>NC_137625.1:16185815-16241182 GCF_963280865.1 Gymnoscopelus braueri
CACAGGGCTGACAAATAACTTAATATACAAAGAAAGTACTGACACATTTAATCTAATTTAGACTTTCAAAAAAGGTTAAAATAGCTGATCTACAAGCTTACAACACGTCACAAAGCTTGTAGATCAGCTATTTCTGCTATTTTTGGCCAAAAAAAGAAGAAGCAAATGTTTCAACATGAAAACGATTATGCAAAATAATAGCGATTATCTCAAATAATTGCGATTAGGCGATTATGCAATAATTGTGACAGGCTTACCCTTCCTTACTTCCCTGCTTCCTTCCTTAATGCCTGTCCTCCCTCGTTACATCTTTCCTTCCTTCCTTTCATCTAGCCTTCCTTCCTTCCTTCCTTTCCTACCTCACTCCCTAATTTCCACCACAGTCTATAAACTCACCAGTGGTGGAAAAGGTACTCAAATCGTGTACTTGAGTAAAAGTATCGATACTGCAATGTAGAAATACTCTGTTACAATTAAAAGTCCGGGATTACAAATTTACTTGAGTAAAAGTACAAAAGTATTGTTATGAAAATGTACTTAAAGTACCAAAACTAGTCGCGACGCATTGTGAGCTTGTAGATCTGCTATTTTCAAATGGCCAAAATGTATATGTGGTTAATGTATGTTTTGTTATAATAATCAAAATCTACAAAGTTACTAAAGTTTTCAAATAATTGTAGTGGAGTAAAAGTACACTAATTGCCTCTGAGATGTAGTGGAGTAGAAGTAAACGTATAGAAAAATGGAAATACACCAGTAAAGTAAAAATTCCTCAAATGTGTACTCAAGTGCATTACTTGAGTAAATGTACTTAGTTACTTTCCACCACTGAAACTCACCTATTGGACTCCCCATCACCCCGTATCACGCCTCTCTCCTTGTATCTGTTTTTTTCATCTTTCTTTTTGAGCAACTTACAAAGAGCGAGATCAAAATAAATGTCATGAGCCCTGGTCGACAGAATGACAGGGTAAAATGGTCACTAAACTAAAGTGCAATGTAAATATTCTAGTGCTACAAAGTAACTAAGATACCAGTTAAACATCATACCAAGCATCTGTCTGAACAACGTGCACTCTAAATAACATTCTTGGCATCTCTAGACAAGCAAACAGTCCTTGAATGTCTACTTTCGATTCCATGAAAATAATATACGTTTGAAACACTGGTTGCTAGTTGTTTTCTACAGTGGTGTGAAGTAACTAAGTACATTTACTCAAGTACTGTACTAAAGTACAATTTTGAGGTACTTTTTACTTCACTAAAGTATTTCCAATTTTCAGTACTTTTACTTCTACTCCACTACATCCCAGAGGCAAATATTATACTTTTACTCCACTACAATTATTTGAAAACTTTAATTAGTAGTTACTTTGTAGATTTTGATTATTATTACAAAACATACATTAACCACTTCAGCCCTATATACATTTCGGCCATTTGAAAGTAGCCGATCTACAAGCTCACAATGCGTTGCGATGCGACGTATTGTGAGCTTGTAGATCTGCTATTTTCAAAAGCTTTTTATACATTTGAAAACTTTTGAAATGGGACATTCTGCATAATGAGTACTTTTACTTTTGTACTTCAAGTATATTTTGATACCAATGCTTTTGTACTTTTACTCAAGTACATTTAGAATTCTGGACTTTTACTTGTAACAGAGTATTTCTACATTGCAGTATTGATACTTTTACTTAAGTATGAAATGGGAGTACTTTTTCCACCACTGGTTTTCTATAAATGTTTCCAGTATTGTCTAATGAAAAATCAATTTGCAGTGTTGATGTAACTATATGAAATCAGCCTAGAGGCTGACCTAGAGCATGTATCCACTGCCTTAAATCATGAGAGAATGTATAATTTAATGAGTAACTTAACCCCAATGGATTTTGTTGAAGGCTTCAAAGAACTCTGTCTCCCTCTTCTGGTCATATTAGAGACTGCAGTCTTTCATCGCATGAGAGCAGATGCCAGAATATCCTGATCCTTTCCAGCTTGTGTGCATGTGTCCATATGTCTGACTGTGTATGAGTTATTTTAAAAGGTTGTCATGTCAAATAGATCATAGCCTAGAAGGTTAAGTAAGTGGGCTTGTAACCTGGATTATATCCTTGGATCAGCTGAGCGATCTGGAGGGGAGGGATTTAACGATAAACAATCTTGTTCTCTTAATGTCTTAAGCCCTATTTTATACTTTCAATGTATACTTTATTGACAGCGACGGTGGAAAGAGGCAGGAATTGTAGAGAGAGTAGGGGAGATGACTGTCGGCAATGGTCAGGAATCAAACTGGGGACTCACTGATGAGATCCTTGTGCCCATAGGCACATGGTATGCTATGTGTCCTAACCATTTGGCTTTCGGGTTGCTTTTTAATTAATTTGTTTAATTAATTTTTTTGGAAGAAAATTGTTGAAATAGTTTGAACATTAAAAACCCTTTAAGACCTGAAGCCGATTCTACAAAATGTCTTCTAAATCCCAACAGTTTTCTGAAAAACGTATGTTTCTATATCAGTGGTTCTCAAACTTTTTCATGTCAAGGACCCCCAGAATTATATGCATTTGGCCGTAGACCCCCCATCTCAAAATATTTTGTTCCAGGGACCCCCCCAGATGCAAAGATTTCAGTTAAAAATGTTCGCCTTAAAACAGTATTCAAAGATTTGCACACATTTTCAAGATTTTTCAAAAATAGCAGATCTACAAGCTCATAGCGCGGCACTCGGTGCCGCGCTATGAGCTTGTATATCTGCTATTTTTGAATAGCCAAAGTGTAAAATTATGCTTTTTAGCTCAAATAAAAAAATTACACAGATGCGTCCCCAGGTCTTAATGGGTTAAAAAAAGGAAATGTTTGAAAAAATACCCCGAACACGGACCAATTGTATTCGCATAGACGCCCGACAAAGCCGGTTGCACCACGGTGGATTTTAACCCACAACCTCCGTGGTGGTGGGCAGTGACTTTACCACTGCGCCAACCTGAGCACAGATCTGCTTTTTTCAAATGATTTTTTACACATATTTGTATATTTGGAGGCCAATACTTTTGTACTTTTACTCAAGTCAATTCTGAATACCAGACTTTTACTTGTATCAGAGTATTTCTTCATTGTGTTATATTTTTACTCAAGTAAAAAATGACAGTACTTATTACATCACTGATTTATATTTTATTCTTCATGATGTTTATGTTGCCGCTATTGTTTATCCCACAGGGGAACGTTTCGAGGGCCAACTGTAACAAAATCATCATGCTCTTCACTGACGGCGGAGAGGAGAGGGCCAAGGAGATATTTGACACGTACAACGCTGACAAGAGAGTAGGCCTGGAAACAACACACGCACGCATGCACACACACACACACACACACACACACACACACACACACACACACACACACACACACACACACACACACACACACACACACACACACACACACACACACACACACACACACACACACACACACACACACACACACACACACACAAATTTGATCCAATCAGAAGAGAGGACCCCACAAGATAGTGTCCCAGTTCCAATTCTGTCTGCTCATGTTTTTGTGTTTCATCACTTCCAATTTCACTTGTTTATCCTGTATCTTGTATGACTTCTCTCCCCTGATTGGAGAAAATTGCTATCCCGAGCTGAACATTTATTTTCTGTTTACTAAAGTGCTGGAGAGACGAGGAGACCCTGGTACTGAATAAAAAGTCTATTGCAATGATTACTTGCAGAATTTACTCTAGGCCTATTTAACACTTATTTTATCAAAGAAATATCACTTACATCCCCCCTTAAAGTGATGCAGATAGATGTAAATGTATTTTATTAATTTTTTGGGAACACAAGGTACAGTATTTACATTTGCTGATTACTTAGAGAAAGTTTGGAATTAGCCAACAAAGAGAACATATACTTGATATAATAATTATTTTTGTCTCCTTGTGTTATCAATTATAATAATTTCGATATGTTCCTTTTAGTCCTTGGGCCAAACCCCAAAATCTCACATATCGGTACCACCTGGGATGGCAAATTCTAGTTGGGATTTTTTTATTCCTATACATCCCTAGATATTATTTTTGTATGATAGACGTTCCTGAGGCCCAGCTAAATTGGGGTTATCAGCTGCTAAAGTTACCACCCCCCATAGAAAAATGGCATTTTAGACACATGTGCATATCTTGGTATTGGCTCACGTTCAGGACATATTACAATGTTTTATATTTTATGTTTGGTATCATTTTTAAGGGGACACTTTGAGCTTTCATTCAAGCCCTTTGGTGACTATGTATGATAAGTACAGTGGTCACTGGAGCTCTTCAAACCTTTAATAACCTTTTTTTTCTCACAATTTCCGCCTAAACCATATATTTTCTTTTAGTTCTGTGGCATCAAGAAACATCAGAGACACAAAACACAACAACTGGAATACTGACATGACCCTAAGGATTCAGGAAATTTATAATTTACCCATAGTATTTCATTCTGAGGTGGTCATTTTCAGCCTTATCTTAAACAAGCTCTTTTTATGAGAAATAGGGTAAAACTAGAAGGTAAAACGTAGCCTTCTACCTACGGTGAAGCAAAAAGAAGGGTGTTTCTGTGAACAACTCGTTCGCAATTTACAAAACCGGGGTTACAGAAGTAACCCTTAATTTTGCTACATTGCTCTCTCGTTGTTCACATATGGGAGATATAAACCCCCGGAATGTATCTACAACCGAGATACCACAATACCTGCCCCAGCGCCTGGGCGCCAGGGCCACGCCCCCCCCCTGGGACGTGACCCCTGGCGTCCAAGCACCCCCAGACCCACCGGGTCTGGGGGTGGGGGTGGGGGAACAGGAAAAGAAGTGGGGCCCTGACAGACCGAAGTTTGCCTCATAACTAAAAAGCAGGCACAGCCTGTCTATTCTAGTGGGGGGGAGGGCCCTGACAGACCGAAGTCCGCCTTATTAATCTAAGGCCCAGACGTCGGCCTATCATACACTAAAGTACAGGGGCATTAACAGATCCTACGGCTGTTCTATGCACCTACCCACCTTCAGGTGGAAGCCACACCCAGGACTGCGTGCGCCATGGAAGACGCCGCCACGCCCAGGCTGTAGAAAGCAGCGAAAGTCGAGGGAGACGCCCAACTCGCTGCCGTGCAGACGTCCTGAATGGAAACCCCTCTGCAGAGGGCCCAGGACGTCGATACACCCCTAGTAGAGTGCGCTCTCAGGCCGTCAGGCACTGGGGCCCCCCTACTAGTGTACGCCAGGCGAATAGCCTCCACAATCCAGCGGGAAAGCGCAGACTTAGTCACCGCCTTTCCCCCAGGCCTGGGGCCCAAAGAAACGAACAGCTGGCTGGGTCGGTCCTGGGCCGCAGTCCTCCGGACATACAGCCGCAAGGCCCTCACTGGACAAAGACAGTGCAGCCTCCGATCCTCCTCTGAGGCAAACGGAGGTGGACGAAAAGCCACCAGCGCGGTCTGCGTTACCACCGCCAGGTGGTTCTTGGGGATGAACGCCGGGTTGGGTTTAAGTTATCACCAGCGAACCTCATGCACTCCGGAACTACCGATAGGGCATGCATATCGCTCACCCGTTTCGCTGTTGTCAGCGCAACCAAGAGCACCGTCTTGAGCGTGAGGAACTTTGGTTCCACCATCTCCAGTGGTTCAAAAGGAGGACGAGAGAGTGAGTCGAGCACCAGGACCAAGTCCCACGTGGGAAACAAGGACCTGGAGACAGGGTGTTCACGCAACGCGCCCTTCATGAACTGGCACACCAGTGGTTGTTTCCCCGCGGTTTTTCCATCGAAACCAACATGGTTGGCCGAGATGGCCGCCAAGTATACTTTGATTGTGGAGAAGGCGTTTCCCAGATCCAACCTATCCTGTAGGAAGGTCAGGATGTCTGCGACCGAAGCCTGGAACGGGACCACAACCGGGGACCAGTCCAAGCACCACTCCTCGAACACACCCCACTTAGTTCCATAAACGGACCTAGTGGAGTGTGCCCTAGCAGCCTCAATAGTCGCCACCACTCTAGGTGGAAGCCCGGTCGCAGTCAAATTTTCCCTCTCACGGGCCAGACCCACAGATCTAGGTCTGCGGGTCTGGGATGATGAATCTCGCCCCCCGCCTGCTGCAGCAGGTTCTCTCGCAGCGGGAGGGGCCAAGGTCGCTCGTATAGGAGGGGAGCTATCTCCGACCTCCAAGTGCCCCATGCTGGAGCCACCAGCAGCACCGTCAGGCCCCGGAGCCTGATCCGTTCCAGAGTGGGGTGGATCAGCTCCAGCGGAGGGAACGCATAAATTAGCCCCCCCGGCCACTCGTGCACCAGGGCGTCCAACCCCAGCGGAGCCTGGCCTTTCATTGAGAAAAACAGCAAGCATTTCGCGTTCTCTTCTGATGCAAACAGGTCCACTCGGGGCCGCCCGAACCTGACCTTTTTCGGCCGGTGGTGCTGTGAGCGCCTCAGCGTGAACAAGGACAGTGTGGAGGTTCCCCGCTGGGGCTGGGCCGGGTGTCGTGGGGGCCGCGGTCCGCCGCTTGGGCGTCATCCCGGACGGCCTCCCCGTCCCCCTCGACCTCGTCGACGACCAGGTAGTCCGTTCGTCGTGCTGCTCGGCCTGGTAGGGAGTGAGGACGTCGTCATCAGCCTCATCGTCGCCGACCGAAACGACGCTCCCCGGCGCGGAAGAGTAGTGGGAGGCCGCACGGTGCTCGGTGTGGCCCCCGGGTGGGGTGGGATCGGCTCCCCTGTTCAGAAGTCCAGGTACATGAGAGGCGTTGATTGACTCCAGGTGCGTGTTGCACCATAGTATCAACCTTCGTGCCAAGCCGTCCAAGGTAGGAGACCGCAGGCCTCCTTGCTTGTTGATGTAGGCCATGGTCGTGGTATTGTCCGTCTTGACCAGAACGTGACATCAACTGATGTGGGGTCTGAAGCGCTTTAACGCCAAAAAGACCGCCATCAACTCCAGGTAGTTGATGTGGGCCGCCCTCATACTGCGGTCCCACACACCCCTGGCCACTAACCAAATAATAGGCCACACCCACTTCATCAACTACTTTAATTGGACACAGGTTTGTTTAATTTATAAAAAAAAGGAGCAGTGTGATGTCCAAAAAGTTTGTTATATAACTTTTAATATGTTGTTGGCTATGAATGAAAATCCGCCTATTGAGAAAAATAACAAAATGACAAAAAATATAAAAAGCTGCTCCTATGGAAAGGCTATCATATTTTTATTTACTTATATTGGCCCAAAAAACAATTTAGTATAGCTAAGGTTTTGCCGACTTAGTGGTACCGATATCTGGTCTGGCCCAAGGACTATTTGTGTAAATTGTGCAGCTTTCAGTTATTGGGAAGTGAATGTAACATTTTCTAATTATCTTATAATGGATGGGTCTTAAGACAAGACACAGAATAAATAAATAAATAAATACATTCATTCATTCATTCACAACAATAACGTAGAGGTAGCATGTGTAGAATTCTCTTTTGCTTAATCCAGTCTTTGGTCTCTTAACTGTGTGTTCTGTGTTCACAGGTTCGTATCTTTACATTCTCAGTGGGTCAGCACAACTACGACAAAGCACCAATCCAGTGGATGGCATGCAACAACAATGGTACTACATCAAAGCTAGGCATTACTTTACGCTAGACTAACAAGCTAACACTTAAAAAGAAAAGAAAAACAAACAAAGGTCTGTGATGATTGCTGCGGAATTCTCCATTTTGAGACTGTTAACAAACATTTGACACCCGCAGGTTCTTTTCTACCTCAAGATAAGACCCAAGGCAGCGCGACCTCGACAACAATAAATAACAACCTGTGCACAATAAAATCGAGTTACAAATCGATAAATTATTTCTTGTGTTTGGTCGGACATGCTAGATTAGCTTGTGCCCATGTTATTATCTCATCTATTGTGAAATATATGCTATATTTCACAATAGACATTTCTATAGAGGTTTGTTGTGCAACAAAGCCCATAAGGATTGGTCAGCAAATTATGCTTCCACAGAGTCATTCATTCTACTCCCTTTTTACGTCTGTCTGATTAATGTTGGCTCTGTGTTTAACCCATTAGGACCTGGAACGCATCTGTGTCACTTTAGATTTCTTTGGCTATTCAAAAATAGCAGATATACAAGCTCATAGCTTGTAGATCTGCTATTTCTGAAAAATCGTGATAAAAAAAAAAAAAAAAAACTGTTAGGATTTAGAAAACATTTTTAATAATCGCCTCAGGTCTTAATGGGTTAAAAACAACTTCGAGCTGCAATCTGTAACTTTTATGTTCTATCCGGAATTCAAACACGTGTCTCCTACACAGGAGACCAAACTTCCACAGCTTGGCCAAGAGGCAATCCACGTTTGTGCACTTATGAGCTTCAGGCAGTGCTACTTGTCGACCATTAGGTGTCATTTTATTTTATTCTATTTTATCTTGTTGCTTTTTAACACTTTTCCTCCACAATTTAGTCGCTCCCCCACACACACCTGTGTTGTCACTGCTGTTGTATCCTACTGACAGTGAGGAGCCCCCACCGGGAGGACGTAGAGCCAGGGCACATAAACATACTGTACCATCAAGATTAGTTAAAATAATGTTTTATTCAAGACCTGAGACGATTCTTTAAAAAAATCTAAATCCTAAGTTTTTTGAAAAAAAAAATCCAAATTTTTTTTTCCAAGAATTTTCAAAAATAGCAGATCTACAAGCTCATAGCGTGGCACTCGGTGCCGAGTGCCACGCTATGAGCTTGTAGATCTGCTATTTTTGAATAGCCAATGAAATCTAAAGTGACACAGATGCGTTCCAGGTCTCAATGGGTTAAAATAAGTCCCGGATCGTAGCTTATAAATCACATTGTTAAGATCAGCAGGTTTTAGGGTTGCAACTATCAATTATTTTAATGATTATAATATAATGGCATGTAATATAATGATTACTATTGATTCATTAAATAATCGGGAAGGCCGTTTAATATATAATATATATATATATATATTTACACATTTACATACAAGTAAAATCTCACAATGCAATTGCAGTGGAGGCACGGTGGCGCAGTCGGTAGCGCTGTCGCCTCACAGCTAGAAGGTCCTGGGTTCGATTCCCGCCGGGGACGCTGTGGGCGCTAGGGGCGTGTCTTCTCCTCCGCGTCATCAGCGCCCATACCCTAGGTGGGGTTGGCGAAAGGGCCTACTCTGTGTGGAGTTTGCATGTTCTCCCCGTGTCTCCTAGGGTAGTTAATACCCTCACAAAAACATGTAGTAATCCTGGTCGCTATACCGCCTCCCCCATGACAGCCGGGGCGCCTGATGGAGGGGAAGGGAACTGGTTGGAATAACGTGTTCCTTCCACGCGCTACGTCCAACCAGGGAAACTCCCCCCTGTCGGGTGACAAGAAGGTCAGTTGGCTCTCATGCCTGAAGGAAGCATGAGCTCGGCCCTGGCCTCCCTACTGTGGGGGACTGGTGTAGTGCTGGTGTAGGGCTGGTGTAGCGCCCAGGATCACTTAGGAAATTGGCACCGGGTGAAAAAAAATGGGTTACAAAAATCGCGGGATAAAAAATTTAAGGAAAAAAAACAAACAATGCAATTGCGATTCGACGTGTTGTGAGCTTATACATCTTCAGCCAGATGTATCAGCCCCAGCATGCTCAGCCACGTGATGGAGACTATCCCATAATGTTGTGATGACATCTGAATCCTCCATCAATGTTCTCAATGTTTGTTTTGTTTTTGATTTCCAGGTTATTATTATGAGATCCCATCCATAGGGGCGATCAGAATCAACACACAGGTACAGTTACATGACACGCATTCATGATGAACAACTTAAGCTCTATCTACTTTGTCATACAACCATCAGCAAAACGGCTGATCTGCTATTTTCCCTGTTTAAAATACTTTTGTGAAAGATTCTAATGACATGCCCAAAATAGGGTCTCTAGGTTGAACACAGGTTAAAGCCTCACTATTTAACTTTTTTTAATGAATACAATAAAATGTTGTCCAATCTGTATGGTAGAGTATGTTAATACAATATAACTTATAAAATTGCGGTGGTTGCATTTTGTCTCCCTGCTCTTCTATTGAGACATTTAGATCGTATCAAAGGTCATGTCTCAGACACAGGATCTGACACAATTTATCCCCCAAGCTTTTACTCTTTTCATGTGTGTGGGGGCCAGGGGAGAGGAGAAAAACTATTATTTTGTATGTCTTACATTTAACAAGTACATTACTGTATCTATTTTACTGTTCGTTCTGTTGTGCTGTGTTTTGTTTAATTGTTGTTGTTTTGTTTTTTGTTTTTTGTCAAGAAAAATCAGACCTCTTTGTTTTCATGATTTGACATGATGCCCTTGTCTTTACTGTCTGAAAAAATAATAAAGAGATTTGTAAAAAATATATATATAATAAGAAAACAACTTTATTAGGAAAAAAACTCAAAAGATAAGAATTAAAAGCAATAAAACACTAAAAATAACGAGTTGAAATCAAAGTCAACTCGTAAAACTTGTTTATCTTATGATGGCCAATGACTTTTTTTTCCTCAAAAGTCTGTGACAGTGTTGTGTACGCCCTCTTGTGGCTGGACGTTGGGCTGAATCTCTCTCTCTCTCTCTCTCTCTCTCTCTCTCTCTCTCTCTCTCTCTCTCTCTCTCTCTCTCTCTCTCTCTCTCCCCCCCCCCCCCCCCCCCCCCACCAACAGGAGTACCTTGATGTGTTGGGCAGACCGATGGTGCGAGCGGATAGGAAAGCCAAGCAGGTTCAATGGACCAACGTCTACTGGGATGCTCTGGTATGTTACACGCATTACCATCACAATGCATATTACAGACCTGTAGGTCACGTGCGTGCGTGCGCGTGTGTGTGTGTACTTGTATTACTATACTTGTGAGGGCCAAATGTCCCCTCAAGTATGGTAGAATTTGAGAAATTGACATTGTGAGACAACTGTCATGATCCGCTCCTCGTAAGAGAAATTGTAAAACGGTTTGGAAAACATTTAGATTGGGGTTTTTGGGTTATAATTAGGCATTTCATACGTTGTTACGCACGTGTGTGTGTGTGTGTGTGTGTGTGTGTGTGTGTGTGTGTGTGTGTGTGTGTGTGTGTGTGTGTGTGTGTGTGTGTGTGTGTGTGTGTGCGTGTGTGTGTGTGTGTGTGTGTGTGTGTGTGTGTGTGCGTGCGTGCGTGCGTGCGTAAAACGGTGACAGTGTTGGGGGTGTTTGTTGACAGCACTGGGGCTTTGGGAGCAGAGGATGATTTAAAATGTGTCCTTCGGGCCATGAAATGGATTTTGCTTTTTAGGAAAAAAAAGTTCTTTGCTTTCTAAAGCTGTAATCCGTAAGTCCTACCCGAGATTCGAATACGGGGTCTCCCGCATAGGACACCAAACATATATATGCATTTATATATCGCTGTTGTCGGGGCAGAAATATTTTATCGTTTTTTTTTCGTAAATTCACTTCTTGATCATACTGTATACTACAGTGTGTGTCACACAAAAGCATCAAAAAGATCTACAAGCTTGAAACGCTTCACGCCGTGTTTTGAGCTTGTGGATCTGCGACTTTTGCTATTTTTGAATTTGAATCCTGAAAAGTAAAAGTTTTGGACATACAGTACTGTAATGAGGTCTAGTTCATTGGTTCTTAAAGTGGGGTCCGGGGACCCCCAGGGGTCCTTGGGGGGGTTCCAGGGGGTCCCCAAATTATCTTTTTTTAATACAGAATCACACTCATTTTAACCACTTCATCATTTTATACGTTGGCTATTTAAAAATAGCAGATATGCAAGCTTGCAGCGCGACACTTTGTGCCGCGCTGCAAGCTTGTACATCTGCTATTTTAGAAAAGTTTAAAGGGGGTCCCTGGCAAAAAAACATTTATATATAGATTTGGGGGTCCTTGACACTAAAAACTTGAGAGGACTACTGCTCTAGTTTGCATGATGAAAATGTTGTGTGTTTTGCCCCGTCAGGAACTGGGACTGGTGATAACAGGAACTCTGCCAGTCTTCAACAAGACGGTCACCAGAGCTGACAAGGACAGAGGCATCAAGGTACGTTAGTCAGCAAAAACTAGTTGACCCATTCAATCCGGGAACGCATATCTGTCAGATCTACAAGCTCATAGCGTGGCAGTTTTAAAAATATTTTGTACCAAAACTTTTTTAAACGTTTTCATCCTCATAATACATTACCTGTTGATGTACTGTTAACATATAAATGATGTCACATTATGTTTTACTTTATATTTAGACTTTCATTTCATATTGGAAGTCAATGGGGCTGTAATCGCGAGGGAATCTTGCCCACATTTTGAGTTATTACATTATAGATATGTCATAGGCATCTGACATCATAAATGGCTGATGTCACAGGCTGGTCCGAGATCCACATTCAATCTACAGGCAGGGGTCTTCAACCGGGGGTCCGGGACCCCTAGGGGGTCCTCAGAGCTACTACAGGGGGTCCGCCAAATCTTTTTGTGATATGATAATTTTTTTTTACATTAACCACTTGAACCCTAGCATCTCTTTTCTTTTCAAAGAGGTAGGCCTATTAGGTGTAGAGGGGGAAAAAAGGTTTAATCTGAAACACAAATGTATACAATATAGAGGGGGTCCCTGCTTCATCTCTCTCTCAGCTCGGGGGTCCTTGGCCTGAAAAATGTTGAAGACCCCTGATCTACAGTATCTTTTATCAGTCAGTCAGTCAGTCAGTCAGTCTGTGACACGTTTGTTATCCCCCCAGAAAAAGGAGACATAGGTGTTACATCTTATTTGTCTGATACTGTACATACCTACTGTAATGCTCCTCCATACATACGTACAACCTTCATCTAACGTGACTGACTAGCCCCCTCTGACACTTTGACCCCTACGGGTGAGTTCCCCAACGCCGCCATAATGTTTACCACACTAAAACCAATCAAACATGCACTATGAATACAGACAATTACCGTCTCATCCTTCCCTTTCATCTCGGCCTTTGTTGTGGCCACACAGTACATCCTGGTTCCTTTCTGTTGACGCCCTGTGGTCGGTCAGAGGCCCGCCCACACGCTTCCACAGGAAGGAGGAATCGACCGTGTCGCGCGACGTGAAATCAAAAAACAAGATCAAACCGAGAGATGAGAGAGAGAGAGAGAGAGAGACAGAGAGGGAGAAGGAGAGAGAGAGAGAGAGAGAGAGGGCAAACAATCCGGTAGCTTCTAAGTGGTTCAAGATGAGCGTAGGGATTCTTTACATGTACAGTGTACAGTAACTGTACCTCGAGAAGAACATAAACCCACCTCCAGTTCTGGATCAAGCGGGACGCTTGGAAATGCCTCGTCAGTGACTCAGGGTGGCCGCAGATCTTTGCGGGAATTAGTGTTGTCCCGAATTCAACTGAACTGCGTCGGCACCCCGTTTAGCTTTGGAAACTGATCCAAACTTCACTGGGGGGGGGGGGGGGGGGGGTCGCGAGAGGCTTGACTCATCTAGGAAAGAACAACACCGGCAGGCCTCTCTGGTGGGTGGGGATGTAGGGGGGGGGGGGGTCTTCATGAACTTCATGAGGTTCATAAGACAAAAAAAAATAATCGATTCTTCTTGTCTTTCAGAAATCTCAGAACCAGCTCATCTTGGGTGTGATGGCTGTTGATGTTTCCCTGGAAGATATCAAGAGACTCACGCCTCGTTTTACTGTAAGAGCAAACACACGCACACGCACATGCAAATACAAACACACGCATACACATACACCTATAAACACACAGGTTAAGCGCATTTACATTCATCACTCAGTGACATACAGTACTGAGACTCGCATGCGTAAATGTCATGTTATTCCCCCAGTGACACTTTTTTGTCCATCTGTCTCTCTGTTTGTCCGTTTCCCCCCGCAGTTTGGACCAAACGGTTACTTCTTCGCCATCGACCCCAACGGCTACGTCGTCCTTCATCCCAACCTCCAGCCAATGGTGTGTCCCATCAATCTGCTGCAGCAGGCGACAGGCGTTCCCAGACCTAAAAAGAAACATTGTTTGTTGCTGTCGGGCAGAAACCTTGTATCTCCATATTTCAACTTTTCGTGTTGTGATCACACTACAGCGTCATGCAAAATTAGCAGATCCACAAGCTCGAAATGTGGGCTCGCGTTTTGAGCTTGTAGATCTGCTGCTCTTGCTATTTTTGAATTTGAATACTGAAAAGTAACAGTTTTGGACGTATGAGGTTTCCACCCGACCCGAGATGATTTTTCAAAAATAGCAGATCTACAAGCTCATACTCGGTGCCGCGCTATGAGCTTGTATATCTGCGATTTTTCAAAAATAGCAGATCTACAAGCTCATACTCGGTGCCGCGCTATGAGCTTGTATATCTGCTATTTTTGAATAGCCAAAGAAATCTAAAGTGACACAGATGACACATTGTGAGCGCGTAGATCTGTTATTTTCACTATTATTGACCTGAATCATTTTTGGAAAAAACTGATATATATTTGTAGTGTACTCGCAACCCATAAAAACTGGTCTGTGACCCAAAATAGTTTGCTGCCCTATATCTGGGGAAACATTGTGCTACAAGCCCCAGCGTGGCCCAGATGTTCCCCTTTGTGTTCCTCAATGCGCTAACACTATTTTAACCGTCCAGAACTTTGCTTACAAAAGATCTGATCACTTAATTACGCAGCCCCCAGAATTTTCCCACCCACCGCCTGGTTTAACAAGCAAAGCGTTGCATACCTGACTGTCAACAAGTGGAGAGACTTAGCAGTGTGATGGAGTTTTCATCCTGCGTAGCCTAGTAAAGCCAAGCGTAAACACATTAGTGTCAGCAAGTGAAGGTTTAACAACCCGCTGTAGCATAACATAGGCTAGAAAAGCATAAACTAATATGATATACTGTAGGAGAGAGAGCGAGCTCTGGGCCTCTCTGAAATTCGCTCTTTGAAAAGCAGCGGTTCACAGACTTTTAAGTGAATTAATTACTTAGGCTAAGCCCTACCTACAGTATTTCGGAAATAGTGAAATAGGCGAGCTACAAGTTCACAACCCGAGTAGAATTTCTGAAAATCTTATGAAATATGTTTGAATCTTTTTTTATGATTTTTATTTTTTATATAATTGAAAGAAAAAACTTGTGCACACTGTCTTCAAATGCAAGAAAAAAGGTTTAATGGGATTATAACAACGTTTTGGTCTATTAGACCTTCCTCAGGTTATCTTAAGGACTGAAGATGAAGGTCTAATAGACCGAAACGTTGTTATATTCCCAATAAATCTTTTTTGTCCTGCATTTGTGCGGGCATTCTTTCTTTCAGTGCGCTGGGGCCGTCGCCTGGTCTTCTCCTACGCACCTGTCGCCTTTGTAGGTGTGCAAAAGACTTGCTTTTTTTAAATTTTTTATTATTATTATAGGAAAGGTTAAAAAGAAAAGAAGGGATATTTCCTTGATACCCATAACAATGAGTCCGCAAATCAAAATGGGTCACAAACCTATGTTTGGAAAATACAGTTTTAGAGTAGATTTTTTGTCCGTTGCTCTTCAGTGTATAATGACCTCAGGATGCTTAACTTGAACTTGCTTTATGGAAGTAAAGAATTATCTTTGTGATGCGATGGCAGCGATGTCCATACGGCACTACAGTAACGATGGCGGTGTATCTGGTGTCCTGTTCGCTTCAAATAACTTTATTGACATTGTCAACCAGCAGGTGTCCTACCCAACAACGGGGTAGGACACCTAGGGAGACCACCGCCAACCACTGCACCACTGTACTCATACCATACCATACAGCTTGGTTAAAATAACATTTTATTCATTATGTTCTTCACAAATAGCCAAGGATCTACAAATAGCAAAAGATCTACAAGCTAATAAATAGCTCTATTTTTGCTGCACGGCACCGGTGCACGATGAAGTATAAAATGGGCCTTAATTCTACTAATGCCTTCTATATCAGTAGTTCTCAAATTTCTTCGCGCCCAGGACCCCCAAAATGATATATATTTGGTCGTGGTCCCCCCCATCCCTGGTTGAATGGGTTCAAATAGGTTCCGGATCGTAGCTTTAACTGTGTCTCAATACTACGATGTTTGAGATTAACTGTTTGCGGTTGAACACCAAACACCCACCTGGCCATGTGTTTCTCGTCAAATCTTCAAGATTGTTCTTGTACTTTCTTGCAATTTCCCAGCGAAAACGTTGGTCACAGATGATTACGACAGAAAACGACGAGATTATTTCACATGGTAATAGTGTTCAATCATTTCCTTTCGTCTTTGTTGACGTCCCATTCCCAGAAGCAGCTAATGATGTTGCTCTGGTCGGGTTCCTCTCTCAACGAAAACATCTGAAGCAAGATGGTTACTTGATGTTCATGGCAAAAATAGCAGATATACAAGCTCATACTTGTAGATCTGCTATTTTTTTTTTTCAATCATGAAAATGTGTGCAAATCTTTGAATCTATATATTTTTTTTAAGCGAAACATTTGAACTCTTTGCTTCTGGAGGTAAAAAATAGCAGATATACAAGCTCATAGCGTTTCACTTAGTGCGCGCTATGAGCTTGTAGATCTGCTATTTTTGAAAAATCATGTCAATCAATTTTTAACTCAAATCTTTGCTTCTGGAGGTCCCTGGAACTAAATATTTGGAGATGGGGAGGGGTCCGCGGCCAAATACATATCATTTTGCGGGGTCCTTGACATGAAAATGTTTGATGTCCATTTTTCCCCAAAATACCAGCGCCTACGTCTTGCATCCTCTGTGGTATTATCACGATGAAATGGTTGCTAACTTGTGCTAACTTGTGCTAACCATCATTTTCCTTTTCCATGTAGAATCGCAAGTTCCAAGAGCCTGTAACTCTGGACTTTCTGGACGCTGAGTTGGAGGATGAGGTCAAAGTACTGGTCAGTATCAGTGGTGGAAGATTATTAATACAAATTATAAATAGAGAACATAGCTGATCTAGAAGCTAACAATGCGTTGCATCTGCAGTTTTCGCTATTTTCTCAGTATTTCTTTAATTCTTTCTTTCTTTCTTGTAAGCCGTTTCACAATAGGGTGCAGCTAGATGCTATGGCTATTTGGTGGTCCTTGGCACGGACTTTGGGAACCGCTGGCCTTAATAAAGTCAACTTAGAGCCAGTTAGTTCATTAAAATATGAATGTGGTTTGACTTGTCTTGTGTTTGTTTTGTTGAACTTGCACGACAGATAAGGAGGAAGATGATTGACGGGCTGAAAGGAAACCACACCGTCAACACTCTGCTCAAATCCCAGGATGAGGTAAGGCCATAATGGAAGATCATGATGGAGATAGCAACATCTGTGAAACCTTGGCTAAACGCTCTGCGTGTGTGTGTGTGTGTGTGTGTGTTATTCCTCAACCAATGGGCTGTGTCTTTGTCTCCGTAGCGCCACATTGACCGAGGTCATAGGACGTACACTTATGCACCAGTGAGTGGAACAGACTACAGGTAGGTGTGATGTCCCCGTCTTCTGAATATGTTTAAAGGGTTAGTTCACCCCCAAAATGTATTTTTTCTATCGATTAAGTCACCCCATGGAGAGTTGAATTCATAGATATTGTTTTGTTTTTGTTGCATTCCTATAAGCCAATAATTTGATGACCGGCAGCGGTTCCGGTAGAAGACACAAAGAGTCTCCTTTGTGTCTCCTACCGGAACCGCTGCCTGCCGGTCGGCTGGTCATCAATTTATTGGCTTAGGAATGTGACAAAAAGTAAAAAAAAACTATGAATTCAAGTCTCCATGGGGTGACTTAATCGATAGGATTTAAAAAAAAAAGGTTTTGGGTGAACTATCACTTAAAAGCTGCAATACAGAACTTATTTTAATGAATAAAACATCATTTGAACTAATCTATATGGTAAGTGTATGTTAATACAATATACAGTAACTAGTACACATGCAGTGGTTGGAAGTTGAAACAAGTAAATTGGTTAACTGAAATTTAACAAAGAAAAACTAAATAACATCTCTGAACAATGCAAGACCAGCAACTAAAACTAAAACTACTTATGTACTTGTAAGACTAGCTAAAACTAAACCGAAATCAAACACTAAACTGAAAAATGTGAAACTAGAATTGATCACAACTCTAATAACTGTGGTTGGAGGTGGTCTCGCTACTCTTCCACTGAGACATCAAGACCCCTGGTGTCGGCTAGGACACCTGCCGGTTGACAAGGACTGCCTGAAGCTCATAAGCGCAATATCTCCCCTAGGCTGAAGCAGGGATTCCATCTTAACTGAGCCGTACAGATGTTTTTCTCCCATGCATGCGGGACATCCGGGTTCAATTCTCGGATAGGACATAAAACCTACGGACTGCGGCTTTAGAGGGATATTATTATTCTAGCAACCCAGGCAAAGTTGTGTAAGAACTCGGAAAAAGCCCAGATGCTACAGTGTAATCCGTTGGCCCACTTGGGAAGGTTTTGGCTTAAGTTGCTCAGGACCACTCCAGAACAGAACCGGAACCCTTCATAACGAGGTCAAACGTTCATGACAATATCCAGGCACAGCTCAGCCACTCAGCCAGGGGCTTCATTTGCCACCATGCCACCCCCTAAGCTTTTGGATTTAACTTCATTCAATTCAGGTTTTTAATTATTTCCTTCACCTCTGAATGTTTTTTACATTCATTAATCCCTTTAAAACTGGCCTCCCTATTTTGGGTATGACGTTACAGGCAATTTGATTTTTTTTTTTTTTTTTACATTTGTATTTATTTATTTTTATAAAAAAGAAAAATCTAAATAGCCGATCTACAAGCTCACAACACATTGCATATGCGATGTGTTGTGAGCTTGTAGATCGGCTATTTTTTCTGACACCTCTGCAGCTTGTCACAGTAAAATCCTCACTGTTATTTTTAACTCTGAGAGTAAACAAATGTAACCAAATGGACGCGCAAGGGAAGGGTCCATTTGGTTACATTTGTACACTCTCAAGTTTCAAATGTATTACATTTAGACTTTAATATTATTAAGGCCACTAGGGGCCACTGTTTTTCATCTTGTGGACATTATTTTCTGGGGAAAAGTGAGCCTCTCGCAAAAAAACAAAAATGCTTTTACAGGACTTGTTGAAAGGATTTATGGAATGTTTGTGATGATGTATTGTTGTACATTAAAGTCTGGTTATGCAGTGTTGATTTTGTGATTGGTGGCCCGGGCTGTTCCTCTCACCGCAAAGGGTGCGGATTTGAAACATGATGTGTTTATATCCGTGCGGCATGTATGTTTTTGCGTACGCGCATTGGATGGCACGGTTTCAATGTAGTTTGTTTTAACATGTGGTTCAAGTTTCTAGTTTATTTGTCGTATATGAACAGAAAGCACACACATTATGCGCCGACGGGGGCCCTGATAGAATGTTCCTTATGAAAGCGCAGATTGTAAGATTTCAGAAGAGGTGTCATACCGTGAAATCTGAAAACAGTTGGAGATATCGTCGCTGTCGGGCAGGAACCTTGTATCTCCATATTTCAACTTTTATGTAATTTATTTCCGTAAATTCAACTTTGTCATACTGCAGTGTCACACAAAAGTAGCTGGAATAGCCAATTGGCTATTTTTAGGGGAAAAGATATGATATCATTAATTAAGTGAAAGTGGTTAAGTTTACATTTTAAATGTTTTCATTAATTGAAAAGTAACAGTTTTGGACATACAAGGTTTCTACCCTAACAAATTACTTACTTGAATGCTGATAACCTTAAATCAGCTGAGGAAGAGCCGGTCAAAGATCAGTTTTTTGTTTAAGGACAAATTAAAAGTGTTTAGTGAGCCTAATACTTTGTTGAATTGAGTGGATTTAAACATGTAATATGAAACAAAATACCCACAGAAAAAAAGAGAATCCTACCTGTTTCCTTGATTTGTGCAAGTTCATGTTGGACAAATTCCCTTTTTACCAATCCCTGTCACAAATGCATATTTCATAATATGACATATAACTATATACAGTAAATGCATACAGGCAGGTCCCTCAACACCGTACAAGAATTAGATGAAAGTATTGCATAGAAAACCTAATACAGTAGATAATAAGTATTGCATGAAAGGGTCAAAATAACATTGTGTGTGTGTGTGTGTGTGTTGTTTTTTCTCAGCCTAGCATTGGTCCTTCCGAACTACAGCCTACATTACATCCAAGCCACGATCGGGGACACTATCACGCAGGCCAGATGTAAGTACCATCCTATATCCATTTAAACTCCTCAGCCGATTGGCTATTTTACTCTTATATCCGAGCAAAATGGCCAATCCAAACCTTCCTCTTGTATTTGTACAGTTTGTGTTGCGCAAAAATTGCCGATCTACAAGATCACAACATGTCGAATTATGACTAATTGTGACCTTCTAGATCGACAATCTTTGGCATTTAAAAAAAAAATCAATAACAGTTTTAGATAAACAGCCAGTGGATGGACTGTTATTTTGTCCAATCTCAGTCATGCACTCATACAGTATATGGCTGGGCTGCTTGAGCTTAAACTTGTGGTTCCTATCAATCATAACACACACACACACACACACACACACACACACACACACACACGCACACAGCACCCCCTCTTGCCCTTGTCTCTTATATCACCATGGTAACAGCCCCCTTAGTTGTGGTCCTGAAGTTGTGTTGCCAGACAACCCGACTCTTAGAGGCTCCAGTTTCACACATACAATATTAATCAATTCATTTATAGCTTCCTCGCTGTGTGTGTGTGTGTGTGTGTGTGTGTGTGTGTGTGTGTGTGTGTGTGTGTGTGCGTGTGCGTGTGCGTGCCTGTGTGTTGAGGGTGTGTGTCTCTATGTACGTGCGTGCGAGTAGTCCCTCTTGTGCATCCTATCTGGGGTCTTCTTAGCGGATCAGAGGTTCCATATGTGCACTTGTGTCGTCTCCGAGCGTTTCCCACTTGTAAAAGATGTCATTGACTCATGGCGTTGCTCAGAGGGGAGGTTTATGGCATTAAGATATGTTCCTCCCTGGTCAGGGTCTGTCTCCCTCTGTCCTTTAATGTCTCTAGTGTGTCTCCCTGGGTCTGTACAACATGCACTCTGTCATCAAGACGTGTGTGTGTGCGTGTGTGTGCTTGCACTGTGTACAGCGCTGTAGCTTCATGTGGCTTTGGGACGGAAACAGTGGAGGGATGGATGAATGGATGCAAGGACGAACATGTACTCCAGTGTACATTACTGTTGTTTACCTGCTGAACATGCACTCATGACTGCAAGGGAACACACACACACGCACGTGCATGCGCACGTGCATGCGCGCGCGCACACACACACACACACACACACACACACACACACACACACACACACACACACACACTCCCTTGTTGTTGTTTACTGTACATTTACGTAACTTTTTCAAGTTACAATATTCTTATTCAAATTTGAATAAAATATTGTGTGACCCTGTTGGCTTCCTCTCCTCTCCTCTCCTCTCCTCTCCTCTCCTCTCCTCTCCTCTCCTGTCCTCTCCTCTCCCTTCCTTTTTTCCCTCCTAACTCCTCCTGCCCTCCTGAACTCTTGACCTTTCCCGGTGTGTCGGATCCCTGCAGCGTTTTTGGGCAAGTATTCTCCTCCTGTGGTTTACTCGTGTAAATCCCTGACTGTCTTTTTCCTCCTCACACTGCTGCCAAATGCTAGAAGGTACAAAATCCCGAGCGTTTCTAACTAACTCTGAGAGTTTAAAAAACAGACCCCAAAACGGTCAGGTTTTTACACTCTCAGAGTTAAAACGAACACTCGGGATTTTTTGCGGGTGTGGAAGCTGGTTAGGATGTGACGTCATCGCTATGCGTCAACAACAGTGAAACGCTGTTCAGTGTGACGAGTCCGCCTGCCAACTCACACACCTGCGAGTCACAAAACAACGAGCGTCTTTTGTTGCTTTTTGTTTATTCATTCTGTGGGTTCTGATTACTAATAATGACTATTAGACCGCGCTGATTCAAGTCGATGTCTGCTAACACGAGGACTGCTTCGCATGCAATACGCCCCCCAAAACAGCTGAATGTCTCGGAAGTGTGTGTGTGTGTGTGTGTGTGTGTGTGTGTCTGCGCGTGTGCGCACACTCGCACGTGTGTATGCGTGTACTGAACCCCCACCTGTTCTTGTGATGGCACTCAGATGTGGTTTTGGCATTAAACCACAGAGAACAGAGGGGAGGATGTTTGCATGATTTTAAGGTGAAACCATAAAAGAGAAAGCTATGAGTCTGCAACCAAAACAACCGTGACTGGCTGCCTTTCTTCCCTTTGATTTATTTTCTCCTTTTATTGAGTCATTTTGAGCTTGTAAAACATCCTTAATGATGATCCCTCACCCACCTGAGCATCACTCTCTCTTTTTCCTTCTGTGTGTCTATGAATCGTATCTTCCATTTCTCTCCGATGTGTCTTGTCATGTTTTGATTGATTGTTTGTATTTTGGGGAGGTTTTCTTTTTTGCATATTTGACCATTCCTTGTCAGATTAATTGATGTTTGCATTCCGTCATATATCTGATTGATTAAATCCCTTGAATCAATCTTGAATCAAATAACTCTTGATAACACTCAAGCCTTATATAGTTTGTCGCTCTATGAATGGCAAAAATAGCCGATCACTTTGTAGAGCTCGTAGATCGGCTATTTTTAGCTATCTTTGAAACATTGGTTAATTTTAAGTCTGTACTCTGCTAGTCTTGTCTGTCACGTTCATGCAGTAATTCACATTCCTCGACGCTCGCAAAGGGAGGCGACGTCACTGTCGTCGAGAGGAGAAGGCGTGCGAAAGTGCAGAAAATGTGTACACTCGCCACCCCTCCACTCAGCCTGCGATCCATCATTATTAGATATTTTGTCGGATTAGCGAGTAGTGACCGCACAACAAAGGAAATGCACATGGATGCAATTATTTTCCAATCTTGGCCCACCAAAGCAGACAAGAAGTAGTCCCTACCGTCATGAAACATTTGACTGTACAGTATAATCAGCTGTCAGAGCGATGTGCTTTGGAAAATATCAAAGCCTCTCCAAGGTTATGTCTCGCCGAGCCATGGTTAATATTGCACGGATTATTTCCCCCGTATTACCATATGAATACATCACTCATGTTTAATAACCCTGTGGATTTATCACAGAGAGGACGCTGATACTAGAGCTTAAAGCAGTTGAAACGTAAAAACTAAAATGCGATGTGAGAAATGTGAATTCCCGCGACCACATTTAAAGCCCCTCGTCCTGCGCTGATGACGCCTTGTCGCCTTTGGGCATGGAAACCTATTGTCTGCGCTGCAATATTTCTATTCAGGACTCGCTCTGTGAATAAAATATTGTGTGACCTTTGACCCCTGTGGTTTTACCCTGTCTCTATTTCCTTTTCCTTTTCTTCCCTCTCGTCTTTACCTCCTCCCCGGGGATGAAACTCCTTCGCTCACTCTCTCTCTGCTGGGATTTTTTTATTCCACTCCAGGGAAAGATGGCAAGTATTTTCTTTTGTTTTCTCCATGTTTCTCTCCCTATGTTCTTGAGCCGGTGTCCTCCTGTGTCCTGTTGTTACCCAGCATTCTTAGCAATGTCTCTACCACAGCATTGGCCCTTTGTCAGTCATACCTGATTTCCAGCTTATTTATTCAAGGCCACATTCTGTTTTACCACATTCTTTGAAGTAGAAACTGCACACAACCCGTGCACAGTACAGTACATGTAAAATCTGTTAATATATTGATTATTTTGTCTTCTGTATTGTACCTATCAAGTGATGTTATTTGTGTCATATTGTGTTTTAAGTTTGTTGCGTACTGTGCACAGCAGAAATACACCATGATACAAAATCGATTGATTATAGACACAAGCACTACATTATCATGTGACTTAAGGCAGGTGTTACAAAACATGTGCGTGGACGAGGACCCCCAAATAGCCTTTGATTGTGGACCTCCTTTGTGAAATGGCTTTGACAAAAATAGAAGAAAAGCGCTAAAATAGATGATCTACAAGGTCACAACACATATTCACACGTTCTGAGGTTATTTATTTTTATTTGTTTAGTGACACCAGGTTGAAAGGGCCTAAACTGGCACAGTAATCTTATTAATTTAATTTGAATAAAAAAATTAAGAATCTGTGGAGGTGTACGTATGTACGACTACAGGCTCTAGTGGTTGGTTGTTGTTCTTTGCTAATTCAATGGCAGTTGATTTGTTTGTTTTGCGTTGTATTGGTATTAGTTGTATTGTGTTCAACAGGTATTGTCTATTCTGCACAATGGAGCATCTTATCATCTGCAAACTGTGATTTGCAAATGGATGTTTTAATGCGCAGGAATATTTATAGCTCTTTATTTTTTTCGGCAGTTTCTGAAAGCCTTCAGGTGGACAAGTTTGATGAATATGGCTATACCTTCATTGCACCAAGGTAGGACGATATTTAATTATTTTAAATGATAAAGTATTTTGGATGCATGTCTTTGCAAGAGGTTAATTGTCGAATTAAAGGTGTGTGACTGTCTGTGTGTCAGGTGCTACTCTCTTACACTGCTAGACCGATCAATGCAAAAATAAATGAACAAATAATTCAACTAAAACTGTTTATATTTTGTCAAAAACAGTATTGTATGTGTTTATTTTGTTTTGTTTCCGTAGGGAGTACTGCAGCGACCTGGACATAGTGAGGAATAACACAGAGTTCTTAATTGAATTCAACGATTACATTGACAGAAAGACGCCAAACAACCCACAGTGTGAGTATCAAAACAACTCTACACGCAACCCCATTCTCACTGTAATTATCACAGTGCAAATGCCATACCTTTGTGATGTCCATGGGAGAAACAAATCTTCTCTGTCGTAAATCTTGTGTCTCCAAATTGCATATTTTCTATCTTTTTTTATACTTTGTCCTATCAGAGTGTCACACAAAAGCTCAGATGCAACATTTTCTGAGCTTTCTTGTTCTTTACTGTTTTTGAACATTTTCACTTAGAAGATGCCAGGTTTGGCCCGGACGGCTGGCGTAGCCGTCTGGGCACCTAGACGGCTAATCCAGCCTGACAGTGTGTCGTGGGTTTGAATCCCGATCCCGATGACCTTTGCTGCTTGTCACCCCCCCCCCCCCCCACCCCCATCCCTCTCCACATTTCCTGTCAGTCTACTGTATATCTGTCAATAAAGGCAGAAATAGCCCCAAAAATATCACACACAAAAAAAAAAAAAGTAGCTAGGTTCAAGTGGTAAAGACTAAAGTCTGTGGGTTTTATAAATATTGAATAACTACATTGGAACACAGGTTATTTTTCCATTTCCTGAACGGTTTTGGACATACAAGGTTGATAGTCTTTCTCTGGTTTTACGCGGCACCTTAGTTATATTCAGTGGCACAATTGGATCTGGCTCACGCTACAGGCTCCTATTTACATCTCAAAGAGCCGTTAAGCGTTACAGTATCGGCTACAGTATGTAGACATGAATGAATCGAGCCCATCTGGCTTGGCATTCGGGTGTATATTGAACATTTAAATGGACGAGGGCCAGCTGAACCTATTCCCAAACGTCCCCCCTTTTTGCTTTAGTGAAGCTCAGGTCTGGTGCGCTTGTGCGGTGTTCATGACCAAGGGAAGGCTTTGTACTATGGAACCCCTACGTTCGTGTTACCCCATTTGATGCTAACTCTAAAAGTCTGACCATCACACGCCTGGGTGCACATGTGTGAGGCACATCGGCTTAGCCGTGTGACACACACACACACACACACACACACACACACACACACACATACGACTCACCAGTAATATACCGTCCACACCCCACCTACAGCCGCTCGACCTCATCCAATTACTGTGTGTTTGTGAGAAAGAGCAGGACACGTCAAGGCCGAGAGCGCGAGTGCAGCAATAAAACACAAATCAGGGGCCAATCGACCTTCTCCCAAAACATCTGACCAACGCATTAACATCCTCGGCCATTTCTCGCATTCGCTCGTTGATTTGCATGACTTGACTCAGGGTCCCCGCACCACCCCGCCCCACCCCAACCCACCCCTCCCACACACCCCGGCCCCACCACACACGCCTTTTAATTTAGTGACATGCAGTGGTGGAAAGTAACTAAGTACATTTACTCAAGTACTGTACTTAAGTACAAATTTGAGGATATTTTACTTTACGTATGTCTATACTTTTACTTTACTCCACTACATCTCAGAGGCAAATATTATACTTTTACTTAGACTTAGACTACAATTATTTGAAAACTTTAGTTACTAGTTACTTTGTAGCTTATAATTATTATTGTAAAACATGCATTAACCACTTCAGCCTTACACATACTTAGGCTATTTGAAAATAGCCGATCTACAAGCTCACAACGCGCCGCTTTGCCACGCGTTGTGAGCTTGTAGATCTGCTATTTTATAAGTTTGGAAACTTGTGAAATGGGACATTCAGCAAAATGAGTACTTTTACATTCATTACTGAAGTATATTTTAGTGCGAATACTTTTGTACTTTTGCTCAAGTAAAGTTTGAATTCCGGACTTTTACTTGTATCAGAGTATTTCTACAATGTGGTATTGGTACTTTTAGTTCAAAATGTGAGTACTTCTTCCACCACTGCATGATAGTCACATCCATGTTTTGACACTTTTCATAAATGAATGCCCTATTTTATACAAAAATATATATAAAATCTTGAAAATTGCCTATAACGACATGCCCCAAAATAGGGAGGCCAGGTCGAAAGTGGTTACGTCTGTCTGTGGTTTTTATAAGTATATACAAAGTAGTATACAAAGCTCTTGTATTAACAAGAGCTTTGTGACTAAACAACAACTACATTGGATCCTTTGGAACAGAGGTTCTTTTTTTTTCTATTTCCTGAAAAGTAACTGTTTTGGACAGAAACGGTCTGTGACAATTTACAAAAGAGAGCCTTTTATTTGTCCCAATTTAGTTTGGTTCTGTGTTAAAAACAACAACAAAAAAACTAAACAATGCCCCACACCATCCCCCGTGTAATATTAGTTCAATTTATCCTTTGTTTAAATGATTATTTTTTTTGGGGGGGGGTTCGGAGTTTGTCCTCAGAAAGAGACACCAGCGATAGACAACACGATGGAACACACAGCGTCCGTGGGGAGCACTGTTACACGCTTTACTTGTTTAACCCATTAAGACCTGAGGCCGATTCTACAAATGTCTTCTAAATCCTAACAGTTTTCTGAAAATGAAAATGTTTCTATGTCAGTGGTTCTCAATCTCTTCATGTCAAGGACCCCCAATCCACGGTATTTGGCTGTGGACCCCAATCTCAAAAATGTTTGTTCCAGGGACCCCCCCAGAAGCAAAGATTTGAGTTACAAATGTTCGCTTAAAAAAAAAAATCATGATTTTTCAAAAAATAGCAGATCTACAAGCACACCATTTTTTGAATAGCCAACGTATAAAATAACGGTTAAAGTGGTTCAAATCCAAAATGACCGATGCTTTCCCCGGTCTGAATGGGTTAAAAGCCACTGCAGTGGCTGAAGAAGTTGAAATACATTTAGGAATTCCTGGGCTGCCTTCAATAAAGGAGCCCTAATGAAAACCATTGGAGGGGGTGTGGGGGGTGGGGGGGGGAGGTGGTGGCGGGGCGTCCAAATAAAGTGTTACACCAGCTGTTTTCTCTGATGTGTGTGTGGTGTGTCGTAAAGCGAGGTTTGTGGGGGAGGGGGAAGGGGTGCGGGGGGGGAGTGGGGGGAGTACCGGGCCCGCGATGTTAATGGACTGAAGCGGGTTGTTGAGGAGTTCAAAGTGGCGGGGCGCGCAGAGGAGAGAGGGGGGGAGGGGGATAAAGAAGCGAGCGTCTTTTGATCGGCGGCGTTCTCTCGGACCCGTGGCGGTGAGCGCGCGACATTAGCCTCGGACGGTCCCCCCCAAAAAATTTACAGAAATTCTCAACGTCAGGTCCAGGGACCACCAGGGGTCCAAATCGACACTTATACGGGCCTGTAACTCTGAGAGGGTACAAATGGAACCATTTGTACCCTCTCAGAGTTAAATTAAAACTGGGGTTTTTATGGTGTAGTTTGGGGTCCCAGAGTAATTTTTTTTTATTAAGTGGTGGTGTTGGTGGCCTAATGCATATCAAACTGGGTTCCTTGAAATTAAAAGGTTTGAGAATCACTGATATAGAAGTCAGTACACGGTTAATTCACACCCGCATGCACACACCTTGGCTTAGAGGCACGGCTAGTGTAGCCTTTATTAACGTTGCGTTGAGACTCCTCATGTTTCAGCTCTTGGGTAAAGGTACACATGATGAGAACTCCTGAGATTATATTACAATGTCCATGATGCCGTGAGCTGAGACATGATGAGTCATTGTCTGGAATACAACTTTTACAATATTTAATTGTCCCCCCCCCCCCACACACTCACACACGCCCACCAACTCCCTTTCTTTCTTTCTTTCCACTCACGTTGTCCACTCCTGTCCTTCTCCCCTTCAACTTGTCGCCTCTCCCATCTGGTCGGCCCTTCCTTCCCGATCGCGTCCCCCTGCTAATAACTGTCTCGTATGTCCCATTAAAACGTGTCTGGCTCATAGCAGACATCTTGGTCAGTGTCTGAAACAACAAACAGTCCACATTAGAGAGATGACTCACTGTGAGGACTACTGTCCCTGAGACACGGACCAGCTGCCCGGACTCTGATGCTCCGTCCACACTGGCAGCTACAAAGATACAAAGATATAAAGCGACACAGATACAATGATACAAAGATACAAAGCGACACAGCATATCTATCGCAGATCGAGTCGCTGTTGAAGTGTTGATCAACTCGCTCGTCTTCAAGCAATGCGTCTGAAAAGTGAGAAACGTTTAAGGCCATTTTATTTGTATAGCACATGGGTCTTCAACAGGGGGTCTGGGACCCCTAGGGGTTCCTCAGAGTTACAACAGGGGGGCCGCCAAATCTTTGTGTGATATGCGCGAAGAGGGTTGGTGTAGAGGGAAAAAAAGAGCAGACCAAGTACAGAGCCAACGGTCAAGTTTGCTTAGTATTGAGGGTTCAATTAGTTAAATGTCTGAAAATACACATTAACATGATGTAAACAAACAAACATGAACGCTGATGACAGTGCTGTCAAGTCTATGAAGCTATCTATGAAGTCTATGAAAAAGTTTAATATGCAACACAATTGTAGGTGTGTAGTGGGGGGGGGGGGGGGGTTCCCTGCTTCATCTCTCTCCCAGCTGGAGACCAAGGGGTCCTTGGTCTGAAAAGAACAGACCCCTGGCATAGCTCATTTCATCAACAAGGCAATTCAATGTGCTTTCCTTTACTATTTTTAAAAGGAAAATATAAAGCCTGGGGTTCACACAGAACTGTCTGACAGAAATAATTCGTTTCTCCCATTACAAGCAGGAATTGTTGGGTGAGAGAAGTGGAGGGGAAATGGTTAAGCAACACGAGTTTGGTTGTTTTGTAGCTTTCTAGCTTAATATATTTTGTAAAAAAAAAGACAAAAATTAAAAAATAAACATCAGATTTGAACCACATGCCTTTGTGGTTTGAAATCTAATGATCTTATTTCTAAAGAATGGCCTGATGTATACTTTGTCTTCGACAGTATCACTTGACCTCTAAGTTAAGCATTACTCATTCGTTACCACAGCAACCAATGCATGTACAGGCCGACCGTTTCTGAATGCATGCATCTGATCTGATCCCTTGCAAATAACAGCGTGGACAGCCCGTCCTGAAGATCAGATTTGAGTCATTAGGAATGAGAACCGTTGTGATCAAAGTCATGTGTTTCTTCTTCTTCTCCCCCGTTCAGGTGACGTGGATCTGGTCAACAGGCTGTTGTTGGATGCTGGCATCACCAATGAGCTGATCAAGACCTGGAAGGACACCGAAATGCAGTAAGTCGAGCACAAATCTGTCGCGTGTGCGTCAGGAGGTTTGCCAAAAACCAGTGGTGTAAAGTAACTAAGTACATTTACTCAAGTACTGTACTTAAGTACAATTCTGAGGTAATTTTTCTTTACTGGAGTATTTCCAATTGTCTATACTTTTACTTCTACTCCACTACATCTCAGAGACAAATATTGTACTTTTACTCCACTACAATTATTTGAAAACTATAGTTACTAGTTACTTTGCAGATATAAAGTATTACATTATAAAATATACATTAACCACTTTAGCCCTATTATATACCTAGGCTATTTGAAAATAGCTGATCTACAAGCTCAACGCGTCGCATCGCGACGCGTTGTGAGCTTGTACATCTGCTATTTTCAAACATTTTAGTACTTTTACTATTGGTACTTTAAGTACATTTTCATACCAATACTTTTGTACTTTTACTTAAGTAAAACATTTGAGTACTTTTTCCACCACTGCCAAAAACACGAGACGAGAGACGCAGAGTCGATACTTGTCTCAGAACAGTTTATTGAGACAAAGACTGAGGAACGCCAGGAGCACCGGGGAGTAAATACACAAGGATTGCACAAGGAACGCTAGGGAAAATAAACGACTAGGAATAAATTAAGGCAATTACACATGAGCCGGCACAGACCTCAGGTAACACCTTTTCAGCTCACACAGGACTGGCGAGACAAGACAAAGGAAAACAGGAAACACACATTACTTTCACTATAAATCAGTGGTGGAAAAAGTGCTCAAATAATTTACCCAAGTAAAAGTACCGATACTGAAATACTCTGTCCAGAATTCAAAATTTACTTGAGTAAAAGTACAAAAGTATTGGCATCAAAATGTACTTAAAGGAGAATTCCAGTCATTTTAGATGTTTGCTTTGATGTGTCGCTAATCACTCACCAACATACAAAGGGCCGTTTTCCAGAGAAGCCCCTGTTGTCCATTGTGGAGACCCCTTCCACTGGCATAATGGAGTAATGCGGATAAACAAAAATCGCCTATTTTAGCAGCTCCAAAGCTCGTTTTTTTTCCACTAATCCTCATTATGCAGTGTCGTTCTGCATGAACGGCAGCTCATAAGGGACATTCAGTGCATGTTTGAGTGTCAGTACACTGCATAATGAGGATTAGTGGAAAAAAAAACTTTGGAGCTGTGGAAGGGGTCTCCACAATGGACAACAGGGGCTTCTCTGAAAAAATTCAACGGCCCTTTGTATGTTGGTGAGTGATTAGCGACACATCAAAGCAAACATCTAAAATGACTGGAATTCTCCTTTAAAGTACCAAAAGTAAAAGTACTACAATATTTTCAATAGGAGTCGAGACAATATGCTTTATATACATGATATCATGGTCGGAAGTACATTAACACTCATGTCAGTGGTACGGTAGTTCTGCCTCGAGCACAGGGCAGGGATCATAGTTATACTGTAGCTGCCTGAAGGACAAACTGAACCATAACAAGAAAACATCTTAGGGCACGGTCACACCGCACTTTTATTTTACCTATGGGGCGGAATCTGCCAATGCTTTGTCAATGCAAGTGCGTGGATTCATGGTCTTGCGCATCTTTCTTGCGAATCCACGCATTTGCGTTAACAGATTCCGCCCCATAGGTAAAATAAAAGTGCGGTGTGACCGTGCCCTTACAGTGCGACGCTATTGGCTCATACAGACTTTCGGTGGTGTTTTTTGCGGTACAAGGGGACAAATTGAAATGTGGCCTCGATCACTCGTTACTCGGTATTTGGTAATGAATGTCTAAAGAGGATAAATCGGACACAGATGGTTAAGCTATTTTGGAAGGACTAGTAAATGTCACCCCGGCGTAAAAGACCGTTCCATAGTGTGTGTAGTGGTATGTTTTATGCAGTGGTGGAATGTAACTAATAAGTACATTTACTCAAGTACTGCACTTAAGTACACTTTTGAGGTATTTTTTACTTTACTGGAGTACCCATTTTCAATAATTTTACTTCTACTCCACAACAGTACATCTCAAAGTACAATTATTGTACTTTTACTCCAATATAATTATTTGAAAACTTTAGTTACTTAGTTGATTTTGATTATTATTACAAAACTACTTCAGACCTATATACTTTGGCAATTTGAAAATAACTTTGGCAATTTGAAAATAGCCTATCTACAAGCTTGTAGATCTGCTATGTTCAGGATTTGTATAAGTTTTATACATTTGAAAACTTAATACATTTTGATGCCAATGCTTTTGTACTTTTACTCAAGTAAATTTTGAATACCTAACTTGTACTTGTAACACACTATTTCTACAATAGGGTATTGATACTTTTACTTAAGTAACAAACCTGTGTGTACTTCTACCATCACTGTTCATATGACCTTATCTTCTCTGCCTTTTAGGCATGGCATCGTGGCCAGATTTGTCGCCACTGATGGAGGGATCACACGGATCTGGCCCAAAAGGTACGAACTGATGATAAGGAAGCGTATTTTTTATTTTGGTTTAGAGTAGCCAATTATTTTTTACCCCCTTTTTTTACCCCCTTTTACTCCCCAATTTAGTCATTATGCCAATTAATTCCTCCGCACACACATTTCTGTGTTGTCACGTCTGCTGTTGTATCCTACTGACTCACCTGCCAGTGAGGAGCTCCCACCAGGAGGAATCCTGGTGGGAGGATGCACCACGGTGGATTCGAACCCACAGGGGTCTTGATCTTGCACCACCCGAGCGCTTGTGGGAGCTTATTTAACCACTTGAACCCTATACTAATTTGAACGTAGTCCCACAGGGCTCTGTACTAGGTCCCCTCCTGTTTTTTTTTTGTAGATTGTCTATTTTCACCACACGTTTGTCCCAGAATAGAGACGCTATAGGGTTCAAGTATTTAACAGCAGCTGGAACGACTAGATTTACGACTGAGATCTTTGAATAATGAACTAGAAAGGTGCGCTCAGTAGGGCGCAAATCCCTGCCAGGAGGCATATGCCCTAATAATAATAATAGAGATGTATGCTTTGTAATTACTACCTAGAGCCTTGAAACAGTAGAGCGGCATACGATTATTAGTTGTACATCGTCCATACAGTCTTCCTCTCTCTCTCTCTCATACACAATCATTGTCTACCTCTCTCTATCTGTCTGTTAGATATGCTGTCATCCAATTAGGGCAGCAACTATCAATTCTTTTCTTAGCGATTAAGCTGTTGATTACTCCTTTGATTAATCAAATAATAAAGAGACACCGTTGTACTTATGCATGTCAATGAATCGACATGAAAAATTCAGATTTATTTGTAATATACTTAATCAATTAGTCTAACCAATTAAGGCCTATATTGCCCATCTCCTAATTTAAAAGGATCATGCTGTTCCCTCCCCTTTTAGTATAATGGCCTAACTCCCTAGTGTGACTTAGGCCAAAATAGGCATTTTCTTTGACACATGGTTTTGTTTACTGATTTAGGCAATTTTTTTACATTTCAGAAGTCACAAGTCAGATTTAATCCTATTTAAACCTATTTAAATCTCTTATGTTACATACAGTAACTGACAGACAGTGTTCTTTTTATTTTAATAGTCATAATTCTTTATAATCATTTTTGGTGAAATGATTAAGAAATATCATATAGTTTTGTTTTGGATCAGTTCTTTTTTTTTCCTGAAAAACTTTAAAAAATGACATAGGCCATTAGTTTAGCAAGGTGACGATACAATGGTGTTGCACAAAAATAATGAAAATAGCCGATCTACAAGCTCACAACGCGTCACAATACAACACTTTTAGATCATCTATTTTTGAAAACAAAAAACTGAAAAACTTTTCCCCTCAAAATTGATTATTTAATTCAAATAAATTATTTTGAATAATTGATTCAATCAATGAGTTCAATTAACTGTTGCAACGCCTTGTGTACTTGTCGTTCGGCTATTTTGAGCGAAAGCTTTCCCCACAATGACCGAAAACAGAAAATACACTAGTTTAGTGCCCTGAGGGACCCTGAGGTGGTTGTACAGTATACTTGGTAAAACAGAGTTGGCTCTGTGCTTCGGTCTGCTCACGTTTCCTTCCACGCCAAATCTCTTTGCCAGAAATGGCAGATCTACAAGCCCACTTGCAGGTCAATTGGTTCAAGTGGTTAATGCACGTCAACGACCATGATATTAGACCTGCATGTCACCATAACGACAGTAATAAACAAACAAACAGGAGCAGCTGGTCGTTGGACTGGAGAGTGGTTACCAAGACAACAAGGCTTTTGTTTGCTGCTTTTATATGCATATTCTCAATTGAGAAAGTAAAAAAAAAACATATAAACACAGCCTCTGTTTAAGTGGTCATGGTATAAGAACGATAATGTACGACAATGTGCATACTGTATATCAAATAACAGACTTGGCGGAGGGAACATAACACATTAAAGCTAGGGGCTCACTTGCTGTGTGTGTGTGTGTGTGTGTGTGTGTGTGTGTGTGTGTGTGTGTGTGTGTGTGTGTGTGTGTGTGTGTGTGTGTGTGTGTGTGTGTGTGTGTGTGTGTGTGTGTGTGTGTGTGTGTGTGTGTGTGTGTGTGTGTGTGTGTGTGTGCGCGTGCGTGCGTGTGTTTTACAGCGCTGGGTTTGATTGGACAGAAAATGCGGAGACGTACGAGTCGAGTTTCTACAAGAGATGTCTGGACAACGATCTGTACATCTTTACACCTACACCCCTGAAGCCTAACGAGAATGGTACTGCTAAATGCTGGCCTGTGTGCGTGTGTGTGTGTGTGTGTGTGTGTGTGCGTGACGTACATATACAGTAGGTATATATACTTGTATTACTATACATTTGAGGGCCAAATTTTCCCACAAGTATAGTAGAATTTGAGAAACGAGACGTTGTGGGGACAGTTGTCCCGGTCCGCACAAGAGAAATAGTTGTTTTATGGTTTCAAAAAGATTTTAGAGTAAAGAGTTATGCTATTTTGGATTCTCATGTTGATGTCCTCACAAGTGTGTGTGTGTGTGTGTGTGTGTGTGTGTGTGTGTGTGTGTGTGTGTGTGTGTGCTCGCGCGAGCGTGCGTGCGTAATAATTGATTTCTCTGTCTCGTCCTAGTGAGTGATGACACAGTTCTAGTCAGCAGGGTGGTGGATCTTACTCTTGATAACATCACTGTGAAACCAGCAGGTGAGGATACACATACACACATGTACACGTACATACGCACACATACTACGTAACGCCCGAACGCACCCCGAACTCGGGTCTCCCGTGCGGGAAGGGACACTAAAGCCAAACATCTTATCCACTCATTAGGCTTTTGCGTCTTCAGGCAGAGTCTCTGAGCCACTCTGCTACACACACATACACACAAGTACATATCGTTGCTGTCGGGGGAAAGAAACCTCCTATCTCCATAGCCTAACTTTTTGTGTTTTTTCGTAAATGAACGCCCTATTTGATCATACCACAGCGTCACGCAAAGCGACGCGTTTCAAGTTTGCAGATCTGCTACTTTTGCTATTTCTTTTGTCAATCCTCAAAGGTAGTTTTGGACATGTGAGGTTTCCACACGACAGAGAGGAAATGCACACACGCATGTACACCTACATATACAGTACACATACACACACACACGTACACCCTCACATAAGTACACATACACACATGTACTTACAGACACTGTGGCACCTATAGCCACACCCCTCCCTATTTGTCTCTCTCTTGACACACACACACACACACACACACACACACACACACACACACACACACACACACACACACACACACACACACACACACACACACACACACACACACACACACACACTCACACACACACAAACCACGCGCCGTGGGCCTCCTGTGATCCTTTGCCAAGTCTTTCTTGTCGGAGTTCAGAGTGCAAAGTTAAGGCTGAGGTCCAACATGATGTAGAATGCTCCTCTGTTTGATCTCCTAGTGGTCGGAGTGAAGCTGGACATCAGCGCCTGGATGGCCAGATTCATCAACACCACCACCAAGACCAACGTGAGTAGATCACCATCACAGCCTCTGGTCCAACCACCTTTCATCAGTCTGTCTGAAAATATATGTTAGGCCCCAAGTCCCAATCTGTGATTTGTGAAACAGCATGAAAGGAGCTGCTCTGTTTCCTAAACAATTGGCATAATATGTCAAATTATGATGATGTTTAGTATTGTCCAGTGGTGGAAAAAGTACTCAAATGTTGTACTCAAGTAAAAGTATCAATACTGCATTGTAGAAATACTAAAAAAGTCCGGAATTCAAAATGTAGTTGAACTAGTCCATACCCGGGGATGTGTGCAGTCAAAGTATGAACAGACTTTGGGTTATGTGCTGTATACAGCAATAGTCCCAAACCTTTTTGGCCCCAAGGAGCCCTTCCAATACAATAGCATATTCATTACCAACCACCCGCAATGTATGTGAAATTGTGTGTTAAATGTTGAAGTAACAAAGAAACATCTATCCATTACTATAACCAACAATGTGTTTGACATTGTACTTTATAGTTGCATAATGGAGATATTTGATATTGGTATGAGTAATGTGACTGCATGTCGTAGAGACTTTGATGAGACGGGGGTTATTATGAGTTGGTGTCACATTAGCTCTGTGTAGAATTACTGGTCTGCCTTAAGTCAGTCCACCTTAAAGGGCAAGACCACTTTGGTAGAGGTTTGGGTTGTGTAGTTACCTTGCCATGATGTAACTCCAAAGGTGGGCAAGAAATAAAAAATAATTACTCCATTGATTAGAAATTGATCATTCTCCTCATTGACTTACATTGTATGGTAAAACAGCTCTCAAAGTCACTCTTTTAGCACATAAACGAACGCAAACAAAGTTGATTCAGACAATATAGAACATCACCAAACCCAGTACTGTTTTTTTTTTTGATAAAAATGTCAACTTCCTGTTGATTTTGCCAATTTTAATTAGAAGTAGAAAACCTGGACTGGATCCGCGGATCCGGATCCAGATCTTCAAATAGTAAAATCAACAGGAAATTGACATTTTTATTAAAAAAACAAACAGTACCGGGTTTGGTGATGCTCTATATTGTCTGAATCAGCTATGTTTGGGTTCATTTATGAGCTGTTTTACCATACAATGTAAGTCAATGAGGAGCAAATTTTGAATTATCAATTTCTAATCAATGGAGCAATTATTTTAGATACCTTGCCCACCTTTGGAGTTACATCATGGCAAGGACACAACCCAAACCTCTACCAAAGTGGTCTTACCCTTTAAGGCCAGGTTAGCTCATTTCATTAGCTTGTTGACTTCGTGAGATTGTGTCTAATGGTGGCGAGGCAATAGATTAGTATTAGTGTTATTATTATTACGTCGTCGCGTAATGTATGTTTTGTAATAATAGTCAAAATCTACAAAGTAACTAGTAACTAAAGTTTTCAAATAATTGTAGTGGAGTAAAAGAAGAATATTTGCCTCTGAGATTTAGTGGAGTAAAAGTAAAAGTACTGACAATTGGAAATACTCCGGTAAAGTAAAAAATACCTCAAAATTGTACTTAAGTACAGTACTTGAGTAAATCAACATAACTACACCACTGGCATTATCATTCTAAACCTATGTTCCTGTTGTTCAACATACAGCCAGTCAGTTGAAGAAATCACAGATTGAAGCTTCAAACATTGCTTTTTATGACATAATAATATGCGAGACCATTAGGGTTTTCTGGAAGATGCTTCTGGACGTGTATTATGTTGCTAGTTTCCCCCATTATAATCCTCTTTAATCAAATCCTCACTTAAAACTCATTTCTCCTCCCTGGCTTTTAACTCTGTCTGATCATATAACCCTGGCCCTTACGCCTTGGCTTACGTCTTGGCTTAGTTGTGTAATGCTGTCTTTATTCGTATTGTTTTATATTTTGTTATTTTAGTTGTTAAATTGTTCTGTTTGTCTGTATGCTTGTTTTTAATCTGACTGTGTACAGCACTTTGGTTGACCACTGGTCATTGTAAATGTGCTTTATAAATACATTTTGAGTTGAATCTCATAAAAATTACTGAAATCAACTTTAATCCATGCCTGTCTGTGTTTCCAGTGCAATGATGAGATCTGTGGCTGTGTGAGGAATGACGAGGTAAGACTCCATGTTCTCTGCAGAATGGCTCCCGCCACAAGGCTTAAAGGGATAGTTCACCCTCAAAATGTATCAAAAATTCTATCGGTTAGTTGGCCCATGGAGACATGAATTCATGGATATTTTTTATTTGTTGTCGCATTCCTAAGCCAATAATTTGATAACCGGCTGCGGTTCCAGTAGGAGACACAAAGAGTATTTTTTGGGTGTACCATCCCTTTAACCCTTTGAACCCTAGCCTGCCTATTCTGGAATGAACGTTCGGTGAGAATACGAACCACGTTCAAACTGGTGTCTCTATTGTAGGCATGTCATTATAGGGGGACATTGTCAAGAAAATAATATACTTGGGTTCCATTTAGTTGTTTAGTCAGATCCACAGGATCTGGCTATAATGGCACCCATTTGACACGGCAGGACTCACCTGCATCACACGTTGATGCAGTGGGACGGGTCTTCTCGTGTCGCGTGTTGATGTGGACGGATCATTTACGATTCCAAGCCTGTGTGTAACTAGATTCACCAGAAGGAGACTTGAGCATCGCTCGGCGCAGCCACTCTCTCACTTAGCGCCTCGGCTCGGGTGTGACACACGGAGCTCATGTCCGCTCGTGATTTAAATGTTTTTTTAGTGGCCGTTTCTACCTACAGTATTACGAGTTGGGAGTGGCAACGGCACTTACGCTTTTCCCCAGTGGGCGGGACTTACCGGAGGAGTCCCATCGCAAAAAAAACGAGTGACACTGTCAGATTTTGCCCAAAACTTGACAGTGTGTAGTACGACTTAAGAGTGAAATTATGTGTGGAATTCAAAGTGGAATTCATCTTCTGCATTAACCCATCCTAACTATTAGGAGCAGTGGTTATCATCAATACGGCACCTGGGGAAATGTAATAAAGAACACATATTTCAATAGCGTTCAAAAATGTCTATAAAAATTAAGTATAGTTATCACAACTTACGGTGAATATATTGTATGCTGTAACTACTGCAGTAATGCAGCATTGAATATCTGTATAATGAGCACTTGATTACAAATAAAGAACAGAGAAAACTCTAAATGAAAAGCCCATTAAAGTACACTCTAACTATGTTGTGCAACTGCAAAATCAAAGTCAATGAGAGAGTAATTGTCCCTCAGCATCCTGGCTTTGTGCTGGGTCAAGCCAGAGGACTTCATCCCCATCACATGCAATGTTGTCCCTCGCCAGGCAACGGAGGGAAAACTCTGGTGTGCCTGGATCCAGTCTTTAACAAGGCTCCACACCTACTGTATGTCACTACAGGCCAATTCCATTGCCTGTAAGAGATTTTCCCTGGTATTATGGGGTTGGGTCATAGACCAGAGTTCCCAATGCGTTTCCATGCCAAGGGGGGTATCTATCCCAAATAGGGATAGATTTACGAAATGCCTTTAAAAGAAGAATACAATGAAAATAGTGAAAATAGCTGGACAGTGAATGTGTATGACAGAGAGAGGGAGGGAGACGGTATGGATGCATCCATGCATCCATCGCTCTTACTATTAGGCCGTGTTTCCTGGCTTGTTCTACTGAGTGTACATTTCTAGTTCATACTTAATCGCATGACCACGTGCCATATTATATGCTTTGTCAAATGTCAAATAGCGAAAATAGCACATCGACAAGCTCACGGCACATCGCATTCACCAGGTTTAAAGTGGTGTAAAAGATACCCGTTTTCCAAGCTGAACACATGGGCATCAGTTACGTCGATGAGCGACACCATCGTTCAACAAAGTATGAATCAGATAGAAGCTGCAGTAGATGTTTGATTCCATGTCCTCTTTTGACTCCAGTACATAGTCTATGTACTGGAGTCAAAAGAGGACATGGAAGCAAACACAAGGACACAGTCTATGTCATAGACTGTGTCCTTGTGTTTGCTTCCATGTCCTCTTTTGACTCCAGTGCATAGACTGTGTCCTTGTGTTTGCTCCCATGTCCTCTTTTGACTCCAGTGCATAGACTGTGTCCTTGTGTTTGCTTCCATGTCCTCTTTTGACTCCAGTACATAGACTGTGTCCTTGTGTTTGATTCCATGTCCTCTTGTGATTCCAGCATGTAGACTGTGTCCTTCTGGACGACGGTGGCTTCCTGGTGATGTCCAATCGAGACACGTACGTCGATCAGGTGGGTTCTCACATTTCTGACACAGGATGGTGAAAGATGCCAAAAGTCACGCGAAATCAAGAGAATCGTTTTTTGGTTCTTTATTTTCCTTTTCTTTTTTCGCTCATGTTATACAACTTTATATGTTGAAGAATTCACTCCCAACAAACAGTTTTAGGATCACTAAATAATTTGCCATTGAGCTAAGCTCTGTGTTAGTGGCTTGAAAGGTGTGAGAACTTCAACAGAGAACTTAGACAGTACTAAAGTACACAAGCCTAGAAAAAAATAAAATAATCAGAGACGCACAAAAGAAATCCTACACACTATATACAGTATGTGTAACCACTTAAGCTATACAGTATTTTCGTCATACAACAAGTTGTGAAACTAGCCTAACCACAAGCTCACTACGCATCCGCATCATGACACGTTATGAACTTGTTTTCCCCCAAATCGATTATGTCATTAAAATCATTCAAACCGATTATTTTCCATAATTGTATGATTAGCTGTTGCGTCCTTAAAGCCAAATAATAAAACTTGCTTCAGAGTGTGTTGAAAACCAATCTATTCTAGGAGCCATTGGAACCGTTCAAGCGTCACAGAAGCAGAGAGCTGCACACCCAAACAGACCAACCTGTCCTAAACCCAGCTTAGCCCCGCAACGACCCAAACAACAAATAAACAACTCAAAGACCCTCGAACCCTATTTGACCCATGTTTTACTACCCCTAACAGATGTGCACGAGCATTGGGCATCATATACGGACGCAGTCCGAAATTCTCGCGCGCGCACACGCGCCTCTCCCTTCCTCGTTCCTCCCGTCCTAAAATGCGAGCCGTGGGCCCCCGCTGTAGCCTGAGTAAATGTTTTTTCATGCGGGCTCCGGGCTCCTTCCTAATCAGGGCTGGGTGTGCGCTGGATAAATCAGTCCCCCTCTGAAGTTTGGCAGCAGCACTAAAACCCAGGGACCTGAGGTCTTGTTTGGAGAAGGCCGTGTGCTCTCAATCATATTACCTACAGGAGCAATCCCCCCACCCCAACACACACACACACACACACACACACACACACACACACACACACACACACACACACACACACACACACACACACCTCCTCTCTCCATCTCCACCCTCTCTCTCGCCCTGTTCCTTCTCTCTCTCGCTGTCTTTCTTAGAAATACTCTAAGAAAGACAGCAGCAAATGCAGCCGTGACGTTACAAATGAAAGTCCTGCATTCATAATTTAACTTGACAAAAGTATTGGCATCGTCAAAATATACTTAAAGTACTCATTATTTGCTAAACAAATAAAACAATTTGCAGATCTAAAAGCTTGCACCAATAACCAAAGTGCAAAGTAGGGCTAAAGTGCTTAATGTTTTTTTAATAATAACAATCTAAATCCGTGAAGAAGCTAGTGACTAAATAATTGTAGTGGAGTCAAAAGTACAATATTTGGCTCTGAGACGTAGTGGAGTATAAATTAACAAAAGATAGGAAATTACTCAAGTAAAGTAAAAGTACCTCAAGATTGTAGTTAATGTACAATTAGCCTACCTACGGTACCTTCCGCCTCTCTGTCTGACTCTCTGTCTATCTCAGGTTGTCTCTGGTTTCTGGGTCTCTGTGTTCCGCGTGGGCCGCCCCGCAGGGAGCCTGCAGACAGCCAGCGGGGCTGTGAATGTTAATTCATTATTTGTGTTATTGCAACGGGGAAAGGAGAGACGGGCTCCCCGTGCCGTGTGGATGGGAAGATTTTTATTTCTTTTGGACGTCGTAATAGAGGGGAGGGGGGGGGTGGATATCACTGTACTGCAGGGAGGAAGAGGAGGAGGAGGTGGTTGTTAAGTGTGGAAGTAAAAAAGGATTGTCTTTGTTTTCTCAACTCCTGTACAGTATGCGTACTTATACATATATGTGCATGTACAAATGTACACACACACACACACACACACACACACACACGCATACATCATGTACATATAAACAGAGGCACCGAGAGAGGGAACAGTTGCAACTTACTGTACCTAGCGGGCATAACAGTACGAGCACAACTAGCTGACGCACTGTCACGGACACACACACGCTCACACTCATGTCACACCTCTAAGATGTCTAGACAAACCACTTCCCAGGAGTTAAATTTATGGCTGCGTTGTGAACTGTGTTAATCAGATTATACTGCAGTCCATCATCTGAGCTTTGTGTGCCTGATTTACTGAGTGTGCGGGTTTTCATGTGTGTGTGTGTGTGTGTGTGTGTGCGTGTGCGTGTGCGTGCGTGAAAGAGTGCATGCATGCGTGCCTTGTGGACACGTGCTCAACGTGTGTGTGTTTCTATGCATGGGGTTGCAGAGACTGAACTGATTTAAGATGAAAGCGTTGGAGTTTTTAACCACTCCATAAAATAGAAATATTGAGGAAATCCTCAGTCAATTACATTAACAATGTGTGTTTCTAAGGGTCCTACAGCTCTCAGAACAATCAGGCCTTTGTTACCGAAATCACCTGCACTACAAAGTGCTTTCATTGGGCTCTCACAGGTGGTTTAGTGTGTGCGCGCACGCGTGCATGTGTGTGTGGGTGCACGCACATTTGCCTGCGTCACATGCCGTGCCTGTGTGCAGAGTTCGATTGTAAAAAGAAATAAAAGGGTGATTGCAAGTTGCACAAATAAGGGTGTAATCCACATTAACGTAGGTATACGTGGGTGTGTGTGTGTGTGTGTGTGTGTGTGTGTGTGTGTGTGAATTCCAGATAGGTCGTTTCTTCGGCGTGATCGACCCCATCCTGATGCACAACCTGGTGAACATGAGTCTGTTCACCTCCAAGAAGACCTTCGACTACCAGTCACTGTGTGACCCTGTCAGGGAGAGCAAGGCCGCGGCAGGCCTGAGATCTGTCTACGTGGTGAGTTACATCAGTGTTATGTTCCCAACCTGGGGTCCAGGCCCCCCTTATGGGGCGGCAAAGATCACAGGGAAGGGTGCGAGGCCTTTAAGACCTGAGGCCGATTCTACAAAATGCCTTCTAAACCAGTAGTTCTCAAACTTTTTCGTGCCAAGGACCCCCAAATTGTACATTTTTGAAAAAGATTTAATAGCCAATGCTGAAATCTAAAATGACAGATCCCGGTTTTGATGGTTTGAACATATTGCACAAAAATCTGAACTTGCTTTCGTCCACTTTCAACCTGGCACCCCTATTTTGGGCATTTGGTCATTATATTGTGCGAGCTTCATGTGGAGGGGATCTCAGCTCATGTCAATTGTAAGAAGGGGGGGTCCAAGGGGGGGGGGGAGATTGGGAACCACTGATTACATAACACACACACAGTTCTGCATGTTCACACATGTGGGCAATACATAAGAACATGACACTAGTTTATACACACTAGAAGAGTCGCAGACCACCTCTGTTGTTCTCTCTCTGCCTTTCTCTTAGTTTCTGACACACACACACACGCTCACCAGGGAGCTATAAATCATGATAGGACGGATGAGAGGGGAAGTAGCTGGGATGGTGAAAGCGTTAGAGTAAACTTACAGTAACGGTAGTGAGGCTCTCGCTTCATGTGAGACACACAGAGGCACTAGACTCAAAGATCCAGAGCCTTCGATTTAAGCAAACACTAATGATTTCACTGTGTGTGCGCGCGCGCACAGCGTACGTACGATGTATGCACGGCTGCACATGTTGATTCGGGTTCTTTTATCGGAACTCGTTGGCAAAGTCTGACAGCGTTACACGCACAAGTAGCAGATGATGTTAACATCGTCTTAACAGGAGGCCTCGCTCAATTTGTGTCAGCGGAGACCGTTCGCAGGTGAGAATGCACGTTCCTGGTGTTTTTCCCAGAGTCAGGAATAACTCTTCTTCCCCCGAAGACCGAGGTGAGATGAAAGGGCGCCACCGCCGCCAAACGACCGATAGCTGATCAAAGACATTGACGTTAGCCAGTGATTTGCTCGATAACGCGGTCGGTTGACACTCCTGGGTGAGTCAACGCACCGTCACGTAGAGCTAAAGGACTCGGCCCCGGTTCACCCAAAACGAGGCCCTCGCATGCTAACCATAATCAAAACAACATGCTGGGACTTTTATTCAAACTGATTCTCTCTCTCTCTCTCTTTTCTTTTTTTTTTCAAATCCTGGTCGTTTGTTTGCGTACACTAGCATCTGTTGCAGAGCAATGTGGGCTAATTTCCTCTGAGAGACGGATAGAGAGACTGAGAGGGGGTGAGAGAGAGGGAGAGACAGACAGACAGACAGACAGACAGACAGAAGGGATGTTGGAAGGTGTGTCAGTGAGTTTGGCAGGAGGTGGACAGTGTGCTGACACAAGCCAACATAAGCAGGATGTTACCACTGACCTGCAAAGCTTGCTTACAATGTGTTGTGGAAGAAGGGCTACAGTATGTTTGATTTGGTGGTATCGGTTTTATATGCTTCTCGCCTGAATGTGATTTGGCCTTTTTGGACATTAATTTTCCCCAATTGTATTTGTTTGTCCTCTAGCCCACCATAGCAGATCTCCTGAGCGTTGGCTGGTGGGCCACAGCAGCAGCATGGTGAGTCATTGTGATTGGTCCCCCCGTTCAAGACAACATGAAACAGCCCCCCCCCCCTACCCCTTTGAAAACCTCTCATACTTTGAGTAATAATAGTAAGATAGTGTCCTTCATTAACCCATTCGATCGCATATTCGAAAGCATACTGTGTCATTTTAGATTTTTAGCCACCTCAAAATTATTTTATACTTTGGGTCATTCAAAAATTCAAAAATATCAGATATACAGTACAAGCTATACGAGCTTGTAGATCTGCTATTTATTTATTTTTAATCGTGAAAATGTATGCAAATCTTTGAATATATATGTTTTTTAAAGCAAACATTTTTAACTCAAATCTTTGCTTCTGGGGATTCTACAATAATGTCTTCTAAATCCTAATTATTATTTTTTTTGCTATATCATTGGTTCTCAAACTTTTGTCATGTGAAGGACCACCCAAAATGATATGTATTATATTTTGTTCCAGGGACCCCCACCAGAAGCAAAGATTTGAGTTACAAATGTTTGCTCAAAAAATATATACAGTATATTCAAAGATTTGCACACATTTTCACGATTCGTTTCCCAAAAATAGCAGATCTATTAGCTCATAGCGCTGCACTCGGTGCCACGCTATGAGCTTATATATCTGCTATTTTTAATAGCCAAAGGTGACACAGATGCGTTCCCGTACCCTATTTGTGACTGGGTTCCATACTTGGTCTGTTCTTTTTTTCATCCACACTGAATCTCTTCGAGGAAAACAGACGATCTACAAGCGTGAGCTTGTTCAAATAGACATTCAGTCTATTTTTACTGAATGTTCACCCCCAGAATAGGCTCGCTACTAGGGTTCATAATGGTTAACAAAGTAACTTTTATACAATCTGGATCACCTATACGTTCTGTATGATACACAATTAACACTTTAAGCCTTTAGTAGGCGCTCTTATCCAGAGCGAGTGTAAGATCAGAGTAAATGTCACGAACCCTAGTCAACAAACGACAGGGGAAACGGTTATGTAAATATCCAAAGAAAACAAATAACGTGCTTCACAGAGACTAGGTTACCAGGTACACATCAAACCTACCATCTGTCCAAACAACAGGCTATCTAAATCAGATCAGTGTTTCTCAAACATTATCCTGTCAAGGACCCCCAAATTAATACCTATTAGACCACATATCCCTATTTGGAACGATTCGGTGCCAGGTACCCCCTCGCACAGAAATTATTTTCATTGATCTGAACTCATCATCCTTATTACATTTTCTCAACTTCTATAGCACATGAAATAATGGTGAAATTAAAGGCAAGGCAAGGCAACTTTATTTATACGGCACCTTTCATACACCAAGGCAATTCAAAGTGCTTTACAGAATAAAAATACAATCAGAGTGCAACAATGCACTTTAAAAAGAAATGGAGAATATAATAGATACAATTAAAATAAGATAAAGGAGCATATCAATTATAACAAATACTCCCAACTTTTGATACAAAAGAATATATAAAACGTGACAGCACAGCTCATTTAAAGCCCATGCAGGCAAGACCTAGCTCTGCCATCATTGGGTAGAGTAAGCAATGTTAAATAAATATGTTTTTAACTTGGACTTAAAAACGGCAATGGTTGGGGACTGTCTCCTAATGTAACCTGGAATATTGTTCCAGGTTTGTGGTGCATAGTGGTCAAATGCTGCTTCATTCCAACTTTGGGAACAATTAGTAGGCCAGCCCCAGATGACCTAAGGGTTCTAGGGGTTCATATGGCTCCTAAACTGTTCCTCATTTTGCAAGGGACCCCCTGGAACCCCTCAAGGATCCCTGGGGGACCCCACTTCATTCTTAGCATTTGTGGTCAAGCAAAACCGTATAATGTCTATCTAAATAACATGACATAATGTGAACAAGTAACCAACATACATCTGCATAGTATCACTGGCATCTATCAGCATGTTGAATAATGAGCTGCAGCACTTTGTTCTAAAATTAGAACCAGCGCAGAGCATTGTCTTGTAGTATTTAATGACAGCGTGGCTCCCAGGACAGTAAGGGTTCCACATGATCTTTTCCTTCGTTATGCTCTCCGTCGCTCGCTCGGATCTGTCCTGAATGTCAAAGGCTGCCAGTGCCTGGGATGTTTTCTTGTTGTTTGTTAACAATGGGGCCTGGTTAATTCAAAGCGCACTCTGAAACATTTAGTGTACACAAGGTTTTTAATTACCAAGTCTGTCTCAACAACAAACCGCGGATGAAATCTGTTGTGAATGGAGTTTTGACCCTGTATTAGTACTTGCAGACTGCAGTGATTTATGGCCTGCTCCTTTGACTTGGAATAACCCCCCCCCCCTTGTCTGCTTTTGTTTGGTTCACAGGTCAATACTGCAGCAGCTGCTGGTCAGCATCACGTTCCCAAGCGTCCTTGAAGCAGGTGAGATTGTCTTTATTATCCCCAGGCCGAAGGGTGGGGATGGAGATTATGTTTTCGCCCCTGTTTCTCTGTGTGTCTGTCTGTCTGTCTGTCCGTCCAGAGCTAATCTCGCAAGCCACAACCTTGTGCCAAATTCCTCCATTCTGCCAGTAGTCCAAGGAAGACTCTCCCCATATTGGTCAAGCCCATTTTTGCCTAACTAGATTTTCCGCCATTTAGCATTTTCTTGAAAACACACATTTGTCATTCAGATTTTTCATATTCAATTCCGATTGGTTATTTGCCATCCACAATAGCCAATCAACACACTCACAACGCACGCCTTGTGAGCATGAGTCTTCATGAGTCTTAGTATTATTCAAAATGTCAACTTGGATGGTGTTGCGTTGGAGTGCTTCAGACGAAGCCCTTGTGATCCCTCTGTTCAAGTGACTACTGGAAGGTCTCTGAAGGCTTTCTGAAGTGTTTTGCAAGAACAGCGAGAGCCAAGACAGTGATGTAATGTATGAAGGGCTTTAGGAGGCCTCATTATGGAAATGTAATGCTAATACATGCTGTTTTCTGCTTACTGTAACAAGACCCTGAAAGAGATTGAGCTTGCCTTTTAGTTTTTTTGATTTTTTCTACATGTTTTTTTTGTTTGGGGGGGTACAGCGTTTGTCAGATTATCGTCACGATAAAGAGTTGAATACTCACTATTTGATGAATGCAATATTTCAGTGGTTCACAAACACTGGGTCGGGACCCATTTTTGCGTCGCAGACCCTTTTCAATGGGTCGCGAGTAAATATCCCTCTTTTTCCATTTCCTAAAGTTTTTTTTAGGATTTTTCTAAATAAAAAGTTTAACAAAAATGATTTTCTTTTTAAAACAGCCTTTAAGAAAAAGTGAAAATTGCCGATCTATAGGCTGCGAACTTGTAGATCGGCTATTTTCTCCAGTCTAGGTCCCGGGGAGACATAAAATGTCTCTTTTGGGTCTCGAGCTAAAAAGTTTGGGAACCATGCACTGCAGTATTTCACACACTTGTCCATGGATCCCAAAATGTCCCACATTTCCCCAAAATGTCAAACAAAATGTCCAGAAATGACATGCATCACAATTAACAGTCTGATTATGTGGGTTGTTTGGGTGGTGTAGAAGTACAACACCCACCACCACAGGCAGAGGCCTGGGTGTGATTCCCAGCAGCCTGACTCCACTGCACATTTCTAGGACGGGAACGATGACATTATAAATGGACCACTTAAACTATTTAAAATATAGCGAAAATATCTACAAGCTCGATCAAACGCCAAAATGAAAAACGGGGGAAAAAAACGAAATCGTATGAATATTTCAAAACTATTGTAACTGCGTTTATCAGAGGAGACATGTGGTTGTCTGCACAGAAAAAGTGGGCGGGTTGGCAGCGGCAGGGACCGCAGTACAGTGAAATGGATTGATTAAACGGAAGAAGAACATCAAAACAAACGTTTTTTTGTTTGTTTTTAGAGGATTACAAATTGCGCGGCCTACTGTATATTGAAAAACGGCCAAAACAATTAGCATGCCACGGCATTAGCAAGCTAGCCAGGGCTGTGTGCGGTGGTGATGAAAACTCCAGATTATCGGGATGCGGCGGAAAAATCACTGTTTTCATTCACTGGACTGGTGCCCTGGCACTATACTCCTACTCTGGGACCAAACAAGTCGGGAACGATGCAGTTTGGGAATGCATGTCCCACACGGTTGCAATACCCTGTTGTAGCCGTTTATACCCATTGTCAGAGTACCCCTTGTACCCGTCTGTCTGTCTGTCTGTCTGTCTGTCTGTCTATCCCCACAAGGAAATGTTAACATAGGATGGGATGTCTAAGTATCGCTGTGACGGTGTTGTGCAGCAATGTGCAAGCTAACAACGCGTTGGAGATCGGCTATTTTCATGTACTAGGTTATAGTGTTGGGAGCTTTGTCAGAGTATCAGTTGTACTGTGTCTCTCTGTCAGTGTCCCTTTTGTGCCCATACAGTATATGGAGATATCTATTTCTGTCTGTCTATCTTTACGGGGCGGCCATAGCTGAGTGGTTAGTGAGCCCGCCTAGGGAGCCAGAGGCCCTGGTTGCCCCAGGTACGATTCCAGGCCACGCCAGCGTATGTGTCGATGAAATGAAATTTGTCCCTGAGCAAGACTCTTAACCCCTAATTGCTCACAGGCCCTCATTGGAAACAAGCCCGCAAGGACTTTCATGAACGTCCTGTTAAAAGGAATTATCCTTATACCTGTGTCCCTTTTATGCCCAAATATGGAGATCTCTGTATCTGTCAGCGGTTAAAATGTGTGTGTGCGTGTGCGTGTGCGTGTGTGTGTGTGCGTGTGTGTGTGTGTGTGTGTGTGTGTTTTTTTCTTCTTCTCAGCGGACATGGATGATGATATTGCAGCTTCTTTGTCGAAGGAGGGCTGCATCACCGAGCAAACGCAGTACTTCTTTGAGAACTCTGAGAAGTCCTTCGGGGGAACGCTAGAATGTAAAAACTGCTCCAGGTGAAAGACTTTTACACACTTCAAAGCCTACTTAATTTCTAATCATTTGTGTATAGGTCACTGTATATCCTCATGGTGACGAGAGCAATGTATTTCTTATTCGTTTTTTTGGGAGGTGGGGGGTGCTTTTCTGCCCCTTTATTTGATGGAGAGAGATAGAAGAGTAGTGACATGCAGCAAATGGTCCGGCCTGCTGGGAATCAAACCGGGGGCTCACTGTCAGGCATTAGAGCCCATGTGGTACAGTACACGTCCTAACCACTCGGCTACCCTGATTGGTTAGTTCTCAACCCAACACATTCCAATAGCTTGCAATGCATTTCCACCGACAAGGAGACCGGGGGTTTGAATCCTCCGCAGTGCCTCTGCCACTTTGGAGGGAAGTCGGGTGGGGAGGGCGAACTCTGTCACCGCACTAGCGCCTCCTACAGGTTCAAGAGGAATAGAATGTTAGTCCACATGCGTTATGTCCTCTCGGTGAAACTTCCAAACTGTAAGGTGAATAGAAGTGGTCGGTGACATCACATGGATCGGAGGAGACATGTGCTCGTCCACGCCCTCCCCAATCTGTGAACCCATTTGGTTAAAAAAAGAAAGAAAAAAAAATACAACAGTACAAAGGTGAATTGGGGAGTTGGCATAACAACTAAACTGGGAGAAAAGAAAATTCCACTCTGCAGAGCGTCTTCAAAATGGAGGCCAAAAATAAAACTGTGGACAAAGACTTAGATGAAGTCCCTAAAGGTGACACTGGGAGGGGGCCGTAACAATTCACATGCCATGAACGTGACGTCAAGTTACTAGCGTGGACCACCGTCCGTGTGTGTGTCTGTGTGTGTGCGTGTGCGTGTGCGTGTGCGTGTGTGCGTGTGCGCGTACATGAGCGCGCATGGCCGTGTATGCGCTGGCGCGTGTGCAGTTTTAAGACCCCCTCGTGCCGTCTAATGGACTGCCTGCCCGCACGCTGCGCGCCGTTCCTGCACATTAGCCGCGCACACGTTTTCTTTTTAACGACTGCCATAAAAAGGCAGAGAAAACGTATTTGTGGGCCTGACAGGGGGGACATGTGGGTTTCAGCAAAGACCCCCGGACGACAGGAGGGCGGGTGGCGGTGCAGGTTGGAGTCACCAACGAAACGATGCACAAAACTCACACAGGCAAATCCTCAGTGTTCATTTAACACAAGAGGGTGTACAAATGGACCCCAACGATCAATCAAATAGAATCAGATCTTGATAAACACGAAGTGCACATCAATCATGTTCCGTCTTGGATCAATGGAACCAACATGGTGTACTTTAAGTTCCTCTTAATTTGTAGTGATGACACATTTTTCAAGGTTTTAAAAGAAAAAAACTTATGTTTTTCATATTAACTCTCTCAGTGCCACGCCCCGACATATCCCGAGTTTTTCCCGAGTACCCTCAGTGCCAGCACGAGAAATCCCGAGTTTTTACTTTTGACTGTGGTCACGTTATTCTGTTTATTTTTCATGATCACTTTCGCTTCCTGACTCCTTCAGACTCACCCGGAACTGGATGTAAAAAAAAAAAAATCATTTCCCGGTCATGTTGTTTTTCTCCGGTGATTTTCGGCCAGAATAGGGAAAGTCACGGTTTTTCACACGGTATAAAAAGCGAACGGAGAGGTCCACGTCTACTCTCTTTGGTCTGGGTGACGATCAGTCATCGTAGTCGTGTATCGCATCGTAATTTAGCGCGATCAACGATTGTCGAAAATGTCAACATCCGGTTCTGACCGGATATGACGTGAGCCTGTTTGGGAGGGGGCGAGTGAGCCAGCGAGATCATCAATGTGTCGATTTGTTGCTCTCTACTGGTAGAACTGTATTATGGGTTTAAAACCCCAATCAGATCATTTATTTGAATGAAAAATTACAAAATTACAAAATAAAAAAAAACGCAAATTCCTGGCAGTTTGGGAGTACTTTATGAAAATACTCTTGGCACTGAAAGAGTTAACGTTAAATTAACGAATTAATTAATAAAAAATGTTAGTGTTTTACCAATGATTTGTAGGACCACTAGGTTGGTAATCTCTGCCCTATATACAGTACTTCATCATACAACGATAAGCAAAAATAGCCAATCTATAAGCTCACAATGCGTCGCATCACAACACGTGAGCTTGTAGATTGCCTACTTTCCAACATTACTCAACATTTTTGCCTATAATGACATGCCCAAAATATGGACGCCAGGGTGAAAGTGATTAATAGCATTGGACTTGCACAGTTCATGCACCACGTCAGAATGTCATATTGTTTTTGCAGAATAACCAGAGCCAGAGTTTTGCAGAGATGATAAAATAACATGTCGACATTGTGCGTTTCCTGCTTCCGTGTCTCTCCTAATCCACATTCTGTGACCTCTCAACCTGCCGTCATTCCTTGAAAGCAGACGGGTCAAACTGCGTGTGACGTTTTATCTCTCGTCTTCCCCCCCAGGATGTTCCACGCCGAAAAGCTTCCCAAGACCAACCTGGTGTTTATCATCGCTGATGCGAAACACACCTGCCTGTCCTGCGACGCCAAACCGCTAATACAAGACGAACAACCTTGTATCCTTTTAAACCAGCAGCACCATAAACACTACATGACGATCGACTGGCACAAGCTCTGCAGGCTTTATTTACCAGACAGATGTTTCGGAGGATTTTTCTCATTTGGTAGTGCTGATGCGTGCATGCAATATCCTTGATCTTTCTTGTCCTTGACAAGATAATCATTTTCATAGTTGTCCTTTGATCATGGCATGAAGCTATTACCAAATATTTACTATTGAATCCTGAGGGGGGGGGGGGACCTCTGTTTGAAAGCATCCAGCAGGATTCCTTTCCCATGCATGAGACGGAGATTGTTTTGCTGTGATCATCTTTAATTCTTACAAGTCGTCCCTACTTCTCATTTGCATCCCCTCTAAACCCTCAGCCCCGCTTTATGTGGGGTTTTTGTCTGCGGAAATTGAGATTTAAAAATTTGGCCCCGAATTCCATCGTTTCTGGCCAGGTTTCTGTGCGTGTGTCTGTGTGGCAGATGCTAAGTCTGGATAATTCCCTCTGAAAGGCTTACAAACAAACCCATCATGTTCTCTCAAACACACAGGACTGTGGTCAATTATGGACAGCCTAATGGAAACTTTCAATGTTTCAAAATGGCAGCCACAACAGGAAGGTATTGAGTAATCGAGACTAAATTCCAGTGGATATCCAGGATACTCTTAGGCTGTGTTCACACTGGCAGCTCGGAACAGATTGTTGGCCTATCCCGATTGGAATCAGATTGTTTTTAAGTCTGAACAGCAAGAAACACATGGAAACAGATTTTTGCAAATCAGATTTTTGCAAATCAGATTTGAACCACATTCCTTTTGTGGTTTGAAATGTGATTCAAATCAGATTTCTAAAGATGTCTCAGTCTGGACACTCTTGACACTGAAGCCTGATTCATACTTCGTAAAAGAATTAGCAGATCTACAAGCTCACAATGCACCAGGATGCGAGACTGTAACTTAAGCATTACTCATCATGCCTATGTTGTTAAGTCGTTGGCACAGCAGCCAATGCATATAATGTCGATGATGTCTGAATACACAATTTAGATCTGATCGCTTGCAAGTAACAGTGTGGAAAGTCAGTCCTAAAGATCATGTTTGAGGGGACAAAGTGGGATTTGCCTGTACTCAGAATAAAGCCTTAGATTACTATACATTTAGAGAGTCAGATTCCCTGAATCCAAGAATCCCTGTTTCACTTTCCTGAATGGAGTCGTTCAGCTACCGGTCCCGATCCATGTGAACTGGCTCATAATCCACGCCACCGGAAAGGTCCATCATACTGTTTCGATAACAATGAACACGTAAGTCACTTTTAATGTCAATGACTGCTAGTTTAATGTCACAAATATTGTTCTCATGTTCATAGGTGAAAAATTATCACAAAAGATATTCTTAGATTTTTATGTAATTGTTCAGTAAACTGCTTTAACCACTGTACCACAAACATTTTTCTCCCAATAATAACGTTATATTAAGCCTTTATTTGACAAGAGACGGAAAACACAGACAGGGACTCGCTGTCAGTCATTTGAGCCCACGTGGCGTACACCCTGACCACTCGGCTATTGGGTCACCCAAACCAGAGGTGTTTTATAAATCATTTCTATAATATCCGATCTACAAGTCTCACAGCGCGTCACGGCGCGCTGAGAACTTGGACTGGTAGATCGCGTGCCTACAGTATAACGGTTAAGAGTCCTCATCGTTAATTAGGAGAAAAGAGGCAGGGCGACATATTTGATTTGTAAAAACGTTTGATAGATTTCCGTTTGCGTTTGTGGAGAAGTCAAGTTGACAACACAGACGCCTCAAATCCGTCTCAGCTCGTCTGACAAGCAATTTAATTAGAGAATCCTACACACAGTACTTTTAACTCGCTAATGTGGTGCATGTGCTTGTCTCTCTTTGCTAACCACCCGTGCTGCCTTTAATCAAGATGGCTGCCCCCTCTTTGACGTGAATATAGCGTATGTGCACAGATTTCCCACGCAGAGGCAACACAAGTGGTCGGTTCTTTGACTTAATAACTAGGGTAAAACAAACGTTTTATGAGCCGCGCAGAATCCTCTGCGTGTGAAATCCCTGTTTGAATGCTTTGTTTGTTTTCACTCTGCCGTGTCAAAAGAGTTTTCTCAGTTCCAATGAATTGCTGCCTAGCGCTTGCCACTGTCTTGCTCACTCCTGCACGCACGCGCACAATGCACACACGCGCCACACACATCACTTACATACATACATGCACACACACGCACATCGTACATACTGCACACCCACACACACATGCACACACACACACGCACACACACACACGCATTTGTATTGCTGTACTTTTAGGATTTTATAAATGCTTTAATTTAATTCTAACCACTTAAACCCCAGCATCGGTATTGTGAGGAATGCTTTTGCTGAAAATGGCTGATCGACAAGCTTGACGATCTGCTATTTTCCACGAAAGCTTTCCCCACAATAACAGACAACAGAAAATACACCAGTATTGAGCCCTGAGGGACTCTGGTTACCCATATGGGGTTTTAAGTGGTTAACCCTAACGCTAAAGCCTGAGTTATGCTTAGTTGTGATTGGCGACAATAGCAGATCTACAAGCTGACAACGCCATTTCAGTGTCATGTGTTGTCAGCTTGTGGATTGACTACTCTGTGGTGCGCCATGCCAGCGCGCAACTAAGTCAAAAACATTGAATTGTACAATGTCGAATTCTCAATTCTACTATACTTGTGGGGCCATTTGGCCTCACACGTATTGTTATACACACACACACACACACACACAGCACACACACAACACACACAACACACACACACACACACACACACACACACACACCACACACACACACACACACACACACACACACACACACACTGTACCGTTATCATACTGTTTAACTGCATTGTATTTCTAACATGCTAACTGTGGAATGATGTCTGCTGCATGATTGTCTTTCTCTTCTCCCCTCCCTCGTTTTTTTTCTTTCCTGACTTGTGATTGGCTGTTGATGGTTAGGATGAGGCCATGTGTCAGAG
>NC_137625.1:16241382-16533882 GCF_963280865.1 Gymnoscopelus braueri
AACAAGCAAGGAAGGAAGGTTTCAGTCCCTTTGCCTGAACGGGAGTCTTCATTGTCAGTTCACCCAGGGGGAAGAGGGGGGGGCAAGACGTAAGGAAAACCATGTGTGCGTTTTGGAAGATAAGGAACTCCAACCCTCCAACCTGCTACTTCCTGCAGCCATCTGAGATTAGTGGAACCCGGAGATGAATATTGGTTTATTGTGGCGTTCCCTACAGGTTGGACTGCCTTACAGAGGGACTCCTGGATCCAAAGGTTGTGGGGGTGGGGGGTGTCCAGTGACGTTTTTTTTTTGCGCAATTCTTTTCAACACTGCCAGAAACAGCGGTGCCCTTTTTAGCAAACATGTCTCATTTGAATAATTTATTTTGAACCGATTTGCAGTGGCTAGTTATTCAGTGTTTATTGTTTTGTGGTTCTGTTTTTGTAGCTGATATTGCAATAAGAGACACTAAATCATTACACTGAGCGTCAGGTCTGGGCCTGTTTTTTTTATTTTTGTAGCCTAACTTAGTGGCGTTGGTGTCAATGTGCTCTTTCACTGTCATGTTGGCGCAGCGTGTCACACAGCCGCCCTTCAAAACGCGTCTGAAGGTTTATAACGACAACAACAGCGCCTTTAAGGCCGTGGTACACTGAAAGCGCCAGGGCGCTCGCATCATCAAACCTGTCGACGTGTCTTTCAGAGTTTGTCTTTTCAAACTCGTGTTGCAGTTTATGTAATGTTTGCTTTCACTTGTTTTGAGTGTTCTAGAAACAAAAGTCAGTTTTTTTAAATTAAATTGACGATGTGAACAGACGTCCTCGCTTGACGCACGTCAACGGTGCTTTCAGTGTCTCGGGGCCTTTACATTCGCACCCGTCTTCTCTGGTGTGAAATTAAACTGTTATGAAAACCTGTTGGTCCTTATATTTATGACGACAAACCACAGGCCTTCAGTTCTACGTGAGAACGTACTGTAGACCTTCCCCTGTGTCTGTGATTGACCTCCTAAACCATCAACCCTAATCAGGATTGGCTCAATGTCCCTGGTTCTCTCGCCTTGGTGTTGGATCGTTCCAATCACAACTCTGTTGCCATAGCACACGTTAACCAATCAGGATAGCCCTGGCCAGTCTCTGGTGTGTGCTTGTCGGACATAATAAACTCTAGTGCCATTTGGACTGTGTGAGCACACCTCTAGCTGTGTTCAGTGTGGCTACTGACTTAAAGGAAGAGTTTTATTTATTTGTGTATTTATTTATTTGTTAAGAGTGATGAGTCAGGAAAGCGTGCTGCTGTTTCATGTTGGGTTTATTGCCACCATTTTAAATCAATGATGTTATAGAAGTGGTTTGAAATGAATCCACTGCTGTCTGCTTAGAAATTGAAAGTACAAACGTTCAACAGCGCTCTTTGAGAGATTCCCCTGAATAAAGGACGTAATATCTCTTTTTGTAGTGAATGTTTTCCCTTGACGTTAAATACACTAATGAAATTAAGCCCTATTGTCCCTATTCTGGGCGAGAACATTTAGTGAACATAACAGATCTGCAAGGTCACAATGCATCACATTGCGACGCATTGTTAGCTTGTAGATCGGCTATTATTTAATGTAGAAGGGAAAAAAAGAGGAGGGCTACTATATAGCCCTCTGGGGAACTCTGGTCAACTAAGTATATAGGGTTTTAAGTGGTTTACTTAAAACCAACCCATGGTTATAAATCACTCTATAACTGTGTTTGATTTGACATGCTCGGACATGAGTTTGTCTTGGTTGTGTTGGTGTGCCTTCTTGTACGGTAGCGAGGTGACATAGCCTACATCAGGGGTCTTCAACAGGGGGTCCGGGACCCCTAGGGGGTCCTCAGAGTTACTACAGGGGGTTCGGCAAACTTTATTTTCTTTACATTAACCACTTGAACCCTAGAATTCCTTTTCTACAGGGAACATTAGCCAAAAATAGCAGATCTACAAGCTCTATCTCTAGCTTGCAGATCGGCTATTTTCGGCAAAGGGGTTTGGTGTAGGGGGGAAAGAAGCAAATCCAGAATTGGAGGTTTAAGTGGTTAAATGTCTGAAATGGACAAAAAAAACGAATTTACACAACAGTGATGATAGTCAATGAAGCTATCTATGAAATCTATGAAAAAGTTTAATCTGCAACACAATTGTATACAATATGTAGTGGGGGGGGTCCCTGCTTCATCTATCTCTCAGCTAAGGGGTCCTTGGCCTGAAAAACGTTGAAGACCCCTGGCCTACATACATAACTTCCGTGTGACAGTTCTCAGACAATAAAGCTGGTTACAATAACAGTCTTTCTTTATGACTGTCCGGATTCCATAGCAAGGTCATGTGTTCACGTTCCTTTCGTTTTTCTTTCTAGAAATGCACTGATCAGTGAATTCATTCCTCGCAAACATAAAATGCTGCCAAATACATATACATTGTTAAACGTGACAGAAATGTGCCTGAAATTTCAAACGGACCAAATCTGGCCTCTCAAAAGCATGCCGACGCCAAATTCAAACACGGTAGCTGAGCGTTTGAAGGGGATGAAAGGTCTGACTGGGTGTCGAATTCGTAGCAGATTTGAACTTTGTTAACTATGATGTCGGGGGGGAAATATGTATTTATGATGGACTGCAGATGAAAGAGACGGTGTGTAACAAATGAAGTGCTGCATATTTTTTGTTTATTTATTTAATACATTTGCGTACCTAAGATCGTCGCTGTTGGGCAGGGGCCTTGTATCTCCACATTTCATCTTTTTAATCATTTTTGATAATCTAGTGCCCTATTTTATGCTTCGTCATATGACCGTGTCGTATAAAAGTAGCTACCGTAGCAGATGTACAAGCAAGCTTGCAGATCTGCAATTTTCTAAAGTTTCTGTCTCTGTCGGGTGGAAACCTCATATGTCCAAAACTGTTACTTTTCGGGATTCAAATTCAAAAATACCAAAAGTAGCACATCTACAAGCTCAAAACGTGTTGCGTCGCGCCGCATTTCGAGCTTGTAGATCTGCTACTTTTTATACGTTACTGTCACGCTGTAGTATGATCAAGTAGGGCGTTAATTTACCAACACACACAAAAAGTTAGAATATGGAGATAAGAGGTTTCTGCCCTACAGCGACCATACACAGCATAGAACATTTGACCATAAAAGCAGGAAAGGATCAGGACAAAACAGTTTAAACGGATCGTTTTTGAAGATATTGAAGTCATGAAGAAGGGATGGCATCCTGGCTTGATCTCAAAAGGTTTTCTTTCTCTCTTTTTGGGGGGGCAAACATGGGATCCATTGCTTCCCGCTGCAGCCTGATACTGATTCTCGTCATTTTTCTGTCTCAAATGAGAGCTGACAATCATAGTTTCTGGTAAGTCCTCTCTAATCGTAATACCTCATTATTTTGCTGTTAAGGAAGCGAGGCCCTGCCCGAAACAATACGTTTTGATGGAAATGTGGGGCGGCTGTCAGAGACATTGACGCTTCGTTTCCATTTAGCGATGCATGTGCGCCGGGGAACCACAATTGTGCCCGGGATCCTCGAGTGTGGAGTCGGCCGACCACATGATTACGCGGTGTGGTGGTCCCACATTACCATTTTAAGCCACTCTCTCTCCCCCCCTCATTACAGTCCAATAGGTTCTAATTACAAAAAGGCATTCTTGTTGTCACACACATGAAGAAGTTTCAGTCTTTTCATCCGTTTCCTCTGAACGCAGAACGAGGGAAATGTCTCCTAAATCAGTCAATGCTACGTCGCCGCCGCTCTCATTACGCGGCGATGAAGCTACCATCACTGAAACCGCCGTCGTGTTAGTGTCTTCTACAGGCGGTCACGGGCGCAATTTACTGTCAATGTTTTCCTCTAACCTTATACTGTACTGTAGCTATTAGTCTTCTGATGAAAACAGTGTGGTTGAACTAATGTTTTTCCGCCAGGGTTCGATTTGTAAAAAAAAAAAAAGCAGAGGGGGGAGAAGAGATTTTCTTAACCACTTAGGTCTACTATAAATACTTTGTTGTACGTCAAAGAGAGAAAATAGACGATCTACAAGATCACAATGCATCACAACACCTTGTAGAGCTGCTATTTTCACTATTTTAGTTTTTGGTACTTTTTTTCATTAAATTCTTAAATTGTCATATCATCAAATATAAATATCAGACAGTCTGCATTTCCAAAATGGAATTGCTTGTATCTGTAATCTGACTAGCAGGGATAAAACATACCCACCGCCATGAAAATAAAAGACAAGTGTGGGGGATATCAAATGCAGAGGCATGGATCCCCTTCTCCCCCCCCCAGCAAATCGAACCCTGGTTACCGCTTTTTATGATCCTCAATATCTACTAACACTCGAATTATCAAGTGCCATAGGAATCTCTTGCTCTCTTATGGAGAAACCTATTATCATACTGTAATGTCAATGCACTGTTAACAAAGACCGAGAAAATAAGATGCAAGTCTAAATGTTTCCCTGTGCTGCATGGTTAGTGGTCGGCAATGACAAAAAAATAAAAAATGAAAAAAATAAATATAAACATATCCTGTACGTGCTCGTGCTTAGGTGTGTAATGTTGGGAACCATAATCTCCCAGGTTGTCGGGCGTTTGTTCATGATATGATACCGGTGTTGATCAGCTATTACTGCCTTTCTCTTGGGGAGACAGCATTTGGGACAGCCTCAAGTCTGAGTTGATCCAGCGAAAGCGATCCCATGGATTATTGTGGTGTTAGAATGCGATATGCAATCCATCCCGATTGGTCCAAAGCCATTTGTGAGTCACTTTTATAGTTTACCCAACTTGGGCTCTGTGATGATAGTGAGGGGAGGAGGAGGGTACACACACCGCATTGATCCATTGATAAAAAAAATTGACGTTCCAAAATAGTCTCCTCATTTGGAATATCGATGTCTAATCAATGGAGCAACTATTGAAGCTATCTCACTAATATTTAAAGTAACCTCATGGGGCAAGGTAACTACACAACCCAAACTTCTGCCAAAGTGTAATTTTTGCTTTTAAACAACACATCAAGAAGCAGTCAGGGAAGCTTGTAGAAGTTCCACAGTAATCATCAGACGTGTTTTTGCCACTTTTAAGTGCTAAAATCAGATGCTGTCACCTCAGGAATACTATATTGTAAATGTGATTGGAAGTGTTTTCATGCTGTCGGTGCTCTGTGTGGATTGGGTTTGGTTTCTTTTCTATCCGAGGATTGCTTTTAGTGTGTGTTCTAAGTGGACGTTTTCTGATTGACAGGCCCGTTAATCTTTTGCTGCCTGTGGTTTTAAGGCAGGCCATTGGTGGATGGATCTGTCCATCAATTTGCCCCGTGCCAGACGCCCTTTGGTAGGGTTTTTGGGACGGCGGGCTTCTCTGTCAAATCTCCCTCGATTGTGCTTTCAATGTGACACTTTTGTGGAACTTGATTCAACCTGAATTAATCGTGTATAAATTTGTACAATATGCTGATGTTCTGAACAGAAGGGGGGGGTGGGGACAATAATGTTTATAATCTGATGGAGAAAAAGACATGTTTATTCATGTGCAAATACGATATATTCAGAATAAAACTTTATGATTACTATCTGTTGCATGGTGTCCACTTGCACTGGCTGATGGCCTTTTCTCGTAAATGTATTTTTTTTGTCCCCACAGTGGATCAGATTACTGTTACTAACCAGTGGTGGCAAGACACTAAGTACATTTACTCACGTACTGTACTTTAGTACTTCTGGTACTTTTACAGTATTTCCATTTTTCCATACTTTATAAGTCCATTCCACTATACGTCTCAGAGGCAAATATTGATATTTTCACTTCACTACAATTATATGACAATTGTAGTTACTAGAAATGTTGCAGATTTAGATTACCATTATTATTACAAAACATACATTAACCAGTTAAGCTCTATGTTATATTTCAAGCTCAAAAAAGCATTCAATCGTAGAGCTTGTATTTCAGCTATTTTCAAAACACTTTCGGACAGTAGGACATTCTACATAATGAAAACTGAAGTATAGTTTTTAATGCCAGTACCTTTATACTTTTGCTCTAGTTTTATTTGCGGGCCTTTAACCATTGATACCTGGAACGCATCTGTGTCACTTTAGATGTCTTTGGCTGTTCAAAAATAGCAGATATACAAGCTCATTGCGCGGCACCGAGTGCCGCGCTACGAGCTTGTATATCTGCTATTTTTGAAAAATCGTGAATTTTTATTTTTTAGATTCTTTTTCAAAAAACTGTTAGGATTTAGATTTTTTTAAAGAATCGCCTCAGGTCTTAATGGGTTAACAGAGTATTGCTACCTTGTGGTATTGCTACCTTGTGGTATTTTACTCGAGTAAAACAAATCTGAGTACTTCTTTCACCACTGTTACTTGCCAAAACACATTTCCCCTCTAATCGTGTGTGAGATTGGGAAGGAAGCGCCCGCATCGGGCTCTCCCAGTGTGTGTCCCCCCAGTCTCTCCCACCAACCGGCGGCCTCGAGAGCGCTGACATCCAGCCAACATCAACAACCTCCGGGAACATGAAGAATGGGAGCAGGAGCCGCCTCCGTCCCAGCCTCTCTATTGTACTGTACGCCATGACATTGAATTTGCTTAGAGGACACATCCATTAAGATTGACCCGTAAAGTGCTTCCACTCATAAATCCACGGTAATTCCTGTTTTCCCCCGTTGCACGCTGATTGAATAACAAGCGGCTTTCTTGTTAGCCCGCTCGTTCTGCGCGCACTTGAACCCCAAACCAGCTGTGCTCAACTCCAGATTCTAAGAGCTACTATTGTTCACTGCCCCCCAAAGACAAACTACAGGCTCATTTTTCCTCTTTATTAGAGACATTAAAAACTAGGCCCTAGTTTCTGCGTGCTATACCACTAGTCCACGAAGAGAAGGTAAATCCTTTAGGTGGTTGGGGACATTTTTAATGAGACCAATTACAACGTCTTTAGTATTTATGTTTAATAAAAAATGGCCTTTATTATTGGTAGCCCAGCTGGGGGAATGGCCATATGGAGAGCAATAATATGAAATTGCATATTTTACAGACTCTGCACAGGAAATGGATCGTAACAATATCGTACCAGCTAGCTTTATGGAACGCTTGATGTCCTAGACGTTGACTAGATAGAAGACGGCAAGAACCTTACAGTACGGTCCATGAAGTCTGAATATGAAACAAGGAGATAGTATACAGCTATATTAACACGGAGATCTTATGGCATGTCACGTGAATGTTGATGGTTAATGGTTAAATGGTTAATTTAACAGCTGTCAAAGGCACCGTCCCAGGCGAGCAGTCCATTGCAATTTACAACTTAGGCATTTAGCAGACATTTTATCCAGAGCGACCTCCAAAGTGCAAGATCGGAGTAAAAGGCATGGACATTTAGTCAACAAATGACAGGGTAAATGGTCACATAAATAGAGTGCAAAGAAAACAATGACTTTCTACAAAGAAACTAGCAAAAGTTCTTTACAAAAAAACACATTATTAAGAAAGTGCAAATTTGGAATAAGCTCAAATGAAACGGATATAAAATACGAGAATAAAGAAATGTATCAAAAGCCTCAATAAAAGGCAGCGGCAAATAGAAAAGTGTTCAGCTTTGATTTGGAAGAATTGACAGTTGTAGCAGAACTGCAGTTTGCTGGGAGATTTCTGGAGGAAGTAAACATCCGACCTAGTATAAATACCGTGTTCTCTAAATATCAAACAGTATACATTTTTTAAAATTATATACTTAGAATCTGTTGACAAGCTAAGAGCATACTATCTAAATAATGTACATAGCACATGTGAACAAATAAACAATATACATTCGGATGACACAGCATCCATATAAATAGTAACAGACCACATCATCAGTCTCACTGCAATTCTGAGCATGCAATATTTGTCCCAGTAAGTGAAAATATGTTTTTATTATAGAAACTATATCCTATAGGCCAGGGTTTCTCAAGGGTGCCATGGCATAAGTCCCGGGGTGCAGCAGAATACTTTGATAATAGTTGGAATTTATCAACATCACTTCAATTTAACAGACCCTCTAATAAAACTGTTCTGAGTTGCACTGACTGTACTGATTCTTCTACACTAAATCTCTTTGCCAAACATAATAGATCTACACTGCTATTTTTGGTGAATGAATAGGGATGCTGGGTTGTTAAAGTGGTTAAATGTTAAGTATAAAGTTATTTTCAGTCTGTCCTAAATGGAAACTGTTATTCTCTCGTGATACTGTATCTCAGGGGGAAAGATTTACATATTTACGTACCGTAATATGACATAAATGTAAGTTTCTATAAAGTAACAGTGTCATTCAGGGGCCATAGATGAAAATGTTATTTACAGGGGTGCCCTGAGCCAATAAAGTTTGAGAACCACTGCTATATGGGCTACAATAACATAAAGGGGGGATGAAACCCATAGGCTGAATTTGAAGTTTGTTTTCCAGTTCAGGTAAACAAAAAAAAATACAGCAGGGTAAAGCCATGGCAGGCTGCATAAGGCTGAACTTATAGTACACAGTTATGTAAGCCAGTGGCTCCCAAACTGGGGGGTGCATAAATGATTTTGCGGGGTCCCCAGATGATTAGCTTAATGTACAACTAGTTTTCTCACTCAACAGTAAACAAACCAACATACAGTATAAGAGTATACAGGGTATCTGCACATTTCTAAAGTGAAAATGTAATTACTTTTAAGACCTTTTTAATACCAAATTGTAAAATATTACGCCAGAAAGAGGCAGACATTGTGAAAATAGCCGATCTACGCGGTGCGAGGCGTTGTGAGCTTGTAGTTTGGCTATTTTCACAATATTTATCTGTGGAACTACTGCTTGCACTTTGACGCACCCATGGGCACAGCTAATGGGCACAGCTAAATCTAGCACCCATTATTGATTTTATTAGCTGCAGCTGTGTTGTTTAAAGTCTGAACTGGAAAACAAACGTCAAAATGAAGGTTTCATTCATTATTTTTGCACTGTCCATAAAGGCTGATTCCTTGAATTCATAACCTACTGATTCCACGAATCAGTACTGTAGGTTATGCATACTGTATATCTCTGCTGTCCGGCCGGAACCAGCTAAATCCAAAATGGTAATTGTTCAGGAAATGAAAAACAAAATATCAATTTTTCTGAAAATGAAGAAAACCTTATATTTTTAAAACAAAGCAATACTGCCTCATCAAACTTGGTATTGTGACTTTATATATTATCAGATACTTGCATGTGTCATTATATTATCACCACTTTACCCAAATCCAGCTCAAGTGGAGTTAGGAGTTTTGTCCAAACACAAATCCAGCGCAAGTGGAGTTAGGAGGTTTTGTCCATCATTGATAAGAACAGCTGGCAATGGATCTCAAAGCTCACAACACATCACAACGCATTGTGAGCTTGGAGATCAGCTATTTATGGTGAGCGCCATCCTCATATACTAAGTATAGATCAAGCTGAATTCTGTACTTAAACAACTTTTATTTTAACATGCATTGTAAACAACCATGGATCTAACTGTTACCACTGTTGTTCTTCTACAGTTGAGTGCAACAAACAATTCTGCCTCAATACTCAATCATGTATTTAACAAAAGCAATCATGGCACACCAACAATAAATAAATGGCATATAAATACAAAATACATTCATGAAAAATAGAATCTGTAGCCTATCAAATCTGTAGCCTACTGCACTAACAATAACAACCACAGTTGAATTTACCTATCATATACCTATCAACATTTTATTATCACACTGTTGTGTGTTGTGTGTTGCGTGTGTGTGGTGGGTGTTTCTTAGTGCTTTAGATTGTCATAAAAGCTGTGAAAGTCTTTTGGCATGATCTCCTTGAGCTCTTGGAGATGTTTGAAACAAACTCCTGCACACACTCATTCTCTGTCCATTAACATTTAAAAAGAAAACACGAGCAGATGACCTTTGTGAAGACACCCTTCTCCTCTTTACTGGGGTGACATCTATCAAACCTTGCACATACATTCTCTTCTCTTCCCAGTTTATGTTCTCCCAAAAGCATTGAAAAATATTCTCCCTGTCTGCCTCATACAGAGCAGAGCTTCTCTGAGAGCCTGAGAGGAGGGGGGAGTTGTTTGTTTTTGACGGACAGTTTGAGGGTCCAATGGAGTTAGGAGTTTTCGTCAGAGGCGCTTTTTAATACTTTTCATATGTTGTTATTAAAAAAAAAATTACACAGATGTAGAGGGGGTTCAATAGCGTTGATTTATGAAAAAAAAAAAAAAAAACTGAAAATGGAGTTAGCTGGTCCCGGCTGGACACTGACGAATCCTTATTGCAGCTCTCATCGCTGGCTTTTGAGATACCAGAAGACAGAAGAAAGTCTTATGCTGCACTCAGTGGTGGAAAAAGTACAAAAAAAAATTACTTAAGTAAAAGTATCAATACTGCAATGTAAAAGTCCGGAATTCAAAATGTAAAAGTACAAAAGTATTGGTATCAAAATGTACTTACAGTACCAAAAGTAGAAAGTACTCATTATGCAGAATGTCCCATTTCACAAAGTTTTCAAATGTATAGAATGCATAAAAATCTTTTGAAAATAGCAGATCTACAAGCTATTTTCAAATGGCTGAAATGTATACAGGGCTGAAGTGGTTAATGTACGTTTTGTAATAATGATCAAAATCTAACTACAGTAACTACAGTAGTAACTAAAGTAACTAAAGTAACTAAAAATAATTGTAGTGGAGTAAAAGTACAATATTTGCCTTTGAGATATAGTGGAGTAGAAGTAAAAGTACTGAAACTTGGAACTCCAGTAAAGTAAAAAAAAATACCTAAAAATTGGTACAGTACTTAAGTAAATGTTACTTTACACCACTGGTCTTATGCTGTACTTGGGACAAAATATGTCCAAACTGATGTGGATGAGTAGTGATGATGTCATCAGCGCACTGAGAGTTTCCTGCCAGAGGTTTGAGGGTTTCATGTCTGGTAATGGCCTCCCGGGTTCACGTTACAGGGTCACTCATGTTGTGGTTCAGATGCTTATCTCTCGGCAGTCTCTCAGCTGAGCTGTGTGGTTATAGCTGGTGTCAGTCAGAGGCTGTCACATAATAAGAACACGCCTCATGAGCACATGCCTGAAAAGGCTGATTATGTGTGAAACTGCATTTGGGATTTTAAGCAATTTTAAGTTAACCTATTTGCTATTCGCTATTTTTGGCATTTCATTATAGGTGAAGATTCTCATGCTATGCTGAGCACTTGTCGCTTTACATGTATATGGGGTTTAAAGGTAAGGTAAGTTATTTTTATTTTCAGGGGTCTCCCCCCCGGTCTCTCCAGCTCTTTGATAAACAGAAAATTCATTTTAAGGTGCGTTGCAAAATGTCAACCAATCAGAAGAGAGTACCCATTTATCAGCTTAAATTGTATAGTGTTACAGTTCCAATTTTGTCAGCTCATTTATTTGTGTCATCACTTCCAATTTCACTTGTTCGTCCTGTGTCCTGCGTGAGTTCTCTCTCCTGATTGTATAAAATTGGTATCCCGGCCTAAAAATGCATTGTTGAAAATGCATCTGTTTACTAAAGAGCTGGAGAGAGATGGAGACTCCTATTACTGAACAAACACTCTATAGCAATAAGTACTCTCAGAATATAGAGCTGTTTAACACGAAAGGAAAGGAAAATAACTTACCACTGGGGACCACCTGGAACTGGGTAAACCCACTGGTTTAACACAAGAGATGCAGGTTAGTGAACTTTGTAATTGCTACAGATTGGAACTCGTCATTCACCTGGAAGGGGGACGTGACAGCTCTGGCCCCAATACTGTGACCCACCTGTGGAGGTATCTTTGGCCCAGGTCCCAAGAGGACCCACCAAATATTTAGTGCCATGAAAACCATCCAAAAGGTGAGATACAGAACATTTCTCCATGTATATTCTTAATCAATATAGCATTCCCCTTTTAACCATTAAAACCCTATATACTTAATTGACCCCAGAGTCTACAGAGTCTGTAGAGTCCCCCAGGGGTCTGTTTTACCAAAATCAGTTCGCTGAAAGTAGCCGATCTACAAGCTCACACCACATTGCGACGTGACATTGTGACACATTGGGAATTTGTTAGCTATTAATTGCAATAAGATTTTACATACAGTTTACAAACCTACTTGTAACCATGCATGCTAATTAGATTTAATTCCATTTACAAATACATTAGTAACCCTACATTCTAAACATAACTGGTGGTATAAATGGTAGGCCCCGTATTTGTGAAGGCAAATACAGGCAAACAGTATTTAACATCAAAACTTTGTGTGACGGTCATTGTCACATGACTCACTAGACCATTTGTGCCTAATTTGGTGGAAAACTAATCACGTGGCTGCAACAGTGACATTTTGTAGCATTTGTGGTGCCCACTATGGGTGGAAGTGAAATCGCTTTAGGCTCTGCGCTGTTCAGAGGCCCCTCAATGTGTGATTCAAATTTGGGGTGTAGAACGGACACTGCTTTCGTGATTTTATGGGCATGGGTGACCGAGCTGCACGCACGCACACACACGCACACACACACACACACACACACACACACACACACACACACACACACACACACACACACACACAGCAGTAGTGGCTCAGAGCCTCTGCCTGATGAGCAAAAGCCTAATATAATAATAATCTCCTGCCACCGGCGGAGATAAAACAGTGTTTTGTTATGCCCTGCAAACCTGCAGTTTGAAAACCCCCGGACACGGAGCCTCGTTCCCAGCCTTACTCATCTGCGAAGAGAAAAGCCTGGTCATGACCTAAAGCAGAGAGTGTTTATAGGGGCGAGACTTTCATCGTCGTATTTCCCCCCGAAACTATATATTTTCGACCAATCACAACACTCGTTTCGTTGTTGTCATTTCCTTGGGTGGTACTTCCGCCAAATTCCGGTATCCGTTTAGACACTCAACCGGCTAGGTCTTGCCCATCGTGCTGGACACCTCACCTCTGAAAGTCTAATAGCGCTGATCACAGCACCACGTCACGTGAAACTTGGTAACAAATTTATTTTGTGAACATTTCTTTTGTTTACATTTTGTGGTTATAAATGTAACCAAATGGACCCTTACAGGTCTGTAACTCGAGTGTACAAATGGAACCAGTGTACAAATGGAGCCCATGTATCCCTTACGGGTCCATTTGTTCCATAAGGCATGCCGACCTGTGGATTATTGAAATGGAAAAAAACGTTTGGGAACCACCGCATAGTGGATGAGGGTGATAATATGGTGTCTGCATTCTAACTACCACACACGAAACCTGTTAGTGGTCACACAGAATCCCCTTTGACTGCTAGCCCCCACCCCCCACCCCCCCCCCCCCCAAACCCCAACAAAAAAGACAAAGTTTTGTTTTTGCACAGATGTACAGCTTACTAATGACACAGTAGACACATGCTTGATGTGAAGAAAGAACAACTTAGTCGCCGGCGGTGGAGTCAAAACCGACGCTGTAGAACCTCAGCCGACAACAAAGACGGGAGGATCAGACCGCCGCGGCTTTGATGGGGTTTGGGCCTCTTTCAACAACTCGTGTCTTTTCTGCTCCTCGGTCGGTGTAAAATTTAACGGTCGTTACCGTCTCCTTTTGTGTTTGTCGGAGAACCCACCCTTACCCCGCCACCGTCTCCGTCTCTCCAGCGACCCCAACTTAAGGTTTCTCTACCCACTAATTTATATGCCTCACAAAAGACATACCTCCTCGCTTATTCACAAGAATCGCGACCCCCGATCGTAACTGCGGTGGCTGGCCGTCTTGTCATCGGTGGCGGAAGAAGATTTATTGCTTAAGTAAAAGTAGTAATACCACAATGTTGAAATACTCTGTGACAAGTAAAAGTCCTGTCTTTACAGTATATATTATGTAAATGTCTAAACCTTAAAAAAAAAATTGCAGATCTACAAGCTCACAACGTTTACACACTGTGAGCTTGTAGATCTGCACTTTTTGAATAACTGAATAATAAAACAAGGCTTTAGTGGTTAATGTATGTTTTGTAATACTAATCTAAATCTGCACGGTAACTAGAAATTCAAGTTTTCAAATCATTGTAGTGGAGTAAAGTAAACCTCTTCTTGTGATATTCAGATGGTTCCATTGGCGGGGAAGGCTGGGACTGATATTATTTAGCATCCATGGGTCTGTTTTTACTGTGCCTCTCTCATTTATACAGGCCGTGCCCCGAGGGTCAACGGAATGTATTAGAGATTAGATTAGTGCGGCGGGGAGATTACAGTAAAAGTATGATGTTGATGCATCGTGTATACAGAAGCTGTAAGCGGCTCCAGTCTGCGCTTGAGTTTTAAACACACATGGGGGACATCATATCTAAGCCATGGGAGCTGCCACTGATTATCGTGCAATTGATGGTGAAGTAGGAACATGGACTGGAACATCCGGACCTGTGCTTATCACGCATCTCAGCTTGACGTGCTGATATGCAACATGGAATCGGTTTCGTGTCATGGATCATCATAACTGAGATGATCGTGAGGAGGCCTGGCAGTGATGCTGGCTCTCTGTCTCAGCTCTTAGTTGCATAAACGTAGTGTATGTAGTCTTGGACTGATCTCCACTACATTCTTAGTCAACTGATAGTCGTAAGAAGTTTTTGACTTATCAGTGAGTTGATTTGTCGACGAATGGCGTAAGATAATGTTTGCTGCATACAATCAATGAAGCACAGCCCTCGTCACTGGACAATTTGAAGCTCCTTTTGTGCTGAAGGTGCTCTTTGGTAAGGAACCTAAAAGGTCAACAAAAGAAAGAAATCCAAGTCATTCTTCTGGATGAAAAGTTGAAAAATACTTAATTTCATAAAACAATGCATTGCATAATATAAAACTGGATTACAAGCCAGCACAACAGCCTTCTTCAGAGTGTGAGTCGCAGTCTTGTTCCATTAGGCAGGTGTAACGCATTGAGAACTCCCTGCTACAGTCCATAATCCTTCCCTGTCTTTGCACGACCAGCGATTCGCCCATCGTGACAACCTGGAATGTGTTATGATGCATGCCAGTGGCATAGCAGGCTCTACCTTCCCTTCTCTTTCTCTCTCGCTCGCTCTCTCTCTCTCTCTCTCTCTCTCTCTCTTTCTCTCTCTCTCTCTCTCTCTCTCTCTCTCTCTCTCTCTCTTTTGAATTCCAGAGTCCACCTGCTGCACCATGCAGCTCTGAACCACTTAAAGCTCAGTTGGGCGCTCGCTGACTTTGTGACTCATCGGCGACTGCCTTTGTTGTAATTGCTGCAGTCTGGTAGCACTGGCTTTTTTACGCTCCTTTCATGTTTCGACTACGGTGAAAGTGAAGCTAAATGGGGGCCCTGTCTGTATTGGGGGGGTGGGGGGGGCGGACAGAGAATTCCTGGTGCAGATGTGGACAAGCCCTTTCCCTCACCGGGCCACACAGTGACCAAAAGGACCAAAAGGCTTGATGTGGCTTCCGTCAGGGAGACACGAGTCACCCTTGCACGACTGGTGGTCTATCGCGCTGGTTCTCAAAGTGGGGTTCCGGCCAGGGACCCCCAGGTGGTGCTTGAGGGGGTTCCAGGGGGTCCCTGGCAAAATAGGGAACAGTTTAAATTTAAACACTTAAGCACTATTGTATTTTTCGGCTCAACAAGCTCCCGGTGTCTCACAATGTGACGCGCTGTGAGCTTATGGATCGGCCATTTCCGAAAAATGCTGATAAATTCTGACAAATCTTCTCTCATAGGGGTCCCTGGCAGCTTTTCAAATGGAGGCTCGTGGCCAAATAGATATCAATTTGGGGGTCCTTGACTTGAGAAATGATTTGAGAACCACTGTTCTTGACTTAATTGGACATGATGTAACTGCACTTTTGAAATGCACAGCAGCACTTTATTATACTGTGTTGGTAACTTTTTAAAGGATTGCACCATGGCACTTTATACTGTATACAGATGAATTGCATGTCATATATTGGGTTTTTTAAATGTTTGTCTTTAGTGGTTTTCAAACTTTTTCATGCCAAGGACCCCTAAATTGATATACATTTGGCCCGCGGACCTCCATCTGAAAATGTTTTGTGCCAGGGACCCCATAGAGAAGTGTGTGCAAAACTTCTTTCTACAAAATTCTTCAAATAATTTCAAGATTTTTCGAAAACAAATAGCAGATTTCAAAAAATAGCAGATGTACAAGCTCGTTAGCCTGGGACCAGACCAATCTGCCAGTGCAAAAAGAAAATTGCCCTCTGCGATTTGGGTCTGGCACCGTTCCGTGGTTAATCCATTTCCTGCTCCCAAAGTCTGGGGTGACCAACCAGGGCCCAGTATTCAAATATGGGAGACTGTAATTGGTAGTTGGTTGTAGGTCTAACCAATTGCATCCAGAGCCATTGTTTTGATCCCGCCCCTTGGGGAAAAAAAACGTCCTCATAGAAGCACCAGACTCATATCCAGGCAGTGATACAGTCTGGCTACGCGAGGCTACAAGCTCGTATATCTGATATTTTTGAATAGCCAACACAATATGGAAAAAGGGGTGAAAGTGTATGAACACCTTTTGCTGGGGACCGCCTGGAACCCCCTCAAGGACCACTGGTTGAGAACCACTGGTCTATGTTGTGGTTTCGATTTTGTCTGTTTATGACATTATTTAGATGGTTTGTTGTTTTATGTTGCACTAGAAGTGGCTGAGGGGGAACAGTGTTTCATATTCTTTATGTACGTACGTAGTACACAGGGAAGTTGACAAATAAAGCGATTCTGATTCTATCAACAACTCCCTTTCACTGGAGATGTTGGGCGGTAATTAGCAAGACCTTTACCCTAGGCAAAGGACAGGAGGAAAGGTGGGGTAGAATAAATAGTAAGGATAACAACAGAAGCTCAACGGGAGTAGGTCAGCGTGGTTTGTACAGTGACCTCCAGGAAGTGACCATTCCTCTGAGTAAATATGCTTTGTTGACACACCGTTGATGTAGCGTGAATCACAGAATGAAAATAACATCCAGTGATTTTAAATCCTGATGATGAAGGCTATTTCATTTTATGTTATTGTTAACGACAAGTTCTGAAGTGTATTACACACATAGAGCATAGAGAATATATCGTTGCTGTCGGTGCAGAAACCTCTTATCGCCATATTCTAACTTTTTGTGTTTCTTGGTAAATTAACGCCCTACTTGATCATACTACAGCGTCACACAAAAGCTCTGCAAGCTCGCAGATCTGCTGCTTTTGCTGTTTTTGAATATGAATCCTGAAAAGTGAACAGTTTTGGACGTATGACGTTTCCACCCGACAGAGACGATAACCAGTACTGGACGCGAACGGCCTTTTGGCGTGTAGTTGAAGCGCAAGGGGGCGGGTGGGGAGAGAGTCAGTGCACTGAAGTCAGGGCACAGACTACTGTGTTGTTGTTGATGAACGGATGCACGCTTATGAGAAACAACAAAAATAAAACCTGGCAAAACAGTTGCGTGCATTAGCGCAAGATGAGGATAAAGGAAACATTCAGTCTAAATGTCCAGTTTGCTAATTCACAACTACTGTACCAGATAATCACCAAGAGAGTAAAAAAAGAAAAAACGTTTCAGTCATTCAGTCCGACTTCACTGTAGCCTATAGTAGCCTTTTCATAAATTATATTTGTATTAGGCTGTCCTGAAAGTTTATAATATTTAGAGAAATTTAAAGTTTCAAATACAAAAGTAGTGGTAGTAGTTGCGAATTACTGGACATTTAGACTGAATGTTTCCTTTATCCTCATCTTGCGCTAATGCACGCAACTGTTTTGGCAGGTTTTATTTTTGTTGTTTCTCATAAGCGTGCAGCCGTTGTCCATCAACAACACAGTAGTCTGTGCCTTGACTTCAGTGCGCTGACTCTCTCCCCACCCGCCCCCGCCGCCGCCTTGCGCTTCAACTCGCGCCAAAAGGCCGTTCGCGTACTGGACATGACCAGAAGATATGAGACATGGAAAAGAAAAGAATGAGTGGGAATGCATCGGACGTCAGTCTATCTGATAAAGTGGTTGATGGTCATGGAAGTGGATCAGTATGTGCCTACGCAGACGATAGTGATTCAACACATGTACTCGGTCAAGCAGGTCAGTCCTATAATCACATAATCATGACACTGACTGACTGACTGTCAGTTTGACTGTCTGTCTGTCTGTCTGTCTGACTGACTGACTGACTGACCTCATTAACTGACAGACAGACAGACAGTACACAGTAGAGTCTTACAAGCAGTGACTAACAAGGTAAGCAGTGAGTTATATAACACAGACAGACAGACAGACAGACACCGTCTACACACAAACAAACATCTTTAAAATTGTAAACGTGTGAGTTAAAGTAATTATTCCTCTGCTGGAAGCTGCAGGTGTGTGAGAGACGGCTGTCCAGTCAGCATGTTTTGTGTATGTGTGCGTGTGTGTGTGTGTGTGTGTGTGTGTGTGTGTGTGTGCGTGTGCGTGATGAAGGTGGAAGCGTGTGTGATGAAGAATTGGGCTCTGGCACACACAGGAAGCTGATAAAGACCCTTAGACACGACAGGCCCTGTTTACCATGTCTGCCTGGGTGTGTGTGTGTGTGTGTGTGTACACACACTTTATCTACCCTCTGATCACTCTGCTGAGTCATTTACACCCCCCGGCCCCCAACCCCCCCAACACTGGCACGCATCAGTCCAGACCACTCACTCACTCACCCACCCACCCACACACACACACACACACCGGCAGCAGACGCATGCATACACGCATGCAAGGAAAAGTAGAAAATAAAAACACTTGCAAACAGACAAACAGAACACCCCAAAGTGTTGGCATGGTTTAAAAGACTTCTGCACACCCTGCTCTTTGTGTGTGTGTGTGTGTGTGTGTGTGTGTGTGTGTGTGTGTGTGTGTGTGTGTGTGTGTGTGTGTGTGTGTGTGTGTGTGTGTGTGTGTGTGTGTGTGTGTGTGTGTGTGTGTGTGTGTGTGTGTGTGTGTGTGGCATTGGCACAATTTGATTTTAAGCAACAAGCAATTTTAAGGAATGATTACTGGGAGTGGGTGTGTGTGTGTGTGAGGGCGTGTGTGCGTGAAAGCAGGAGAAGAGAAAGAAAGCGTGTGAAGAATGCATTTGACCAGTGAGTCGGTGTGTGTTCAGAGGGCAATATAGAACTACAAAGCTGTTAGACGGCGTGCGTGCATGCATGCCTGCGTACGTGTGTATGTATGTGTGTGTGCGTATGTGTGTGTGCGTGCTGGAATGTGTGTTGCAGCCCAGGCGTGTGTCTGGGGCATGTGTTGAAGGGAGGTCAAACCCCGGTCCGGGTAATTTGCCACAGATGAAACCCGACTCCGCTCCAGATGAAACCCGAACTCCATTCCAGGGGACTGGTGCGACCAAACGCTCCGAAGCTGCAGGAAATCCATTAGCACCTGGTGGGACTCCCCCCTCTGTAGTGTACGCTTTCTCTCTCTGTCTCTCTCTCTCTCTTTCTCTCTCTCCCCCCCTCTCTCTCTCTCTCGCCTCCCTCTGTCTCTCCATCGCACTCTCCTCCATCTCACCTCTCCCTGCCCCACCCATTAATAAAGCCACACAAGACCACCGCACTCCCGCTGTGCCACTAAAGCCTGGGGATTATCGTGTGTGTGTGTGTGTGTGTGTGTGAGTGTGAGTGTGTGCGTATGTGTGTGTGCGTATGTGTGTGTGTGTGTGTGTGTGTGTGTGTGTGTGTGTGTGTGTGTGTGTGAAGTGTGACTAATTTATCTGGACCTGGCTGTCTCCACACATGGACCGGGTTAGCGGAGTATGAGGTGCCAGACTCAACCCACCATGCAGAACACAGTAGGCGAAACGGTCACTCCTCCCTAAGCGCTGACCCTGGATCAGCTCCCATTAACCGCTGTAATGGCTGAGATGAGGTTAGTGTCTGGGTCACCTGGGCTCAGGTTTGTCGTGACGTGAAAGTGCTTCCATTTTACAACCCCCCAAAAAATGTTTTATTTATACAATATGTGAGCAACAAAATATATCGTCCACCTCTCTGCGTTCATACAACCAATCCTTTTTTGGGGTTTCAAATTCAAAAGTAGCTCAAAACTCAATGCGTTTTGAGCTTGCAGATCGGCTATTGTTGCTACTTTTGTGTGACACTGTAGTATGACATATGGAGATGAGAGGTTTCTCCTCGACAGCAACGACATAGCACCTCATTGTTTTATTTTTTAATAACCTGGCCTAAATTGGTCTTACGTAATGATGTGGGTTTTAAGCAGTGTTTTGTGGATAGAAGGTAGGCTGTGTAAACCCCATTTAAGGGCTGTTGTCGTTTTGTACAAGAGGCCCTCCATGATTGTTAGTTTATGGACATAATGCCTTGGTCCCTCTTTGCAGAAATCGACGCCGTTAAAATGAATACTATACATCATACAGATCTTAACCACTTAAACTATACTTTGTTGACTGGGGTCCCCCACGGGTCTATACTTGGTCCCCTCCTTTTTTCTCCTCTACAACAAATCTCTTCGCCAAAAAGATCAGATTTACACACTCACAGTGCTTTGCTTGTAGAGCTGGTATTTTCGTCCAAATGTTCACCTGTTATTACATGCCCAGAATAGGGACCCTAGGGTTCATGTGGTTGATACTGTACTTTGATGACTGTGCAGTATATTGGAGCACAGTTGGTTTTCTCGTTGTTTATGATGACTTTGGGCATGTTCTGAGGGCTGTTCTGGTCTGTAAAGCCCTTAAGAGTCAACTGAAGGATACTGATTAAACACTGTTTACCATAATAAATTTTCATGAACAAATGGGCCTTTCATTATGAGATGTCGGTCGTTACTTGAGACTTAAGAGCCTTCTAGAGTTAATTATTAGTTCCATAAGCATCTTGCGATTGTTTCCTTCGTGGTACGGGTCGTGGAGGAGAGTAGAAAAGCAGACGCATGGTGAGTTTGGGACCTGGCATCTCATTTGAACCAGTGGTGCGCGGCCCCGCTGGAGGTGGAAATATTTGAGAACCTGGCCGATCTTATAGTGCTTGAGCGGTTCTTCCTGGCTGTGTGGCTCCGTACATCAATGAGCTCAAAGTGAAGACTCATGCGGCAGAGGCTTCAGTTCTAACCAGTGAGTATACGTCTTAAGAGCACAAAAGTGCTTTTGGAGATGCGTGTGCTCGCCAGCAGTGTTGGCTCGACCTCGTCTTCCAGCATAAATGCTGCTGCCAGATCCCAGTGCGATCTCTCTCTCTCTCTCTCTCTCTCTCCACCCCGCTGCACGCCACATCAATTTGGTTGTTGTTTAGTTCTCACCTTTCAACACGCACAACATTATTCTACACTCACACTCCTACTGACACTCATGGCCATAACTTTTGTTATGTAGCTCATTTTCTTATTTTGTTAATTCATTATTGGATTATTCCCTGGCTTCACACGTCCCCCATCCTTTGTTTCATCCTAAAGGGCAGCAGGGGTTATAACAATATTAATAACAGCAAATGTGAACTATATTACTTTTACAACTCGAATAAAGTGTTCATGGCTTACAGGATATTTATGGCACTCCCGGAAATGAATGCACTATTGAAATCATTTGGCAGGTATATGCATTGGGCCTTTTTGATACAGAGCTGCTGCCAAGACACTTTTTACTACGGAGAACAAATAATGGATTTACAGCATTGGAAGATAAGCTTTTTCTGTGAACTGCCCCCTGAAGGAATACAACAATGCTCCAGGTTGGCTTCTTGGAGAAGTAATGGCTTGGAGTTCTGTGCATGGAACTGTCGTTAGATATTCTTTATCTACTGCCTGTGCAGGTGATCTGGAGTGACGGAGCGTATCTCTCAGATGAGCCAACTCTCCTTGCTTGACGTTTCAAAGTGCAGTCGTGCGGTGGTGCTTTCAAAACCATCGCTTTTGGGGCATATTAAAGACTGTGGAGAAGGGGGGGGGACACTTTTCGTGATCCAATACCGTGACTCCAACCGTCAACGTTGTCAAAAAACCAGACAAACCCAAATAGCCCCAAATCTTGAATTAGCACGTGTTTATTTGACCTTAGCCAATTAGCATCTCACCACACTTTACAGCACTCTCTATCCACATCCTCCCTCTGTTTTCCCTCCGAAACTTGATTATCTAAGTCAACTGTGCCTGTCAAGCTATTGGGCGGTCACTAGCGCGCTAGCCTGTTTGCTAGCTCGTGTCCAAGGTCCGACCTAATTGGATTTATGTGCGGGAATGTTTTCCAAAGCCACACTTGTGAAATACCTCCACATCTGCTGACCATTAGCAGTGGACATAACACACAACAGAGAGGAAAGCCCCTGACGCCTTGATTCATTGGACTGCAGCTCCGCTTTTATTGCAGCAGAGGAAAGACTCTCAGTGAGCAAAGCCTTATCTCCCTCTCTCCGTCTTTTCTCAATGTCTTTCATCCATTCTTCTCTTTAATGAGTAGTTCCTCCTTTTTCGTCATGGCTCTGATTCTTTTCTGTCCCTTTTGTTCTCTCTGCTATCTTTGTCCAACTCAATCTGCGTCCCATCATGGTCTGAACTTCATCTCTCTTTTCAATCTCTCGTTTCAACCCATGTCTTCACTCGCTCTGGAGTGTTTTCTTAGGTTGACCCTGCGTGTTTAATTTTCCACCGTACCTGCCCCGTTCTTCCTCCAAACCTTCCCAGTCTTTGTAGCTTCTTCTTCTTCTTCTCCTCTTGTGGGTCCAGTTCTCCGCTGGTCGTTTATCTACGTCAGGAAGTCTCTCTCATGTCTCTCCTCAAGATGAGGACGTCTCGTTGTTTCATCCCTCGGTGGGCACAGACAGAATCTAGCAAGGGGGTCCGACAACCTCCTGACCCCTCATCTGTCATCTGCAAGGGGAAAGGCACCCTCCTAATTGGGGGGGGAAGCGTCGAGGGGTTGGGGGGGGGGGTGTGGAAGTTGTTATTCTAGCATCACGGGGGGTCAGAGGTGAAAAGGGGGAGATCACATTGGTGATTAGCCGCCTTCATTTGCAGGAATCGAGTGAATGAGTGAGTATGTGTGTGTGTGGGGGGGGGGGGGTCAGTGTTGTTAATGATGATACCCCTCATGCACGTGTGAAGATGTGAGTGTGAGCATGTTCGTGTGTGCATTTGCACCTGTGTGTGTGTGTGTGTGTGTGTGTGTGTGTGTGTGTGTGTGTGTGTGTGTGTGTGTGTGTGTGTGTGTGTGTGTGTGTGTGTGTGCGTGTGCTTGCGTGTGTGCCTGCGTGCGCGCGCGTGTGTGTGTGTGTGTGTGGATGCAAACATCTGCTCATTTATTTTCCTAACATTCATTGTTATGTCACATTAACTTTCAAAACTCAGCAAGTTGCCTTCATAGAAAAATATAAGTCTAAAAGTAAAATGATTAAAGGGTCAGTGTTGGACGTGTATGTGCTGTGATGTGACAACTGACAAGTCATGTACAGTACTGTACAGTACCACCTGTTGCACAAACCAGTTATGAAATATTGCATGAACTATGAGATATGTATTGCACATAATTTGCACTGCGTTATCAGCCTCCCAGGCATTGATGGGGTTATTTATTTTGCGATGCATCGATCAGCACGTTCATGTTCTGGTACCCAGCATTGGCCAGGTTATTGCATGGATGAAATAGGCTCCCTCTCTCCCTCTCCCTCTCCCTCCATCTCCCCGTCTCCTTCCCTCTCCCTCTCTCACTCTGTCCCTCTCTCCCTCTTTCTCTCTCTCACTTGCTCATCAAGTTTTTTTTCCAAAACCTTTTTATTTCTTCAATACGTAATACCATGGAACTGTTTAGTCGTACATAGTACTGCCGCAGCGCTGTCGTGTTGACTTTGAAACACACTCTTCTTTCAGGGGGGCTGTTCAGTTAAAGGTTGGTGGTGACTACACTGGGTACAGGGACATTTAAATCTGAGGTTGGCGGGGTTTCGAGAATTAGGATTTTTTAAATTTTTACTTTTAGCTGTATGTGGAGGGGTGCTCTTGATAGCGATATGGAGGAATCACACATACCGACAAGTGGAAATGCTGGATCTCTTCTTCCCTCTAGTGCCACTACTAAGACAAATGCTGACTGATCGCTGATCAAGCTCGGATCTCATGTCACACACAATAGAAACTGTTGCCTCATAACGCTGACGTAGCATGGCCATGTTTGAAATCCAGACCTACACTGATGTCAGGCATGTCCATTATGGTCATGTCCAGACCACAGACAGACAAGACAACTTGAACTTTGTGTAATTCAAGAAAGATTGTATATACTATACTGTAGAGTAGCCCGGTGCTTCTCTGGAACGATGTAAATCGCGAACGATGGGAATGTGTGCCCCACCCGGTTATGCAATACCCTGTTGTTAGAGTACCCAGTGCAGTACCCGTTACCACAGTTAAAAACAGGCACCGGCCTGCTCTGGAATGATGCAAGTCGGGAACGATGCAAGCTGGGAATGCATGCCCCACCTGTTTATGCAATATCCGTTGCACTTGTACTTGTTGTAATTGTTGGCCGCACCCCTTCTCAGAGCACCCAGTGTGGTACCCACTAATGACAGATCGACTGAATATGGAGTTGTGACCAGAAACTGCTGACGTTAGATGACGTACTTGGTCATATGCGAATAGAGTTGCATTCTGCCTACTGTATGTTGGCAAAGCGGCAAAGCTCAGCTAAGCAGGCCGGGTTGACCAGTCAGGGAAGCCAGTGCCTAAACCCCCCCCAAACACACAGACATTTGGTGCGTCCTCTGCAAGTTTTTTGGTTCATGGTGCAATCGAAATACCACTCGGCACTGAACACTTCGAGTCATCTATTGGACAAACATGCTACATTTGAGGTCAATCGGTTGGACAGTGTCTGAGTTATGCCCAGGATAGAGAGACACACACACACACACACACACACACACACACACACACACACACACACACACACACACACACACACACACACACACACACACACACACCTTCCCAGAACAAAGCACAGAAACGCAGGTACACCTTCATTGGTCAAAAGCCAGTGAGGGCGGATCTTGGGGGCTAAGAAAAGTTAGCCCCAATGGTGAGTAAATCAAGCAGGCGTGTCATGTCAGCTGTCAATCACTCAACTCAATGAAAGCCAATGGAAGCTGATTTGGGCTAAAAGAAATCAGCCCATTTTGACATATTTAGTGTTTTTCTTGTAACTATTTGATGCTGTTGCTGCTCTAGGTTCCACCAGCATGTAAAATAATCTATTCTAAAACATTGTAATAACATTTAATAACATTTTAATAATTAAAAAAAAAAAAAAAAAAAACATTTTTTTTCAATAATATAGGGGGGGCTTAGCCCCACTAGTCCATTGATACCAGCCGCCCCTGGGCGCATGAGTATCAGAATAACAATTAAGACCAGAAGTCTCCTTCCACGCAGGCCATCTTTTCAGTTCACATAGATGAACAACAGACGTTTAGAGAACAACTGACCACTGAATACATTAGAAATAAAACAACATGATTGTTTTCAAGAACTATACTAAATAATTCATATTTTTAAGTGTGTTTACCATACGTTTAACAGTAAACAGCCCTGGTATCAATGTAGCCACACAAGCACTGCAGTATGCATAACAGACACAACAACAGCATTTAATGTAGGACATGTTCAAAACATTTAGACCTGTTTTTATTCCTGGTTTTATTCCTTCCATTAATTCGCCCTTTTCCTTCTTGTCTCTGAAAACCAGTTTTCAACCTGGCCCACAGATCAGCTATTTTCGCCACTCAACTCGGTCATTGCGACAGATTGCTTAATGGATTTTGTCATAGTTGGACAAAAATCAAACTCTAACTATGGTGAAGATGCCAGTCTGTGTTATGTAACTGGACTTGCTAGTCCAAGTGTCCGGTAGGTCAGTCGGTAAAGCACTGACCTGTTGTTTTACATTCTTTTGCCTAATAAAATTTTCAATCAATCAAAAAAGCAATCCATCTCGGAGGGGTTTAGCACACTGCGAAATGGGGATAAACTCCCACGCTCTGGCTGATACCGAAAATAAGCCTCTCCGACCTACTTACTTACTACTTACTTACATGGTCCAAATGGATAAAATAACAATTTATTAATGGAGAAAAAAGTCCCAGATTGCAGCTTTAAAGCTCACTCACTCTTCCGCCTCACTCAAAATATAAACGTGTACGTGTCTGTTACATACATGTAATGTAAAACACAGGTTTATGTGCTGCTGTTAGCGTGTGCACTATCTGCATGTAATATAACTCAGACAGGGCACAAGTTAGATGAACACTCAGGACTTTACTGTGCAGCCCATAGTGGAGAGAGGAAGGCATCCGGTGGGCGCTGACAGAGTTTAGCCTTGGGAGTCCAGGGTTTGACAGTCTTGGCTTCCTCCCTCGCTCCCTCCCTTCCTTTTCCCTCTGATGCCTGCTCCTGAACACTGCCCATCCCTCTGGCTCTCTCTCCTCTCTCCCCCCTGACCCACCTCCTGTCTGCTGCTGTGAACGCTGGACCTCACTGCCCCCCCCCCCCCACCCACCTCCTCTCTGGTTCTGAATGCTGGCTTTCTCCTCCCGACCCAATAACAAAAAGTACTCAAATGTTTTACTTAAGTAAAAGTATCAACACTGCAATGTAGAAGTACTCTGTTACAAGTAAAAGTCCGGAATTCAAAATGTACTTAAAGTACCAAAAGTAAAAGTACTAAAATGTTTGAAAATTGCAGATCTACAAGCTCAGAATGATCTACAAGCGATGCAACGCGCTGTGAGCTTGTAGATCAGCTATTTTCAAATAGCCGAGGTATAAAATAGGTCTCTGGTTCTGAATACTGGCTTTCTCCCCCTCGACCGCCTCTTCTCTGCGGCTGAACACCCCCCCCCCCCCCCCCCCCCCACACACACACACACACACACACACACACACACACACACACACACACACACACACACACACCCCTCCTCTCTGGTGCTGAACACTGCCCATCCCTCTGGCTGTGTGCCCCCGACTCACCTCCTCTGGTTCTCCTGTCCACACCTCTTTTGATCTGTACAGTATATGCCTGTGTGTGTGTGTGTGTGTGTGTGTGTGTGTGTGTGTGTGTGTGTGTGTGTGTGTGTGTGTGTGTGTGTGTGTGTGTGTGTGTGTGTGTGTGTGTGTGTGTGTGTGTGTGTGTGTGTGTGTGTGTGTGTGTGTGTGTCTGCGTGCGCGTGCGTTTGTATGCATGTTGTGACATTCGCATTCTAATCCAGTCCCAGAGTCATTCCCTATTTGTACGGTATAGCACTGAGCAGACAGTTCTTCCTAATGAGGCTCAGGTCCTTCAGCGTGTGCAACAGGCTGCTGCAGATGTTCTACCAGTCTGCAGTAGCCAGTGTCCTCTTCTTTGCCATGGTCTGTTGGAGGGGAGGTAACATCAACACCAAGGGACGCCAACACACTGTACAAACAGGTGAGGAATGCCAGCTCCATAGCTGGGAGTTAAACTGGACAGTCTGGGTGTGGTTGCGTTGTGCTTATTGTATGCTTATACTGCTGTTGCTTGCTCCTACAACACCTGAATTTCCCCATGGGGATCAAAGGTTTATCTTATGTGTCATTTAGAAACCTCAGAGTTCATTATAAACCACACAGATTGTGCAGAGCAAAGGCAGCCACTGCACCCAGCTATTCAATCCTCTCATGACAAAACAACTTCTTAGTACTTGGATGACCTTTTAGTATTTGGAGCGCCAGTCCTCCCTTACGGTATGTTCTGCGCTTTGGGAAAACACACACAGTGGAACATAATGAGCAGCGACTGAGACAGAGCAGAGATTTGAACCCAGCGGGGAAGTTCTGCGCTGAACTTTCTTGATTTGAGACCTGAGATGATGAAGAATTAAATAGGTGGTATTTGATGAGACCGCAGTCTCTGGCTGCCAGGAGGGACTTTGGGAACCACGAATAGCCATGTGAAAATAAGAGAAATGAGCTCCCAATTGGTTTCGAATGTTTGATGATAAATTGTGAATTTGTGTTTTGTGAGAACACTAATTTGTTTACCAGCAGGCGCCTCAGTTTGATTAATTAGGTCAATAACATCTTAATACTATTTAATGAAAGTCATTCTTCAGCTGTGTATAACATGGTGCTGCTGCTATACAACTTTCTCATGCTCCTGTTAACAATCCTCTGTGAATGACATTTTGGAATTATCAAAGGTAGGCCTGGGATTAAACAGGGAGAGAGGATGTTGAAAATTAATACTCCCTTGGAAATTAATACTCCCTTTGGTCTCTTATGAAAGAGGAGAATGGCTGTGAACGGTGCATAATCAGCTGTCAAAACCCACTTACTTATCCAGCGCTCCTAAAGCACATGGGACAGGGCTAACAGCCTCGGTTCAAAACGCACCAACCTGCAAGAATTCGCTCCAAGACAAAGTATCTGACCTGCGCGTCTGGATTTCTGCTTTTTTACGCTGACATTGATTGACGTTGCGGGTGTGACACGCGCCCTGTATGGTGCCTGGTGCCGCCTGGGCCCCGAGCTGCGGTTTGCCCTTACACACACACACACACACACACGCTGGTTCTACACCTGCTGATGCTTTTTCAGAGCTCTTTCAAGCAAGCGCGCACAGACCAAAGCCAAAGGGAAGAATGAAGTGACCTGCACACGCGACTTAACGAGCGCAGGCCAGGCGTCTGGCGTTCACCTCGAGGCTTTTTTTCCCCCTTTCCCCCCCTGGAGGCCGCTCAGGCCGCCGCCCGTTAACGGCCAAAGTGTGGATTTCCTGTGAAATAACGATCGCACCCTCCTCCGCGGGGTTCGTGTCCAAAAAAGCTCAGGCACACTTTAGTTCAACAAAAGCCCGGCACACACGCTGGTACCTAAATGGGATTGCTTCCAGCTGCGCCTGAGCCCTCCTCTGTGGCCCCTGATCACACACTGACTGTTCCCAAACCAATCTCTCAACTATGCCACATAGGGCCTATTGGCATTTGCTATTATTGCCATTAATAATAGACCCGGTCTTGAGACCGTCGTTATTCCCCGAACTCTCTCCCGGTGGGATCTCACTTGACAAGCAGGGTAAACATTCCATCAGTCCTAGATCTGTGATAGATTTGTGTCCTTATTTGCCATTATGTGACCTGGAATGAGAACAAGATGCCCATGCCTGTCTCACCGCTGGCCCTCATACAGGGTGCCATGGCTTCATTTATGATTTATTAGATGTTATCACTGCACAATTTGACAGAAATTACATAGCTACAGTTTTTAGGCTAAATTATTCAAAAGGAGAAATTCATAATGTCTAAGTATGCAAGGTTTTCTGGCTGCTGATTGCTACATTAATGTTGATATGATGTTTTTGCATAGTGTTGTATATTTGACCCCAATGGAAACAAGCCATAGTGCTTTCTTCATGGGTTTAATCCTTTTAGCATCCTTTTGTATAGAACTGTACTTTCTGTTTTTTGCAAACTGTTAATAAAGTATTCAATCAATCAATCAATCAATCAATCAAAGGTGATCTATGTTTTTAAAAAAACTTGATTTTGTAATAGTTTTGAAATACTTTTCAATGTCAATTTGCATATCTGCCTTTTTTGATAATGTCTTTATCGGGGTTTCTTCTTGTCTTGTACCATTGCCTTTCGGCGCCTTGCGCATTCTGGCACCGGAGCTGCTCCTTTGGGGATGCAATCACCGCAGTTGCACGCAGTTCCCTCTGCTCGCACCGTGCAAATCATCCCATCTGCGTTTGCAGTCATGGGCCCGAGTCAGGCGAGGAGGGTGGAGGACTCGGAGGAAGAAAGGGAGGTTCTAAAAGTCATAATTCCCTCCATATCTTATCATCAGGACTCAGAGGACTGTAGGGCCGAATGACCGGGAGAAACACTTTCAGATCCGCTCTGCTCTGTGGTCACAGAAGAACCAGACACCCCAACATGTATCATCTGAGCGCCGTCTATCAGTCCATGTGTTGTGGAAGTGACACGCGTCCGGTCTGGCATCACCTCTGTTGTTTAGATCACTGGTTTCCCAAACTTTTTTATAGCTTGAGAGACCCAAAGAGAATGACCCACCCAAGCTATAGTGAAAATAGCAGATCTACAAGCTCTCAATGCATCCCCATGCGACGCGTTGTGAGCTTCATGTGGATCGGCTATTTTCACTACTTCTTAAACATCTGTTTTCTAATTTATGGAATGTTTTTGATTTATTTTTGATGTATTCATGAAATTCTTTTGAAAAAGAAACAGCAGTGTTTTTGGATTTAAAAAAATAAATAAATGTTTTTAAATAATAATTGAAAACAAAAATGTAGGAAACAGGGGATATATTTGCTTGTGTGGACCCATAAAAAACTTATCCGCGACCCACACATGGGTCCCGACCCGGTGTTTGGGAAACGGTGTGATAAAGAAGAGCACAGACTGGAGGAGAGGAAGGGGGTTGAACCAAGGACGTCTCCGGGTCTAATAGTGGAGGCAGGAGGACATCATCTCTCTCTCTCTTTGGTTGCTTCTCCTTTTGGACTTTATTCTCTAACCCACGGATCGGACAGTTGTTCATCATCATCATCACACACACACACACACACACACACACATACACGCACACACACGCACTCCCCGATCGGACGCTATTTGTTTGACCATCATGAGGACAAACGTGTGGATTTATAAAGTGTTGCTGTGTGTTGTGGTCTCCGCGGTGGACGCAGGTAAGACATGGAGGAGAGTTGGACTGGACCCGTGCGTAATGTGGAACGGCACGGCACGTTATTATTATAGGATAATGTTATTGTCAGTAATGGATAAGCAGCGTTGAGATCACGATCCCGAGGCTGCAGCACCGGATAAAGATGTTTATAATAACACTGTTTCCCAAACAGTGGGTCGGGACCCATCTTTGGGTCACGGACCAATTTGTATGGGTCGCGAGTAAATATCTTTACCTATCTTTTCTTTTTTCCTAAAAAAAAATACATATCATTTCAAAAGATAAGAAAATAGTTAAATGAAAAAAAATGTTTAGAAAAAAATGAAAAAAATCCGATAATAAAAAAAAAACGGGCAAACATCAAATTTCTCTTTTGGGTCTCGAGCTAAAAAGTTTTGGAACGACTGGTTTAATAAATGTATCAGAGTGAATTATGTGGAGACTGCGTTGCACGGAAACACAATTTTTCTCCCATGCTGTGCTCTAATTAACCTTAATCTGTTATTTAAATTTAAAATGTTGTCGCTTTTGATGGTAACAGCATAGGTGGGCACTATAGGGACATCTGGGCACCTCGATGTAAAATTGGCTATTTCGTCCAAAATGTTAAAAAAAAATGTAATATTTGAAAAATATGTCTTAAGTAAGTATGATGTGAACATGCTTAAACATTTGACAATTAATGTCTAATATTTCTACAATTAATACATATTGCTACAAAACCTGTATATCCAGTCATTGTGGGGCATCAACAAGAAGTTGAAGGATAAAATTAAGTCTGATAATGATGTACCTGCATGTTCACATCATGTATACTTTATATATATTATAACATTTTGGACAAAATAGCCAATTTTACATGCCCAGATGTCCCTAGTGCCCACCTATCCTGTATTCTACCATTCCAGCTGCGTAAAGTAGAATATGGGAAGGTGCACACACGCGCACGCACGCAGGCATGCACGCACACATGCACACGCACGCACGCACACGTGCTTCAGCAAGTGCCCCGCTGGGTTAAAAGACATCTGTTTGAAGTCCATCTGCTCATGTTACTGCTTTGTCATTAAAAGTTTATATAGGTCATTGTCATTTCGGTAATAGACACTTGTATATCTGTGGAACTAATGCCTGCTACTGGGGGGATGGATGTCGTCATGGGGATATCATTCTCCTCCTGCACTTTAAAACAGGGGTCTTCAACGTTTTTCACTACATACATATTGTATAAAACTGTGTTGCTGATTAAACTTTTTCATAGATTTCATATAGTTGGATTCATGCTAATGTGTATTTTCAGATAGTTAACCTTTTAAACCCTAAATATTTAGTCAACTTGACCGTTGGCTCTGTACGTTATCTGCTCTTTTTCCCTCTACACCAACTCTCAGGAAAATAGCAGATCTACAATCTCACAACGCCTCGCAGCACGAGGCGTTGTGAGCTTGTAGATCTGCTATCTTCGGCTCTAATGTTCCCTATCACACAAAGATTTGGCGGACCCCCTGTAGTAACTCTTGAGGACCCCCTAGGGGTCCCGGACCCCCTGTTGAAGACCCCTGCTTTAAAACATTAGTAATTCGAACAGCTTAAATTGGTCAGTTTGCACGGCGACAAGGCAACGGCCACAAGTGAAGTGGAGATGCTGTTATATATGCACGTCCCCGCGGCGGTATGATGTGAGAGCACGCGTTTTGGCAGGACAGGGGAACAGTTTAACATCTGGCGGGCTGAGCTGAGGGCCACATTTTTCGCTCGCAAAGCGCGCGTGTGCGCTCACTGGAGCACATGTAATGTCTTTGCAGAGTCCAGACAGAGGCGCACCTCGAACCTGCTGCTCTATTGCCACTTTGGGGATGGTTTTTTTTTCTCCTTCTTCTTATTCAGTAGTTCTCCTTCCTTCCACGCGTTCCATAGGAAGCCCACACACCTTAAAATCAACACTGGACCGATCACCTCGACCGTGCGTAGAGTGTAGAGAGCTACATTACATTTACAATAATATTCAAACCTAAGCGAAAATTCTTGTTGTGGAGATAGCGATACATAAGGAGTCAGACTGGAGGCAAGAGGAAGAGACTAAGTGAAATCTAATTGAGCGGCCTGGCGAGACATCAATGTTGGAACAACAGCGTGATGAGTGCCAGATGTGGTCCTAGTGCAGCCCAAACATTAATAATGCGTCCTCCCCAAAACCATTTTCAACCACGGGGAGCCCTCCAGCCGCTCCAGAACTTACAATCTCCTAAGTACACACACAACGTCTTGTGTCGGATCTTGGCACGAGAGTCTGTTGCTATAACTCACCAGCATGAGATTTTCTTCAGTGATTTATACACCCCCACTTGCCACCAATTACAGGGGGGGGGGGGGGGGGAGAAAAAACGATTGTAAGTGAACGCGTCGTGCACCTAAACTTTTGCAGGGGTCTTCAACAGGGGGTGCGGGACTCCGAGGGGTTCCTCAGAGATACTGCAGGTGGGCCACCAAATCTTTGTGTGATAGGGACTTTATTATTTTAATTTTTACTTTAACCACTTGAACCCTCACATCCCTATTCTGGGGGGAACATTAGCCAAATAGGGATGCCAGCCGATCTACAAGCTCACAATGCGTCTGCGGCGCGTTGTGAGCTTGTAGATGGGCTATTTTCGGCAAAGAGGTTTGGTGTAGAGGGAAAAAGAGCAGACCAAGTACAGAGCCAAAGGTCAAGTTTACTAAGTATTGAGGGTTTAAATCGTTAAACGTGTGGAAAACACACATTTAATATGAATCCAATACGTAGTGGGGGTCCCTGCTTCATCTCTTTCTAAGCTAAGGGGTCGTTGGCCTGAAAAAGACCCCTGACTTAAAGGATGTTTCTGTGCAAGATTTAGACCAGGCACAGATAGAAAGTACTTTTACAGTAGAGTTCCACTCCAGCGAAGGATGCACTCCACATTTTTCCCCCCCATGGCAAAGATTAATGCTTTGCATCACTGAGGTTGCAGTATTGAAATATGGATCGTCCCATTTTTGACCTGTAATGGATGTCATCCTTATGGGTTTATGTTGCTCTTTTGCAATGATAAAACTCTTCTTTTGATGTATTACTTCCAAAGAGGCAGGCTTCTCTCAACAAAGGCCTGTAAATCAAACGCCATAACTTTATTTTTGCGTGCTTGTGCAAACTTTCAAACATATTTTCCCACAAATAAAATAAGTCCCGTTGCTGGTGGCCATTGACAGACTATTCATAAAAGTTATTTTGAATAACAGTAGAGCAGAGACACGGAGTGATGAAACATCTTTTATTCCTGTGGAGCAGGATGCCAGATGGGGCTGCAACTTGTTACTTTCAGACACCCCCCCCCCCCTCCACCAGTCTTCCCATGTACTACTATCATCAAATGCCCACCGGCCCCTCTGCGATCATGACTATGAACAAATTGATGTAGGCACAGCATTCTGACCACCATTCTTGTCAGTTGTATAGTTTTAAGTGTGTGTGTGTGTGTGTGTGTGTGTGTGTGTGTGTGTGTGTGTGTGTGTGTGTGTGTGTGTGTGTGTGTGTGTGTGTGTGTGTGTGTGTGTGTGTGTGTGTGTGTGTGTGTGTGTGTGTGTGTGTGTGTGTGTGTGTGTGTGTGTGTGTGTGTGTGTGTTCAAAATGAAAAAAAAAGGCAACACAGATAAAATAGCAATACGCCACAACTAACACGACTCTAGAAAATGTAACATAACAGGAGACCAATAGCTACTATACTGAATATAAACTATTAAACGTGTTAATATAAACCGTTACTGGTCAAATATAAGATTTAGCCCTCACTAGTATCTAATATCCCCCTAATGTACATTAGCTTCCTATGGCAATATACATCTCCATCTCACAGTGCAACGCCCATCCAGCATTTCTGGTTCATTGGCATTGCGTTTAACCAGAACGTGCCTGATGGTGTGTTTTGAACTGTGGCTTGATGTGGGACAGCTGTCCACACCTCTCTGTTCTTCTGTACTGATGGTTTTCTATCCTACCAGCTCGTTAACTGCAGGCATCCCAGCTCTAACCATAAACATAAGTAGGTACGTAGATGCCGCATTGGCCACTGGATCCTATGTCAACTTAACCCCCATATTGGCAGGGGCAACTTGAGAATCAGTAGTTCTCACACTTTACAGATTTTTCAAAAATGTTTAAAAATAGCAGAAGTACAAGCTCACAGCACGGCACGAAGTGACACGCTGTGAGCTTGTATGTTGTGTGTGTGTGTGTGTGTGTGTGTGTGTGTGTGTGTGTGTGTGTGTGTGTGTGTGTGTGTGTGTGTGTGTGTGTGTGTGTGTGTGTGTGTGTGTGTGTGTGTGTGTGTGTGTGTGTGTGTGTGTGTGTGTGTGTATAGATTATTTCTCTGTTGTAACAATGCTTCTTGGCAATATATTTTATACCATTGGAAAGCCAGTTTATTTCCCTTTTATATGGTGCTCCATTTGTAAGGAACATGCATTTGTGGGATGTGCAGCGCAGCTGAGTATGTGGGTGGCAGCCATGCAGATTTACTATAGAGTCTTGTTGTGAGCTTCCTACCCCATGTGCCCCCAGGCACCCATGGCACCTGTGGGTACATGGGGTACCTGGGGGGCTACATGTCTCCCCATAGGATCCCAGAGGTCTGTTAGAGTGCGATCCTATGGGGAGACACAGAGCCCAGGAAGTCCTGGGCTGTTCCCCTCTTCCCTCTCTGTGAAAACCCTCCATAAAAACAATACAAAGGGTCTAGGGTGAACAGGTGTATGTGAAAGTGAATGCCTGTCCCTCAGAAAAGAATAGTGGACTGTGGAATGATTGGCCGAACTGTGTCACAATTCGGTCACAGACGTGACGTCCAGATGTGATGTTACTTGGTGCAGCAAATGTCACTAACGTGACATCCGGATTTATTTGGCCAAGCTTCACCTGAAAATCTAGTACTTGGAAATCTATTCGGAAAGCTATTTTTTGGTAAAAAAAGAAAAGGAAATTCTTAGAATTCTTTTGAAATCTTAAATAAAAAAAATACATTAAAAAATGCATAATGACATGCCCAAAATAGGGACGCCACGGTTAATTATGGTTGATTATTAGAGTTTGACAACAATCTGAGGTCTTTTAAGCAGCAGAAAAGGTTCCTCTGTAAAAGGCCATTAGGTCTAGGGGATAGATAGTGGAGCATTTGTTTTTATGTACGTTACTGTCTTTTATTTTGTATTGTAAAGTGTTTGTAAGTTATTCATTGTTGCTTGTGAGAAGACCACAATGGAAATAAGTCTTAGGACTGTGTTGTGTTTATCCTCGAACTGCTGTAACCTTGTGGTTTAATTGCATTTCAAATCCAATCCAATCAAATCTGACCAACAAACTCCAAACACCCCCCTCCTCTACCCACTAATTTCCTCTGTGACTCTGAAGGTGATGCCATGTGACTATGTCACCTGTTGTCACAGAAGTGAAGGAGGTGAGAGAGGTTCCTCGAAACATGAGCAGAACGTTTTGTTCATCGGAGGATACTCGTTCCTCATTCAGGTGCTCCAAGACACTTCCCACTGTAGGTGGAAGAGTAGTAAAAGACGATTTCATAATGTTACCAATGCTTGTGCATTGGTGTGCATGTGCATACCACTGGTTATTGGCTATCATGAATTCATTGCGACCACCCGCCATTCGATAACTTGTACAGATACCTGTTTGATGACACACAGTGTGTTTTCTGTTTGCCGAGTTGGTAGTGAGAAGAAAACAAATTGAATCATGTGGATCTTGGGATACATGACATCTATGACGTATCAGAAAAAACAAGAGGGTCTCAAAAAAAAAATCTATTAAGCTCTATTTTTTTTAAAGGGGAGACGTGAACATTTTTTTAAACGTTTGCCCATAATGATATCCCCCAAGTAGGGATGTCAGGTTGAAAGTGTTTAATGAACGTATGCTTGCAGACAAGAACACACGTGTCTAATTTGAAGTGAAATACGATCGCCATGGGCCACAAATGTGTGTGTGAGTGTGCGTGTGTGAGTTCGTGTGTGTGTGCGTGTGTGTGTGTGTGTGTGTGTGTGTGTGTGTGTGTGTGTGTGTGTAAGCGTGTGTTTATCTGTTTGTCCTGCCCCTTTTACACGAACCACTTGGTTACGAGTATGTATGTTTACGTTACTCATGATGTGAACAATGCATATTTCCCGTCAGACCATGTGTGACTCCTTCCTCCTCGTGTTCCCGGCAGGGCGCCTTGGGAGGACTCAGCAGACGTTACAGAAGTATGAGAAGACCGAGGGATACATGCTGCTTTGCACCGACTGTCCCCAAGCCACGCTGGTACGAAGCCGCTCGCTGGAGCACTGCGCCCGCAAGTGTAAGAAGGGCAAGAAGGCCTTCAACTGCAGGTGAGTTCCGGTGTCTCAAAGCAGCGATTCTAAAATTTTCATCAAATCCATTTGAACACTCTCAGAGTTACAGGCATGTAAGGGAACCCCCTCAAGGAGGCCTGGACCCAGGGTTGCCAGATCTGCTTATTATAATTTCCCCGCAAGATTTTATTTGAAAATAGCCGATCTACAAGCTCACAACGCGTCGCGACGCGTTGTGAGCTTGTAGATCTGCTATTTTCAAATAGCTGATGTATATGTTAAAGTGCTCATGTGGCCCATAGTCGCTTTTTTTTGTGCTGGTTTTCCTAGACCTGGTTGCTTGTTTCTCTCACAGAATCTGGCAACACTGCCTGGACCCCACTTTGAGAACCATTGTCTTATAGGTTGCGTTGTACTTGCATTTGATTCGACTGAAGGTTGCTCCTTAAATGGGGGTGAAACCGTTGGCTGGTTTTGTTAGTGTTTGTTTGTTTGTTTTCCAGTTCAGGTAACTACAGCAGATTAAAAACATGGCAGGCTGAATAAGGCTGAATTTACAGTACACGGTGAGGTAAACTGCAGCTAATCAGATTAATAACGGGTGTGTTAAATTCAGGCGAGTCAATATTATCTACGCCCTGAGTTTGGGAGGTCAGGGTTCCATTCCCCGGGCGGGTCATACCAAAGACTATAAAATTGGGACCCAGTGCCTTCCTGTTAGCTCTCAGCATCAAGGGTTGGATTGGGGGTAAGTCCCTGTGACATACTAGCTTCATGTCCAGGGGGTGTATCAAGCTGCCTCACGCTACAGAAATCCGTCCGTGGAATTGTGTTGCTGCGGAACCAGTTTGGGTCCAAGTTTGCTTCCTGCCGGCTTCTGTCATGGTGACATTCACAAACACTGCAACAGGAAACAAACTTGGACCCGTTTAGAATGTTTACACTGTCGAGTGTGAAAAGGTCTATATGACGGCGAATACTCACTGCTGTTATGGTGCTCAACACAATATTGTTGTCATCAATCGCCATGGTAACCAGTCGAACCACATGCCGAGCGATTCTTAAACGCAAGAGGTCTGTTTATTGGGTGTTGATGAAAACCTCAAGTGCTGCCTGAGTGTGAACGTTAAAATGGAATCCAAGCAGACTTGTCTCAGTGTAGACACGTACGTCCTTAAACATTTTCTGTTTTGTTCTCTCTCGGGTTTGGTTTCTCACCCTCTCATCTGTCTCTTTATTTTGTATTTCTTCTCAATTTCATATACACCATTGTCTGTGTGTAAACAGGACATAGACACTGAGGGTTGTCATATCCTCCTGAGAGCTGAGGACATTAAGTATATTACAATTTAGGGTTTCTTGTGATTGGATTGATCTTGTGAAGGTAAAAAATAAATCTCTTACAATTTAGAATTAAATTGACACACACGCACGCACACACACACACACACACACACACACACACACACACACACACACACACACACACACACACACACACACACACACACACACACACACACACAGTCACACAGTCACAGACACACGCACGCGCGCGCGCTCACACACACACACACACACACACACACACACACTGTACATCAGTTGACACACATGACATCATGTTGTATGTAACGTGAAATGCTAGGTAGCACCAGTTCACCCAAGCCAGCTATAGGGAGCAGCTCAGGTAGAGTGCAGGTCTAGTCTAGGAGTGTAGCTGGTCTAAGGGTGGCCCACAGGCGGGTAGAGGGGAGAATGAGGGGTGGGCGTGGAGGTAAGAGGGGGTCTAGGAGTGTAGCGGGCCTAGGGTGGCTCTTAGGCAGCTAGAGGGGAGTACGAGGGGTGGGGGTGGAGGTAAGATGGGGTCTAGTCTAGCAGTGTAACGGTCCTAGGATGGCCCTCAGTGGGTAGAGGCGAGTATGAGGGGTGGGTGTAGGTATGGAGGTCAGTGTGTAGTTTTCAGAAGAAACTGGAAGTGGTCCCGCCATAGGATCATTGGGAAGCCCAGGGTGTCCTCTGTCCTCTGATTACAACAGGATTTAATATTTTTACTCATAAGAGTAAAAAGATAGATGCAAGAAAACAATGTCCACTACACATAAATGATCGGCCGGCTCTCAGGAGGTTATAATTGCTAAGCGGGCATTCTTCCTTCACTCTTCCCTGCCGCTAATAGCAGAATACAGACCTATTTACATATTTTTGTCGTTTATCCTCTCGCTCCATCGCTCAACTACTTCCTGTCCCTCTCCACAGGGCCTTCTACTTTGAGAGGCACAACAGGAAATGCCACTTGCTTCCCTTCGACCGTCTCACCCCCGGAGCCGGGGCCCAGGCCAACGTGAACGTCACGCTGTATGAAAGTAAAGGTAAACTCCCGCCGCTTGTCAACTTGAAACTCTCTTCAAGGTGACATTATACACCGATGTTCTCTCTGGGCTGAAGAAAACATTTGAGCCTAGAATCGAGGTTCCGGCCGGAGAAGTGTTTGTTCGCTTCAGAGCGGTGATCATCATGGTGCCCTCGAGTTCTCTGCCTGGTTTAGAAGGTCTGTAGGATTCTCTGTTGACACAATAAAGCCAAACCCCCCCCCCCCCCCTCCGGTGTCGAGGGATGCACACACAAACATTCAGCGTACTGAGTGGACTGTAAACAACACATTCATTGTTTACAGTCAGAGCGCAGGGCCTGTTTAAGTCCGGGCCACGGAATCTAGCACTTCAGGATTTATTGCAGAATTTGCGGAAAGTCCCCTACGGTGACATTAAATGAACTTCAGGGAGTCGTCTGTTTTGGGAATAACAGTCAGGGCCGGGATGCTCTGAAATCTTTAGCGATAAAACGTGTTATTGACCATACATGGGGAGAAATGTATTCCAGGTAGTCAAATGACTATACAAATCCAACATAGACCAAACATGGACAAACATGTGTTTACAACCTGCCATGAAATGGGGTTTCTGGGACTGTGTGAACTTCAAAACGAGAGAGAAAGTGAGTGAACATGACAGACAGACAGACAGACAGACAGACTGACCTTTTTTGATCCTGTGGACAATTCAGTTGTGAGAACATCACCACACTTAAGGATGAAACAGATACGGTAACATTATTTAAAACAGGTCAACAGTGTAAAAGACAGTTAAAACATGATTTGATATGAAAATGCCTGTTTGCTTTTTACAGATTATATAAGGGAGTGCATCTCCGGCAACAAGGACACGTACAGAGGGAGGAGGTCTTGGACAAAATCCAACATCACCTGCCAGGCCTGGTCTGATACCAACATCAATGACCACACGTAAGGTCCCTTCCTTCCTTCCTTCCTTCCTTCCTTCCTTCCTTCCTTCCTTCCTTCCTTCCTTCCTTCCTTCCTTCCTTCCTTCCTTCCTCTCAACGCTATCATCGTTTTCTCCAGTTTTTTTCCACAATCTCTGTTCAACAGCCTCCAGCAGGTGATTTATTGACTTTCAGATCATCCCCAACTTAGCTCCAATTTCTCTCTCTCTCTCTCTCTCTCTCTCTCTCTCTCTCTCTCTCTCTCTCTCTCTCTCTCTCTCTCTCTCTCTCTCTCTCTCTCTCTCTCTCTCTCTCTCTCTCTCTCTCTCTCTCTCTCTCTCTCTCTCTCTCTCTCTCTCTCTCTCTCTCTCTCTCTCTCTGGATGTGGGTGGGTGGACACTTAATTCCTAGTTAATTCAGATTTATTTCAGGACATCTACGATAGAATGTCGCCCCTTCTCCCCCTCCCGCATGAGGTCATTATTTTCCACAGCACTGTGGGCCATCAGGTGTACACCAAAAGACAGGTTCAGCTCGCTAGCTAAACGAGGCACAACAAGGCCGGTGAATATCTGAAGAGGAAGATGGTCCCGTGCCAGTACCTCATTAGCCAGTGCTCATTAGTTTACTAGAAACTTTTAACTGCTTATGGGGGTTGTATAGGGGGCGGGGGTGGCATAAGGCCTGGGGGTAGACTGCACTGAAAGAGAGTGGGGGAAAAGGGGGGGGGGGGGGTAAGAAGAAGGCAAAAGGCAGAAAGATTTATAGACTGAAGTAATGTTCTGTCTGTTCTCCAGCTGAGCTCACAAAGCTACAGACAGACAAGAGGAAAATACAAGCTCCCTGACCCCCTGGAGAGAACACACAGCAGGGCCAACCCTGACCTGGCCTCTCCTCTCCTCTCCTCTCCTCTCCTCTCCTCTCCTCTCCTCTCCTCTCCTCTCCTCTCCTCTCCTCTCCTCCCCATCTATCTGTCCTCTCCTTCACTGTTAATCTCTCATCACACTCCTCCCACCCACATTTTCATCACAAGCTGCAATATTCATACACTCACCATCTTGAGTACATGCGTCATACAAACAGAAGCAAAACACGCATCAAATGCAGCAAGTCATCCTTTCGTGTTTGTTCATATGTATGGACGTCATGCATGTACGCATTGACATAATTACATGTGTATGTTAATCATGCACACACACACACACACACACACACACACACACACACACACACACATACAACAGACACACATACATACACAGAAACACCAGCCCTTTGCACAGCCAACTCATCATGACACGTGGTCTCGAGACCCCCACCCCCGACGACAAACATAATGTCCTGCAACATCCCCTTGGCCTGTCAGCGACTTCGACTTTAAACAGGGGGACTTGATTTAGGAGAGATTCAGTGCCACAGGGGGGCCTGGCCTCGCCTGAGACCAGCCCACTGCGTGAGGGTTACCACCTTCGTGAAGCACGGATCGTTTGAGTTGCACGCAACTATTATTTTTATGCTTGACTGATCACCGCAGAGCAGGCGCGCGTTCCCACGGGGTTCCCTCCTACAAACAGGACTTCCACCTGTTGTCTAAATTTAGAGGTTGGGCTGGGCCTCAGAGAAAAGGCTGTGTTATTATACCAACAATTAATTTCAGTCTGAAGTTACCTTTATGGGATGTTGTGTTTGGCCTCAATTGGGGGTGGTAGGTTTTCCCTTGGACTGCCATGTACAATGCTTTGATATATGTTGTAAATTTTCACTTGAGATATCTTTAGTTATTTCCATCCATATGTTTTATTTAGGCGATGCAGGTTTCTAGCGTAAAACAGTTGGCGCCCTCATAGCCAGGTGCGCGCCGTATAGCTATACGTTTTGTAGCATTTTCTTCCAGTCTAGATTTCATCTTTAATAATATCGGAAATCCAGCCAATGTGTTTAGCCAGTCCAGAAAGCAAAGCATGTGTGTGTACAGTGTCTGACGGCGCTCCGTGGGGAACAGGCTCTGGCAAGGAGATGAATAGCTGGCTAACATCTGTTAGCGCAACATCATTATGGCTAGCTTGCTCCCATGCTCTGGCTTCTCCTGGATTCTCACCAGATGCAGCTTTGTATAAAGACCATTTTTTGGCTCCTTCTAATTCCATTTATATGTGAAGGATATTTTATTGTAATACTCGATGTGAGTTAGTGAGTTACACATGAATGAATGGGAGTGTTTTGGCCAATTGCTCAGCGTAGATTGGAGGAAACAAGTGCATCATCCAGACCAACCCCTAAACCTGATTTAAATCATAACATGTTACGTGTTTGCTGTTCACCTTTCCCTGCAGTGTTATTATTTCATTGGGTATATTTCTTCTATATTGTATATATCTGCGGTTTGACTATTCATAATTACCCACACTTTGTGATAAATAGTTTATGCACACTTTGACTATCTATCTATCTATCTATCTATCTATCTATCTATCTATCTATCTATCTATCTATCTATCTATCTATCTATCTATCTATCTATCTATCTATCTATCTATCTATCTATCTGTCTATCTCTCTGTCTCTCTTTTATATCATATAAACTCTTAAAGATCAAATATGTATGTATTTCTGGGCCTAGTGTAGGATCTTCACAACGGCTTGGACACAAGGGAGGATTTTGGGGGTTTAGGTTTACAAAGAATGCTTGACTTTGCTTTAGCCCGATTCCCTCGCTTATTATTATTCTTCGGCTACAATGTTGCTCTCTGGTCTCCTTTGGTCTGAGAGAGATCCCTCAGATTTCCTCTGGTTTTGGCCCGAATGATGTTGTGCATTAGTGCAGGAGCCCCATGGAAGCCCCAGGGCACATGGGGAGAGACCAGAGCAGAAAAAAAGTTATTTGCTGGGGTAAAGTGCTCAGATGAGCTGCTGATGCGAGGGCGACTGGTTCTCCCCCTTTCTGTTAGATTTTTTGGGCCGCCTGTAAGCATTTGTTCTTTTCATTTTTTTATCTTCCGTCTGCCATGAGATATATCTTTGTCTCTCACTCCATCATTCTCTGTTTATATGCTTCACGCTTTTGCTCCCTTCATCTTTGTTCATCTTTCTATCAAAGTCAGTCAATTTCGTCTTGATTTCGCGTCTATTTTTTGGTTTCCTTTCGCTTTCTTTCTCCTTTACCCGCAATTCTGTTTCTTTTCCTCCACCTCCCCCCAACCCATCCATCCATCTTATCCCCCCCCCCCCCCCCCCCCCTCCTCCTCCTCCTCTCCTTGGGTGGGAAAGGGACTGTGGTGGGCTTGGATCAGGGGGGGTGTTGACGCGCCAGCTTTTCATCATCTGGGCTTTTGACAGAAGATGAATTTCACACACTGTCCATTTAATGTGGTCTGTTCCCTATTGTTCTGGCCCATATGTTCGGGCCGGGCCCGGGTTCTTTTTCCCTCTGAAAAGGTGTGTCCCATCGAGGACCGCTCACACACTGACAAACGGCAAAGAGGGGGGATTAGGTTAACCCATTCAGACCGGGAACGCTTCTGTGTCATTTTAAGTTTTCTTTGGCTATAAAAGAATACCAGATATACAAGCGAACAGAGTGCCACGCTATGAGCTATGAGCTATGAGCTATGAGCTATGAGCTATGAGCTTGTATTTTTAAATAATTATGGAAAATGTGTGCAAATCTTTGAATATATAATATTATTAAAGCAAACATTTTTAACTAAAATCTTTGCTTCTGGGGATTCTACAAATGTCTTCTAAATCCTAACAAAAAAAAACGTATGTTGCTATAATATCAGGGGTTCTCAAACTGTTTCATGTCAAGGACCACCCAAACCCCCCCGCCATTTCAAAATATGTTGTTCCAGGGACCCCCAGAAGCACAGATCGGAGTTAAAAATGTTCGCTATAAAACATATATATTCAAAGATTTGCACACATTTTCAAAGATTAAAACAATATATATATATATATATATATATAGCAGATATACAAGCTCATAGCGTGGCACGAGAGAAATCTTGAAATGATACACAGTACACAGTTGCGTTCCCGGTCTTATAGGGTTAAAAAAAAAGTGCAAAAGGTTTGCCAGCAAACGCGCTGCTCGGGCTGCAGCCAGTGATTCGTAGCGTTGCTCTATGCTATTGGAGCTTACTGTGCTGTGACTGGCTCTGCTCGTCAGACACATGACGCCTGATTTATACTTTGGTTGCGCGCCGGTGTCACGCGCCGAAAATAGACGATCTACAAGCTCACAGCGCATCGCAGCACCAGCGCCTTGTGAGCTTGTAGAGCGGCTATAATGTTTGGTGCGAGACCCGGCGCACTACCAAGTATAAATCAGACACATGAGGCTGCCGGGGAGGACTGCTGGGATAAAACTGTCTGTCCTTCCTCATAGAAAATACGACATAAATTTAGATGAATGACTGGTGCTGTCATCCCGTTATTGTTCTGAAGTTGTGATGGCCACTGTTAATGTTGAACGAAACAAAAGCTTCTTCTGCTCTGGATTATTGAGTCAATGTGCAGGCAGTGATGGAAGAAGTGGCGATACCACAATGTAAATGCCACCAAAGTAAAATTATGCATGAATGCCCTATAAGCGATTCTTTAATGTGTTCATCACTTAAATTTTGCAACTGTGTAAAGATGAGGCTGGTTTTAATTACTTTATTTGCTGCTGGGTAGCTTAACCTACAGTATACGTTGTAATTTATCAGTAAATGTTTTGTATTAATCCTATATTAAAAGGATTTAAAAAAGTGCTCATCTGAGCACTTTTTTTTCTGCTAACCATAAACGACCCCGATATGCCCATATAGGCATGTCACTATGACTTAGACATAACCATAAACAAACCCGATACGCCCATATATAGGCATGTCACTATGACTCAGACATAACCATAAACAAGCTCGATATGCCCATATATAGGCATGTCACTATGACTCAGACATAACCATAAACAAGCTCGATATGCCCATATATAGGCATATATGGAGATCCGGTTTTCCAGAGCCACAGATCCGACCGCTATGGTCATATATGGTCATGTGTAGCCTGACTATCAGCCTGAAGCTGCGTGGAGCTTCCCTAAACCAATCACAAGAGATCCACGGATCCGCCTACATCTGACGTCATCGCACGGCTTGTTTTAGCAGATATTCGCTGATTGGCTCGTCGTTAGACCTTCCCCCACCTCCGACTCTCATTGGACGGTACTTTTTGCATCGAAGATATCCTAGGCTCACATTTCAACACCAGACCAAGAGGCAGTCCACTCAGAGAGTGGGCGGGGTCTATGGTTTGGAACCAGGCTAGGTCATGTGCATATATGGGACCGACCAACTTCAAACTCGGCGCGAGTATTGGCAAGGACTCGAGGGAGTCCATACAGTATATATGGGCATGCCAATATACAGGGTGTGGGCATATGCTAATGACATCAGGGATCTCCACATTTAGGCACAAAAGGGACACAGACAGACGTGTACAACGGGTACTCTGACAAAGCCCCCGACACTGTGACTCAGACATTGGTTGGATCGTAGGTGTGAGGGGCGCTTAGCGGCCCGAACCTCGAGTAACCTAAATCTGCAAAGTAACTAGTAGTAACTAAAGCTGTCAAATAATTGTAGTGGAGTAAAAAGTACAATATTTGTTTCTGAGATGTAGTATAGTATTTAAAGTACACAAAAATGGAAATAGGTCAAAGTAATTGTACTTAAGTACAGTACTTGAGTAAATATACTTAGTTACTTAGCACTATTTCTGTCTCTTCATCTTTACATGTGCCATCTTCACACAGGTATAATTATTATTTTCTATGATTAGAATACATGATTTCACGTCTCCTTTCCTCTAGGTTCTATCCTCACATGTACCCGAGGCAAGACCTTCGAGAGAACCTCTGCCGTAACCCTAACAACGACCCTGGGGGTCCGTGGTGCTACACCACCGATCCCAACGTGCGAGCGGAGGAGTGTGGCATCCCGCAGTGCTCCCAACGTAAGGCAGTGGCTCTCAAACTTTGTCAAGGACCCCCAATACACGATATGTGTTTGGCCTCGGACCCCCATCTCAAAGTATTTCTTGCCAGGGAGAGGACCCCCAGAAGAGAAGATTTGTGTTAAAAAGATGTTCACGTATTCGATTTTTTAAATAAACAACAGATCTCCGCACTGTGAGCTTGTGGATCTGCTACTTTTCAAAAGCCAAAGTATAGAATATGGTTAAAGTTGTTAAAATGATTGTGATTAACTAATTATGCTGGGGACCCCTTGGAAAGACCCACGGTTCTTTAAAGAGCTATTCGTTGTAATGCTTCTATAAAGAACCCTTAACCACTTAAACCCTAAACACTTCATCAACCGGTGTCCCCCAGGGGTCTGTGCATGGCCCGCTCCTTTCAGAGAAAAAAATCTTAGAACCAAATGAGGAACTTTTCTCTCTATTCACTAAATAAAACGATTCTTTAGTAGGTGATGGTACTTTGTGGAAGCATATAGCCAACCCATTTAGACCTGTGGTAACCTATACGTCTACAGTATACCTTTACAGAGGCGTTTTTCAGACAACTGTTAGGATTTAGAAAGCGTTTTTAGAATCGGCCTCAGATCTAAATGTGTTAAAGAACCATTTAATAACCATCATTCATAATTCTGTGTGCACACTGTGATGGACACTCCACTGACATAGTGGAGTGACCTGCTCCCCTTTAGGTAAACTTTATTTGTTCAGTCAATAGACGTTTTTGTCAATGTGAATTACTGTTCGTCGTTTAGCCAACGGCGAAAAAGCTGCGACGAGATTTGAATCGTGTTCACAATGTTTGCAGTCAACTTTACCGGAGGCGTCGAAAACCAAGGAGGATTAATGTTTTGTTTTCACGTTGACAGAGGTGTGCATGGCGTGCAACGGTGAAAACTACAGGGGCAAAATGGACCGCACCACCAGCGGGCGAGAATGTCAGCGATGGGACTCGTCGAGGCCACACAGACACCAGTTCCAGCCCAAAAAGTAAGGAGCAAAAAAAAAAGCAAGTGTTGTCTGTAAACGTGTTATTTTTTTCCAGGTCCAGTTTGTAGAAACGAGCTGTGCTTTCCAGAGGTGACTGTCAAAACCGCTGACCGCACTCACAGACCCAAGTGCTTAAGCACTTAACACTAATACCCTGGAGAGGTAGACCTCACCAGTTGTTATGGTTTAGTTCCCTTCATTTGTCAAGACACAAGAATCTGTGACAACACCCTATTGTCTCGCGCTCTGTCTCATGTTATTCTGGCTCACTCTCTCCGTCTCTCTCTCTCTCTCTTACTCTCTCTCTCTCTCTCTCGCTCTCGCTCTCTCTCTCATTAGGTACAGAGATAAAGATTTGAAAGACAACTACTGTCGTAATCCAGATAATCGTCTCCGTCCCTGGTGTTTCACGATGGACCCCAACACGCCCTGGGAGTTCTGCAACATCAGTGTGTGTGGTAAGGCCAATCTCACCCAGAACACTGGTACTGCACTAGAAGTAGAGTTGGTAACACTTGTCTATAAGGCATAATAAACATTCTTACGATGTCATTATAATCTGCTTATAACACACACTATACATAGTATACTTATAGTTATAAGCGCTCACAAATACTCATCATGCTTTATAACAATATTCATAACACATAAAGCATGTTATAATAGTCAAGGCCAAGTATCATGATACATCATAATTGCTGGTCATTCACAGACTTTTGGCTATGATAGTGTGATAGTGTATTATAATTTTCATAGTTGTAATCACTGTTATAATGCATAATAGTGTGATTATAAGTCAGAGGTCATTGTGTGCTTTAAGCAAAGTGAAGGAAATATCATTAAATATATGCACTAACAGCAGAAAGTTTCTGCCTACTCCTCCAGGAATGTCATTACTTTACTTTAAGCACCCAATGAAAGAAATTGAACAAAATGTGGGAAATGTTTGAAAATCAAAATATAGGTAACAAAAAAAGGAATGGGCCACAAAAATGTGTCCGTGACCCACAAATGGGTCCCGAACCCAGTGTTTAGGAAACAGTGCGGTACTGTACTGTACTGTGCTTTGTAGGAAACCCACAACCGAGGAGCACACAGTCAAATCCAGAGTGTTCATTTAACTCTGACGTTGCCAAAGTGAACCGTCAACGGGAACATCTTGACACTTTCAGAGTCAAATGAACACTCTGCCCGGACCTCTCTGTGCATGCAGCAGACCTGGGTTGTCCAAAATGCCAACATATATGAATACACAGTCGCACCGCGGCCGCAAGTGCATGCACACACACGCAGCCCAAGCGTGCATAGCCCTAATCCTCATTAATGCACCACCACATCTTTCTCCATATGACGAATGGCCATGTCTAACGATGAAAACCGACTTACTCGACAAAAACCAACCCAAGCGGGAGTTGATGAGGAACACATTCTCGCTTCGTTTCTCCATATCGACCTCTCCATCGCAGCCTCCGGTGACACTGTGCTACATCCTTATAGCGTCAGATATCAACCCGTTGCGGGCCCCCAGAAGTGGGCACGCCGCTGTCTAGATCAGAGACTTTGGACCTACTGCTCCTGTGGCGAGGATGCCCGGTCTGAAGGATTGTGGTGGTCTGCGGAGGGGGACAGACTACGGCTTTTGAGTGTACTAGCCGGTGGTTTGAGGGCGGTAACAGAGGTTTCTTACATGGAGGCCTGTGGCAAGCCTCGTCGAGCCTCGTCAAAGGGGTCTCCCTCCCCCCCTGCGGAGGGCACACAAGCTTTTTGTTTACCCTCCTCCGTGTTTCATGTGGTGCCTGCATTCAGTCCCTCCACCTCGGCAAGAGGGGGGCAAATAGGTTGTTTGTAAAGGGGAGGGGCCGGCTTCACAGTGTTTTATTGAGACCACTCGTAGATGACAAGGGGCTGTGAAGTCGGGTCGGGTTGTAAGTTACGGAGGTTGCTACCGACAACACACAGCGGGCAAGACCCCGGCCGCTGTCTCAACTTGTTGTCGGGCAGACCGCTTGCTCTGGATGGTGTCAGGGATTCAACTGGGATTTGAATGAGTAGAAGTGTAGAGGAGAGAGAGAGAGAGAGAGAGAGAGAGAGAGAGAGAGAGAGAGAGAGGGAGAGAGAGAGGGAGGTAGAGAGGACATGCCATTAGAGAGTTTGCTCTTTTTCTTCAAAAGCATGTTGAAATATTTCCCAGTGTACTCATGCATGCAGGCTCTTTCTCTTAGCCACACACACACACACACACACACACACACACACATACACACACGCACGCACGTACAGAACATGTTATGATTTACAACGAGGGAGGGGGGAGCTGCATTTGTCCAGATGTGTGCATCCCTCAATGCCTGCCCCCACTAAGATAAAAACCATTGACCTGCGCGGCAGCGTGCACACAGATACTGGCATGCATTACATCAAGCCAAAACATCCCTCTGTTTCCATCAAACTCCTTCTTCTTTGTCTCAAAAACATTCCCCCTTCCTCCTCCGTTCCTCTCCCGTCTCATTTGTCAAAGGCTAAAGAAACAGAGAGAGAGACTCAGAGGGGAGAAGCTCGTTCCCCGTGCACTGCTGTTCCCGCGGTGCCCCGAAAGCACAACTCCATGTGAGCATGTTTGGAATAGTTTTCCGGTGGATAAAGGGGACTACTGGCAGAGCGGTTTGGCACGCAATGTGTTTGGTTTGGCTGCGGGACGCCGATCCATCCCCGTCACCAGGAATTGTGATGTGTGTGCGCAGAGTGCGAAAAGGCAATTTGGAGTTGATGAAGAACACATTCTTGTTTTCCACACATACGATACTCTTTTGCTGATGTGAACGCGATTGCCGTGCTAAATCAGTGTCGGTCTCTTGTGGTGTGTGTGTGTGTGTGTGTGTGTGTGTGAGCGCATACATGTGTACATATATTAGAGTTAGCCTTACAATTAGGAGGGCTAGGGTGTGTGTGTGTGTGTGTGTGTGTGTGTGTGTGTGTGTGTGTGTGTGTGTGTGTGTGCGTGTGCGTGTGCGCGTGTGTGTGTGTGTGTGTGTTACGCCGTGCAAGAATGCAGGGCACCGTTGTTATGGATAGGAAGAGCATCCTATCTCGTTTCACATGAGGAGGGGAGGAGTGCTACTGTTTTTGATCATCTGTCTCTAAGTTAAACATGACACATTCTTCTGGGGATTAATGTTTCCACCTCTCTCTCCCTCTCTCTCTCTCTCTCTCTCTCTCTCTCTCTCTCTCTCTCTCTCTCTACCTCTCTCTCTCCCTCTCTCTCTCTACCTCGTACATCCCTGGCTTGTGTCTTATGTACCATGTGGCCTTGGTGCAACTTTTTTGTAATGTGTTTCTCTCTGGGATTCTGCTTGTTCTTACATTGACTCATTTTCCTCTCTCTCTCTCTCTCTCTCTCTCTCTCTCTCTCTCTCTCTCTCTCTCTCTCTCTCTCTCTCTCTCTCTCTCTCTCTCTCTCTCTCTCTCTCTCTCTCTCTCTCTCTCTCTCTCTCTCCCCCTCTCTCTCTCTCAGACTCAAGCGAGGACACAGATGTCAACGTAACAACAGCCTGCGTCCAGGGAAAGGGGACGGATTACCGCGGTACAATGAATGTCACTCCGGAAGGTGTGACTTGTCAACGCTGGGACTCCCAGTTCCCTCACAACCACTCCCACTCCCCAGAGAACTACAAATGCAAGTGAGTGACACCGTTCACTTCTTCTTTCTCCCCCGGCGGAAGCCATTTGCGCACATCGTGCAATCTGTGTAATCGGTCGGGCATGTATGCATTTTTGTGTGTCCTCACGCTTGTGTGTGTACTACCACTGACTCAGGGCCAAATGTCCCCACAAGTATGGTAGAATTGACAGTTTGACGACAATTTTCCTGGTCCTCGCTAGAGGAATGGTCGTTTTATTGTTAAAACATATTTTTTTAGTTAAGCTTACACAATTGCAAAGGTTAGGTTTAGGGGTTGGGGTTGGTGTAATGCCAATTTATACTTAAATGCATGCCAGTGCCATCGGAAATAGCTGATCTACAAGCTCACAACGTGTTGCAGAATGACGCGTTGTGAATTCTAGATCTTCAATTTTCGGTGCGCGATGCCGACATGCAACTAAGTACAACTCAGTTTTTAGGTTATCATTGAAAAAAAAACGTATGTAATACCAAAGTCTGTGTGTGTGTGTGTGTGTGTGTGTGTGTGTGTGTGTGTGTGTGTGTGTGTGTGTGTGTGTGTGTGTGTGTGTGTGTGTGTGTGTGTGTGTGTGTGTGTGTGTGTGTGTGTGTGTGTGTGTGTGTGTGTGTGTGTCTCACAGGGATCTCAGAGGGAACTATTGTCGAAACCCCGACGGTGCGGAGTACCCATGGTGCTACACCACAGACCCGAATCAGAGGAGAGCAAACTGCACCCACATACCCAGATGTGACGCCGGGGTCCCACCAAAATCAGGTACCGTGTTAACTGCTCCGAAACATCTCTCAAACACACTGAGAAATGATTTAAGAAGGGCCATTGCCCTGTAAAAATTCTTTGCGGTTTCCATGTTATTTCTCGACAAATTTTACTTCAGCGCTGCTGATGTCATAGAAGACTTTGTCATGTTCTTGCACACAGTGGAAGCATTCCGTGCAAAAAGCTTTCAAGTGCACCTCTGGCAGAATAAATGGGATAATGTTATTGGTCCCATAGGGCTGGCCCACTTGGCAGCACGTTGCCCGGTGCATTCCATTTCATGAAGCAGCCTTCAGCCTTGGCAGAAATGTGCAGTCCCCCCCCGCCATGTTTCTCTGCTTTGCATTTCAAACGACCACACATGTCACAATGCAAAGAGTCCTTTGGTAACTATAGGCACTACTCTGGTTCTGCTTAACAGCAGACATACTGCGATTGAAATTTCCCCATCACTTTTCTATTATATTTGGGAACCACCAATTGCTGAGAGGCCCTCGACGTTAAATTGATCCAAACCACAAATAGAGGCCGGTTTCAAACTTGCTTATTTTATGACAGCATCAATGAGAATGACAGCCACGGCTCAAATAAATACACTCAGCTCAGATCTTTTTGACTGTGTGTAGTGTGCGCAGTGTGCACACATGCGAACGCGCACGCTCATTCATTCAGTTATGTGTGCAAGAAACTGTCAAACTCAATAACTTCTATTGGCAGTCATTGGGAATACTCAGCGAGGGGGGGGTCCGGATCATAAAATAACACGGTTCCTGTTCTCGCGCAGAATGTTATGAAGACACTGGCGTCAACTACCGCGGCGCGAAGTCCATAACGCGATCCGGAATTCCCTGCGGAGACTGGTCACATCACATAAACAGGTAAATAAGACGTCACAAACTACACAAACATCTGCCACCCTCCCCCCCATACACACACATGGAATAATGCTGCTGTAACGTGGCCAAAGATATGGAAACATTTACTAGACACCGACACTGTTTTCTGCTCAATGTGTGTTTATCGACAACTCTGCTCCCATTGCCTTGTGAAAATCCCTTTTCAATTGAATTAGGCTTAAGTAGTGAAAACAAACAGCAAGAGGAAATCAGGGGTTCCTCGGGGGTCAATACCAGGACCAATTATTATTTGTCTAGCTTGACGAAGGGAAACCCTGAGGTCCTCAAAAGATTGACCCACCCTGAAGGAAAAGGTTGCCCAACGCCAGGGCCGGTTAACCCACACTCAAGTGCGACTGTTGGAATTGCTTAATTTACAGGAATTTTAAAAGCCAAAATGGCACAGACAGATGGACATGTTCCAGAGCCGACCCCTGACCCCAGGAAGTGCTTTCCGAGCATAGTAGATCAAAGCCAATCAGCTCCCTCATGTGGACCGCAGCCAGTGAGTCTGCTCTGTTCAAGGTCAGGGGGTCGGCTTAGGAAAAACTGCTGAAAGCTACGGCTTGTTTAACATTCTCCTGGGAAGTGAAATTATCTTCACCCTTTGACAAATTGCTGCCCCTTGCTTTGCTTTTTTTATGTTTTGTTGTCTCCCGTATCTTTGTCTCTGTGCCACTCGTGTTAAAAGTTATAAAGCTGTATCCCGTCTTGTATGAGAGAGGTCCTATGTCCCTTTTAACGACTTACACCCCAGTTGACCGGCATTTGTCAGTGGGCTTGCGTAACTGAGATCTGCTTTTCTTTAATTCTCTTAAAACCAAGCAAAAAGAAAGACATAGAAAGACATTCGGAACCAAATTAGCATTCCTACAGATGGCAGGCACAAAACGTAATGGTTCCATGGAGAATGTGGCTCCTGTTGGTCTGAGCCCTGGTGAATGCCGGTGCATACTTTCATACTCCCCAGAGCACTCTTCACTAAACTCTGCGTTTCCTTCTACACAGCCTCTGTGCACTGAAGGTAGAGGATTCATGGCCCTATATGAGAGATGCAGTCAGACTTTCCAAGCATAGCTCATTACATTATATCTGTATATCTCTCTTTATCTAACTCTGTCTCTCTGTATCTCTGTGTCTCTCTCTCTCTCTCTCTCTCTCTCTCTCTCTCTCTCTCTCTCTCTCTCTCTCTCTCTCTCTCTCTCTCTCTCTCTCTCTCTCTCTCTCTCTCTCTCTCTCTCTCTCTCTCTCTCTCTCTCTCTCTCTCTTCTCTCTGTACATACCGTATGTATAGATATAGACAGACTGACTGACTGACTGATATTTCGTTAGGTAGATCGATAGGTAGATTGTTTGATCGAAGGTTATGTTTGTTCTTACAAGAACTTACAAGTGTGTGTGTGTGTGTGTGTGTGTGTGTGTGTGTGTGTGTGTGTGTGTGTGTGCGTGTGCGTGTGCGTGTGTGTGTGTGCGTGCGTGCGTGTGTGTGTGTGTGTGTGTGTGTGCATGTGTGTGTGTGTGTGTGTGTAAGTGTACTAATCTCATAGAACTCTGGCCCCCGTGTTGGTCCCGACACCACGCTGTGAGAGAACAGATGGATTATGAGAACGTGTATTTATGTGTCTTTCAGTGAGGATTCTCACTCTGCGGTGTCCCATGTAGGGCTGGAGAAGAACTACTGTCGAAACCCCGACCGGGACAAACACGGCCCGTGGTGTTACACCAATCCAGACAGCCGCTTGGCTTGGGACTACTGCAGGCTGAAGCACTGTGAGTGAGCTGACCTAACCCTGTCCATGTTGGGTGTGTGTGTCTGTCAGCGCACTTGTCATCAGCATAATACCCACACAGACCAGTAGTGTACCATGCACATGTCAGGGAATACTAGCTAGCCATTCCCTTTAGCTGAGAGAGAGAGATGAAGCAGGGACCCTCACTACATATTATATGAAATGGTGTTGCAGATTAAACTTTTTCATAGATGTCATACATACTGTAGATCAATAGATGTGTTTGACATATCATTAGTGTTGTGTAAATTCATGTTTTTTGTTGACTTTATCTTTTCTATTAATATGTTGGATTCATGTTAATGTGTATTTTCAGACATTTAACCACTTAAACCCTCAATACTTAGTAAACTTGACCGTTAGCTCAGTACTTGGTCTGCTCTCTTTTTTTCCCTATACACCAAACCTTTGCCGAAAATAGCAGATCTTCAAGCCCACAACGCCTCGCAGCGCGAGGCGTTGTGAGCTTGTAGATCTGCTATTTCCGGCTAATGTTCCGCTCAGAATAGGGATGCTAGGGTTCATGCTAAGTGGTTAATGTAGCGGACCCCCTGTAGTAACTCTGAGGACCCCCTGTTGAAGACCCCTGATCTAAGTAGTGATGGATTGTGGTGGAAGAAGTACTTAACCCCTTGAAACCTAGCGTCCCTATATTCTGGGCTTGTAGATTGGCTATTTTTGGCCATGGGATTTGGTGTAGAGGGAAAAAAAGGAGCGTACTAAGTATAGAGCCCTGAGGGACCCCGGTCAACTAAGTATATACTGTAGGGTTTAAGTAGTTAAGTAAAAGTAGCAATACCGCAAAGTAGAATTGATACAACTTCCAATTAAGCAGAATAGTTAGTAGTAATAGTAATTATTAATGCATTCATTACTTAAGGTAAAGGTGTGGCTGATTTTAATTACTTTATCTTCTGCTGGGTATATTAACCTATAATAATATAATTAAAATGTATTTATCACTTAATGTTGTATGTTTTGTATTAATAATCTAAACCTTCAAAGTAACTAGTTACTAAAGCTGTCATCAGCTGTAAATGCATTGGAGTAAAAAAGTACAATATTTGCCACTGAGATGTAGTTGAGTAGAAGTACAAAAATGTAAGTAAAGTGAAAGTACCTCAAAAACTGTATCGAAGTATAGTACTTGAGTAAATTTACTTAGTTACTTCCCACCACTGCATGTCACAGCGTCCCCGCCATGGGGTTGTAACTGGTGTCTGTATGCACACGTTGTGTAGAGTCAAGTTGCTACCAATTTCTTTCAGCAGACGCTCAGAAAGATGAGTGATGTATGTATCCGCGTGTTGTACTACGACGTTGCCATGGCTTCAGTCAATCATGCGATGACTGGTTCTGCTTATGGCGTCCTTCGCTGACCGTGACCGCCATCTCAGCGCACCGAGAGACACGACTGACAGGAAAAATGCTGAGCGCTCGCTGACATTTTTCTATATGCAGCTTTGCCCGGTGGCTTATGTAATGTGTTAGTCGTGGTTTTGTCCGATTGGCTCAGAGTGCACCACGCTCTAACGCCAAACAGATGCCGGCCTCATCCGCCCGCCTTTTATTTGAGTATCCATACAGTGAAGATGATTGTTTGTTGTTGACCCAACATTTTCTTTTTCTGGTTTCAATCGGGCCCGCGTCGGAGAGGTTCTTTCGAGTGGCTGTGCAATAATTCCCCCATAATGCGAAACATGTCCTCCGTAAAGTTCTTGGGGTTTCGAAGCAAATTTTATTTGCTGTGGTCCACCGACCAATATAGCCTCCAACAACGATGCAGATGCGAGATATGTTCTAAGGGGATGGAATGGTGTCGTTTTCAATTGAGGTTGCAGGCTTTGTATGTCAATGTTTTGTCTGTCAAGTAAACGATGTCCTGTCACTGCTGGGTCTGGTCTTAATGTTGAGCCTTGCTTTTACTTTATTTTTTATCAGGTGAATCGTTGGACAGTGGCTCCACAACAGTGGCTCCACAACCAAGGAGTAAGTGTCCTCTTATCACGTCCCTCATCAACCTTCATCAACCTGACCTTAATCAACCATATCTCCCATCTTTGTTTCGGCCATAATCGGATCTTTTTCCTCACATGACATGCCTGTTCTCATTTACGTGGCCAAACTTGAATGTTTTCATTTTGAACTAGGCTTTTTTTCTTTAGAATATTATAAACATGCACTTGCACGATATCTGACCCGCGATGCACGATGTCTACTCCTTTGTAGCTCCGACCACGACCAAGATCTCGTGCTTTGTGCACATAAACACCAGAATCGTCGGCGGGCATGAAGTCCACGGCACAGATGGCAGCTGGGTCGTCAGCATCCAGAGAGAGTAAGATGTTTTACGCTTTCATGTGTGTCAGCGTTGAGACGGATTCATTCGCCGTTGCACGGTGGCGTCAGATTCAGATTGACTTGCGTAGCGGTCGATACCGAGTACTGATCTGATACCGGTGTGTATCTAGGACAGAGGTTCTCAAAGTGGGGTCCAGGGACCATCTGGGTTCCTTGAGGGGGTTCCAAATGGGCCCTTACAGGTCTGTAACTCTGAGAGTGCACAAATGGAACCGAATGGACCCTTACGGGTCCATTCGGTTCCATTTGTGCACTCTCAGAGTTATGAGGGGTCCTTGAAATTGAATGGTTTGAGAACCAGTGATCTAGGAATAAAAGAAAATCCATTAATAATTGTTAATGTACAGCTACAAGTTAGTAAAATTATACAGTAAGAGTATGAAACAGTCATACAACCTCAACTGAAGCAATAAAAAATATGACTGTAAATGAAACATGTGATTAATTACGTGGTATTGGTGTGACATAGACTGGTATACTCGCCGAAACCGATACCATGCATTTTAGGCAGTATCGGCAGCTTTTCCGATACTGGCATTGGTATCGGAACAACTCAACATAATACCTACAAAATACCTAAAAGACCTACAAACTCTGTCCGTCGGCTATTTTCGGCACGTGACGCCATCGCGCAACGGAGCATGATTTTAGCCATTAGCGGTTTGCTCAAACAAATGGAGCATGCTTGGAGTTGATGCATGATGACACACACACCGATGTGATGAATTGAATGTACAATATTTCTTCCCAGGAATGCTCATTTGTGTGGTGGCTCATTGATCAGAGAGAATTGGGTGTTGACAGATCAACAGTGCTTCACCTCCTGGTAATTCATTCATTCATTCATTCATTCATTCATGCATTCAATGATTTATTCAACCTCTCACTCATTCGCCCACTTGATGCTGCGTTCAAGACAACTCAGAACTTGTTAGTGTCACACATCAGACATTTCTGTCCTCTAGCACAGTGGTTTTCAACCCTTTTCATATCACGGTCCATTATTTATTCGGCATTCGAGCCACGGACCACCGTTTGATGAGATTTAGACTTTCAGACCCAAAACGTAGAAAATGTCTTCTACATTCTCTAATTGTGTGTACTTCTTGTAAATTAAGTAATGCAGATGTTTAACAAACAACAAACTCTTGAGAGCGTAAAGTGAAACCAAATGGACCCGTAAGGCTTTGGCTTCATTTCACCCTCTCAAGAATTAAAGATCTACCTAATAAGGGTCAATTTGGTTACCAACTCCCCATCATTTAGCTGGGGACCACCTGGAACCCCCTCAAGGACCACTGGTGGTCCCCGGACCACTGGTTGAGAACGTAGACACATATTGCACGATTACAAATCATGTGTAGAAAAGTAAACGACACCTTTTATCATTACATTCCTATCACTAACCGTGAAGGATGGCGTGCTTCAGCCATGTGTTTGCTGCTATGGGGCAAGTCACAGCTCTGAAACGATGAGCAAATGTCGTTTTAGAAACCGGTTGTGGAATTTTGTTGAACTCAGCATCCCTCACCTTGTCCCGTTGTCATTCACCTATACCATTTACCCTGTCCCCGTGTTTCCTCTACTTAGTAAAGTGTTTCACAAACATGGGGTAAATGGCGTCGTGGACACAGGCTTAATATAAGTGATTAATTAATAATGTATTTTTGTACGTTTGGGTTCTGGAGAGACACCACATTTCTGTTAGGATCTTGAGCTGAAAAGGTTTAGGAACCCCAGTTCTATTGCTGTTTTCTGGTCCCTTTGTTGATGTTGTTATAAGTGCAGAATATATCCTGTTTATTGTAGTAGCGGGTGAGAGATAGATGGAATACCTCACTTGGAAGCCTCCAGATCTCAAACATTTCTGTAGCAGTGAACGTTTCATAATATACTGTGTATTTCTAGATCTGCAAAAAGGACATTGAATGAAGACTTCTCTGAAGTTATCAGTTGTGTTTAAACACTATGATCATATGTGTCTCTCAAAGTGCTAGCTGTATCAGTGTTGTTGGGTTCAGCTGTGCTGAAAGTCTGGTGAAAGGAGTATTGTACGGTTTGAAAATAAACCAACAGCCAGTTCTGATGCTTTACAGGGACAAAGTTCCTCTGTACAATGTTGAGACGTAAGGCTTTTGACTTCTGGCGCTACAAGGCAGTTGTAGTAAAGAGCGAGCGTGTATAGTTCGGATATTTATGTATTTTGGAAAACTTGAAACTGACATTTTGACAGTAATGACATGCCCAAAATAGGGACCTTGAAAGAGGTTGAACTGGCACAGTAATCGTGAGATGAATTTGAATTGAAATTCTATTTATTTGTATGTATATAAAATATCTATATTTGGCGCCCCCTGGCAGAACCTGTGTTCTCTAGGACAGAAAACACAAGTGGTTGAAGGCAGTTTTTGGCAGAAATTGGACTTTCTCCCACAGGCCTAGTGGTGTGCAGCCGTCCTCTTGTATGCCTTTGTGCAGGACTTGCATGAAATTACTTATTTACACGGTGGGCCTTGGAATGTTGTGTTTGCCCATAGGTTTGCCAAAAGGAATGATTGTTCCACTGAACTAAACACACCACATGTAATGTTTAATTCTGTTGGATATGAAATTCACAACAACATATCTCTGAAATGCCTGAGCTTGATGCCAAAAAGTATGTTTCCTGTGAACATGTTTGGCTAATTCAAAGCCGATGAGTCTTATTGTTCGGGGGTAAATCAGATTTAATGCCATTTGTCATTTTAACCGGTTTGCACTTATGTACTATGAACATGCAATAAATAAAGGGTCCGTCAATTCCACACCTATGGTATATCGTCTCTGTCGGGTGGAAACCTCATATGTCCAAAACTGTTACTTTTCAGGGTTCAAATAAAAAAAGCATCAAAGGTAGCAGATCCACAAGTTCGAAACGCGTCGCTTCGCGCCGCGTTTCGAGCCGCGTTTCGAGCTTGTGGATCTGCTACCTTTGATGCTTTTGCGTGACGCTGTACGACGATCAAGCACAAAAGACACACAAAGTTAGAATATGGAGATGGGAGGTTTCCCGCCCGACAGCAACGATACAATACCATAAAAATGAAGATTTCTCTTTTGCTGGGCAGCGTTCCAGATCTGAAGGATTACAGCGTGCAGGTGGGCCTCCGTCACCTCAACGAGTCCTCGCTCCACCCAAGGCTACTCATCTCCCGTCTCATCTGCGGTCCAGAGGGATCCAATCTGGTTCTGCTTAAGCTGGCAACGTAAGTAAACTGCCTTCCTCTGATATTTATGGTTGCATAATTGCAGCGCTGAGCGTGATTATATCGGAGCTCAAATCGAATCAATCTGATATTGTTTGCGAGAGTCTCGAGCTGGTTTTAGGGACGTGCGCTCTAAAAACCGCCCCTATTCCGGGGGTGGACATTCGGATGAATGTAGCAGATCTACAGGCTCGGTTGTGAGCTTGTAGCTCAGCTATTTTTGCCTTGCCCCAAGAGATTTTCTGTAGAGGGGGGAAAAAAGGAGCGGAACAACTATAGAGCCCAGGGGGGACCCCAGTCAACAAAGTATATAGGGTTTAATTGGTTAAGACAAGAGATTTCCCTCATGATTCCTTTAAGACCTCAGAAATCCCGGCTAAAATGCTTTTGGTGTGTGCTTACCGAGAACGATGCTAGTGTGATTATCACGGTATAGAAGCGGAACTGTTTTAGATTAACCACTTAAACCCTATATGGTGGACCGGAGAGTCCCTCAGGCCTCTATTCTAGTGTGTTTTCAGTGTTCTGATATTGTGGGGAAAGCTTTCGCTGAAAATAGCAGATCGACAAGCTCACAACGGGTCGCAATGCGTTGTGAGCTTGTCGATCTGCTATTTTCAGTGAAAGCTTTCCTTACAATACGGATGCTGGGGTTCAAGTGGTTCAGAAAGCTTTCAATGTCCACTAATTTCAACATCTATCCTGATTATTTTTTGTAGATACTATTAAATCCATTCATTCATTAATTCTGTCCTGTTTCGCTGTTTTACGCCTGCATTACCACAGGCCTGCCCCAGTGTCTGAAGGTGCTTCCAACATCCACCTGCCAGTAAAAGAGTGCAGCATCACTGAAGGAACCAACTGCACCATGTACGGATGGGGGGAGACCAAAAGTATGGCCTTTTCTTAACCCTTATGCTATGTCACATTAGCCTGACACTCAGCCTGAATTTTCACCACACCCTGAATGCGAGGCTAGCGATTTCAGGCGCGTGCGTGCGTGCGTGTGTGTGATCTCTAATCTCACAAACTGCTGAACCGATCACAGAAGTACCCATGTTTTATATACATATATATATTTTAAAACATTTAACTATAATTTTACAATGGAAGTCATTGGAGCTCTGATTGGGCTGAAACCTTGTCCAAATTATACTGTGCCAGTTCAGACAACGCTGGAATACCTTCTCACTTAATGTTTTTTTTCTCTTGGGTTTTTAGATACAGGACACGACGAGTCTCTGAAGGCAGTAACGATGCCCATGGTCAATAACGACATATGTTCCCGACTCAAAGGGGCTGCGGGGGACAGCAGAGTATGTGCCGGTGGCAAGAGGGGCGAAGGAGTGTGCGACGTAAGACATCTATACTCCTCCGCTCTCAAGAGGGCATGCGACACGAACGTACACATAAGTGCATAGGAATTATGCCAGATCATTTGCAGATGTTGGCATTTTTTTTATTTCTGTAATATGTAAATTTTCGCTCATTTTAGTGACAGCCAAAAAGTTGGTAGATGTTTTTAATTAGGGCCTTGGCAGCGAAACAGACATTTTCAGTACAAAGTCGTGCTTATGGTACAAAAGCCCTGTGATGTATATGTGTGGTTTACTGTCTCCTTCCAGAAAGACAACGGTGGGCCGCTGGTTTGCCAGGAGCATGAGCGGAAAGTCATCATCGGTGTCAGCATCCAAAGGACCAAATGTGCTTCGTCGCAGCCTGCGCTCTTCGTCAATGTGGCGTTCTACTCTCAGTGGATTTACAAAGTCTTCCGACTCTACCCCAGTTAAGGGAGGTGTTACTGGTGTGATGGTGTGAAAACTAACTCCACACAGGACTGTCTGAACCCCCGTAGCCGTGCAAGAGGACGGGGTGGACCCATGCCAGAAAATTCCTAGATCTGTCCAACCTCGATGCATAAGAAGGCCACTGGGAGATATAAGTGTAAGGAAACTGACTTTTTGGAATATGGCCTTTCTGGGATTTAGCAGCATGAACATATCACCTGACAGAGACGATAGGAATTAGGGGCTGGAGGAACGTAGCGTGAGGACACGCTATATGATTGGGTCAACAGAATGTCACAAAGTTTCACTGTCTATGCAAACGAAAGAAATTCAGGATATTGATATAATTTTTTCAACATAGGTCTTAGGCACATGGACAATTCATACCTTATTTTGGCCAAACAGTATACAGAAACTCTGAAGCCATGCAACAACAAAAAAAGACAGTGTGGTACCTGTGACAATAACCCTGTCTCCTGGAAATACTTGAATATGGACAGAGCCACAAGAGACAGTGTTCTGTGGCTGAAAGACGTGACTGTGGCTCGTGTCGTTTGTATGATGATCTACGTGTCACGTCGTCTGTTAAATCTTTACCTCCCACAAGACTTTTTGTGGATACAAAGAGATTTGATTAGAGTCCCAAGGTAATGTAGTTTGTTTAGTTAATAAACAAACTACATTACGGCATTTGGAGTAACGTCTTTTTTTTTTACGTTCAACATACAATATAGGAATTTTGAGTAAAGATGAGAAATTTAGCCTACTCCAGATAACCCGACAGGGCTACCATTGCTGGCCTATTAGCTAACTGCTGCAGTGATGGTAAACATGAAGTGATTCAGCTAGCAGTACTGTAGCTGAACTTATTTTCCCAAGTTAGCTGTACCCGTTACTTTCCCCTCTGTGTTACTAAAGCCTAATTTATACTTAGTTGGGTGCCGGATGTCACGCACCGAAAATAGTGGATCTACAAGCTCACAACGTGTTGCAGTGCGGTACGTTGTGAAGTTGTATATTGGCTATTTTTACCCCAAGTATAAATTGGGTGGGGGGTTGTGTAACTGTACCAGAGCTTATGCTAACAGTTTTAGCATGAGAAGAGCCATGTCAAATATGACATGGTGGTTTGGTCTCCACTTTGGAGGGAACTATAGCCCCTGGCGGGCTGCGTGTGTGGTCAGTAAGACATGTTTTAGGTTTCGTGCTAAGCAACTCTTGTACATAACAGCAGAATTTATCGAGTATGTTTCTGGCACGCTTGTAATATTGTATAGGTCTTATAGATCTGGAATATTTTTGGCTGACTTAGAAACCACCTAGAGGTTACTGTTGCCTCTGGTCATGTTTTGATATTTAAACGATTTGTAGTTTGTAAGTAGTAGCGATATTTATTTTTTGTTAACTTTGAGGGGCGTTTCCTCTGTTTTTTCTTTTTTTTTCCTTCGTTTTTTCTTCATGTGACCTCGATTGCACTGTCATTTCAACACAACCTCCAGTATTCAATCACGCCAGGCAGCTTTAACTGACTTACTGACAGTGGTTCTCAAACATTTTCATATCAAGGAACCCCAAATGGATATGTATTTAGCCACAGACCCCCATTTGAACCGGGGGGCCTGAACCCCCTCAAGGATCCATTTTGAGAACCACTGGTATTGACACTCAAATGTCACATTTAGCTCGAAGGTGTGTTTACATGCACATTAATATGCCAATCACGGTTATTGAAATGATCATGTACAACAAGGCAAACATTTTAAGTGGGTAAAGCCCCCAACCCCAATTAAGACAGACCAATAAAATAAACCCCAATTACGACAGCTGTGTTAATAGCCACGAATGCGACAAATGTCACTGTTGCTGTGACTTTACACCAAATTAGGTACACATAATATCTGGAGGCATGTGACAATGAGTGTCAAACAGCTTTTTGATATTCCATACTGTTTGCCTGTAATTGGCTTCCAAAAACATTGGGAGTGGCCTAACTCTTACAAAGAAACCAGAGCGAGCCTTATATTAGAGAGTTCCGCCACTGAGGGGGCAGAAACAGCGTTGGTCACGTGGTTCATGTAAACTGGAAATAGTTACAAACACCCATAGACTCCAATGCATTCCGTAAACTTCCGGTTTAGGGCTTTGTCACTATTCACCAATAGAAGGCTATGTAGAAGACCTGGCCCGAAGAAATGGACGGCGGTGACTTAACTCTCCTTGAATGGCTCTGAAAGAAACCCTCCATAATGATCGCAACATCAATTCAACCTCAAATTGGAATCGCATGTTGAGGTTCCTCTATAGAGCGCACCTCCGAAATCGCTTTTACTTCTGCCCACAGGGGTGCCAGAAATGTGCAAAGTTGAACCGTATGTCGTAGAAATGCTATTTACCCCCACAGCTTCCTCGGGTCCTGCACCTCACAAATTAGGCTACACAACCATGGGTAGGCCTGGCGGAGATTTGCGCTCAGTGGAGCACCCCTTTCTAGTTTGGGCACGTGTACGCTTTGTTAGATTTCTTGTTTGAATAGCCCACAAAGCGACTAGACTATTATTATTAGTTGTTCACCCCTACCCCCGGCAAACGTGATGTTTACAAGCAGAACAGGCAGAGAGACGTTCCGACAGCCAAGTGATTAAAATACCTTGACCACTGAGTCACTGGTTCGATTTGCTGTGTGTCATTCTCTAACTTTCTCTCTATTCCTAGACCGATGCAAACCTGGAGTGCACGTTTGGAGCTTACTCAGTGCAGGAAATTACTATACAAACATCCAAAAAAATAAGCCCTTGCTAATACTAAATCATTGACAGACATACACAGTAAAACCCTCAGTATTATAACTGAGCGTGTAAAATGAGGAGGATTTTACTCTTCATAATTCAAGACCTCATTCTCACTCCCATCCATTTATTTAATATTAGTATCGCACCGCCAGACGGTCAGAGATCTCTGCCTGCTGAGTTTGCACGGTGGAGAAAACCAGCACTAACAAAACCTACGACCACTATTTTGAAAACCCATCCTGATACGGTCCCAATATGAAGTCTTTGCATTGGTTCTACAATGCTGCTATTAATTATTTTATTGTTTCCACCCAGTTTTAGACCCTTCGTTGAGTTTAGACGTCACCAGGTCACCAGACGTCTCAGTAGGCAGAGATCTCTGATCATCTGGCCACGCAATAACTAGGGTTGGGATCTGGAAGTGGAGGAATCGGAGGAACCGGATCCAACATTGAGGAACCGGAATCGGTTCCATCACTGGGGCATCACTGGGGCATCACTGGGGCATCACTGAGGCTGCCATAGCTGAGTGGTTAGTGAGCCCGCCTAGGGAGCCAGAGGCCCTGGTTGCCCCAGGTACGATTCCAGGCCACGCCAGCATATGTGTCGATGAAATGAAATTTGTCCCTGAGCAAGACTCTTAACCCCTAATTGCTCACAGGCCCTCATTGGAAACAAGCCCGCAAGGACTATCATGAACGTCCTGTTAAAAGGAATTATCCTTATCCTTACATTTGGAAGCGTTTTTTATCACACTGTCAGAACCAGTGCTTTCCTGCTTGCTTGGTTCTGAAAGTCCGTACACACCAGTCAATTCAACCTAAAATATATGTTTCCGAATGACTTTTTGTGTCATGAGTGTGTCATGAGTGCATCCACACAGACACACGGATGTTACCCGGTGATGAAAATGACACAATTGTTATTCGGAATTAGGTAGATTTTTCACTGCAAAAATAAAGGCATCAACCTGTATGAATGCGACATCGACTATATGAACAGTCTCGATGTGAAATGCTTGCTGGACATTTTTGTATCATTTCTTCGTCACGTGTGTAAAGACCTTAAAGGTTTAATGACATTCACTTTTACACCACATTCAAAGTCTTTGTCCTGGTCCTTCAAAAGTGTACAAAAAGTTTTAAGTGAAAATTCCATTCCAGTGATCCATGGCAGGTGTTTTTCTCTCACATTTCTAAAGCCTTTTCAACTGCAATGAAAAAAGAAATCTTTGCCTGCGGGTGTCGCTGGTGAGGGATTTTGCCTGTCAATCATCGCCTCTGCTCCGCCCCCCCCCAAAGGAAAGGATAGGGGAGGGGAGGGGCGAGGAGGAGAGTGGGCGGGATTAATCGACTGTGACCTCACTGTCGAAGGGCCAAGCTCAGATTACTTTTCAGCCTAATTATTCAGAAAACCCCAGACCACAGAAAATCCACTGAATGTTCTAAGTTCAGGTTTTTTGGGTGTAATTGAGGTCATAAAACCCCAAATAAAACATTGAAAATAAAAAAAGTGAAAATGAATGTCATGATACCTTTAAGACTACTCTCTGCCAAATAGTAACACTGTTACAAGTCGCACTGTGTAACATTCGTTTCAGGAGTCTTCGTGGCGACACTTCTCATAGCTCCGTTTTGTCTATTCCAATTTCCGGTACATTTCCTACATCACTGTGTGTGTCTGGGGCAGACACGCAAATAAAAAATATTGTTTCGAAAAGTTGCCAACAAAAACATTTATGTGGAATGGTTGTTTGCGAAATATATATACCATCAAAAATACTTGTTTAATTGACAAACGTTACGCTGTATGACTTCGTAGAAATGATGCGTAAGTAAACAAACATTGGTACAAGTCTTTAAAAGTGGTGCACAAATCACTTCATAGGAATGTCAGAGTGTAAATCTGAAAGGACAAATCTCCTCTCAAAGGTTACACAGGAAGTGACCGTATAAAAAGGTGACGCGAGGCATTAACTTCCTGTGACATGGGTGGATCGGTCAGGAGTTCTGCGATCCGAAATGCCTCAGTTCAGTTCAACCATGTTCTCGTGGTTTATTTAATATCATGTCATGTAAATACTCTTATGTACATTTCAATTTGTGATTTTGTAAACTTTTTTTTTTCTTATATTCCTGTATACTGAAAACATTATAATAGCTGCTATTTTGTGTCGGTGGGTTGTTTATTATGTTTTTGTTTTTTTTGTAACCTTTATAATATTTACATTTTAATAAATTAATACATTTGAAATCATCTTCATCTCATTCTCTCTCGCTCTCTCTTTCTATTATGCACTTTCCTTCTGGATTCTCTCGCTGTTTCTCTGTGTGTCTCTGTCTGTATGTCTCTCACTCTCTCTCTTTCTCTCTCTTATATTCTACTACTGCATATATATTTAAATCTATGTGTTATCTTGTAAGCCTATGGATTTCAGTGCATCACATTATAGTGCATGAAATATAACTGGAATCCGCATAGGTTCTTCATTAAGACATGAAGTGTAGAAAGTAGGCTACTTTACAAAAAGAAAAAAAAAGAGGATCTTTGTATGATGAATTTGTAGCCAAAATAAGTAACCCGTTTTGCAATTGTCTGAGATGCATTTTGACCCAGATAAGGCTTTTATAGCTGCACTGCAATTGCTCAACATGAGATAAGATGTACTTCTACCATTACTTTAGTTCTCCAAATGTAAGATTAATTTGCGTGTCACATTATCGCATTAAGCCTGGCCGTGTTTACTTTGGGGCCTGACTTTTCGGTTAACCCCCCTGACAGACGGTTCTCACTAAACTCAGAGACTTCAGTCTCTAGATTAGAAAGCAGAAAATCATGGCTTCAGTCCTGTTGCCAAAGGTGCAGTGGTGGAAAAAGTACTCACTTAAGTAAAAGTATCAATGCTGCAATGTAGAAACACTCTGTTACAAGTAAAAGTCCGGTAATCAAAATTTACTTGAGTAAAAGTACAGAGGTATTGGCATCAAAATATACTTATAGTACCAAACGTAAAAGTACTCATTATGCTGAATGTCCCGTTTCACAAGTTATCATCTGTCTAAAACGTATACAAAATCTTTTGAAAATAGCAGATCTACAAGCTCACAACCGTGTCGCATCGTGACACATTGTGAGCTTGTAGATCGTCTATTTTCAAATGGCCAAAGTTTAAATAGGGCTGAAGTGGTTAATGCATGTTATGTAATAATAATCAAAATCTACGAAGTAACTAGTAACTAAAGTTTTCAAATAATTGTAGTGGAATAAGTACAATATTTGTCTCTGAGATGTAGTGGAGTAGAAGTATGAAGTATAGAAAATCGGATATACTCCAGTAAAGTAAAGGTACTGTACCTCAAAATTATACTTAAGTACAGTACTTGGGTACATGTAGCCTACTTTGTTACTTCACTGCAAAGGCAAACGTTTTCCAATGTTCGCGTAATATTCTGGCAGCAGTAGAGACTAGAATAGAATCTTCCCTGCTTGTCATGTGGAAATGTCATTTAACGTACTTTGCTACTCGGTGGCGGGTCCAACAAAATGGCCACCTTTCCGGTCGGGTCGTTGACCAAAGGCTTTGCTACTGACCTTCCATGGCCCGCGTCACAAAGGAGCTCAGAGACTTATGGCCTCGTCACTCTACTAAAGGGATATGAAATAACTCAATCCCTCTGTACTCTCGCTGTCGTTAAAATTCATTCCACGCAGTCCAGATATCAGGTCATGTTTGGGACTTTTTGAAGCGGCGGTTTTATAGATTTTCCTGTTGGATTGCGCTGTGGAAAGAAAAAAAGAAGAGGAAGAGATCTTGGGAAAGTGCCTTTAAAGGAATTGTGAGACTCATTCAGCACTTTAATAGAAAGCAAGACCAACATTGTAAAGACATAATATCCCACGATCCATTAGTAACCTATAGAGATATCTTCTTCATATCGAGTATATTAGACTGTGAGCTGGGCCTGGGACGTGGGACCCATAGAATGAATACATTTATCAGTGGTGGAAAAAAGTACTCACATTTCTTTGCTCAAGTAAAAGTAGAAATACTCTGTTGCGTAAAGGTCCGTAATAAAACATTTACTTAAGTAAAAATACAAATACAAAAAACATTGGTATCAAAATATACTTAAAGTACAAAAGTAGAAAGTACTCATCATGCAGAATGTCCCATTTCACAAGTTTTCAAATGTATAAAAAATCTTTTGAAAATAGCAGATCTACAAGCTCACAATTGTGAGCTTGTATATTGGCTATTTTCAAATGGCCAAAATGTATATAGGGCTGATAGGTTAATGTATGTTTTGTAATAATAATCCAAATCTACAAAGTAACTAGTAACTAGAAGTTTTCAAATAATTGTAGTGGAATAAAAGTATAATATTTGACTCTGAGAGGTAGTGGAGTAGAAGTAAAAGCACAAAAAAATGGAGATACTCCAGTAAAGTAAAAACACCTCAACATTAAGTACTGTACTTGAGTAAATGTAGTTACTTTACGCCACTGATATTTATTATAAAATAAGACAAAACCAAATGAAATGCTGCAAATGACTGGTTGTGGTGTGACACGGGTGTAGAGGTGTGAATATAGGATCATTTAGGGCGGGGGGGGGGGGGGGGAGGAGTTGCTGGAAGTATTGAAGTGGTGAACACATTGCAGTCAGTGCAGTGGTGTAAAGTAACAACGTGTAGCGACGCGTTGTGAGCTTGTAGATCTGCTATTTTCAAACATTTTAGTAATTTTACTTTTGGTACTTTAAGTACATTTTCATACCAATACTTTTGTACTTTTACTCAAGTACATTTTTGATTCCGGACTTTTACTTGTAACAGAGTACTTCTACATGTAGTATTGATACTTTCACTTAAGTGAAACATTTGAGTACTTTTTCCGCCACTTATTACAGTACATGAGTGGTTTTCAAAGTAGAGGCCAAATGTAACGCATAGTGAGCTTGTAGATTGGCTTTGGCCACACATGACAGACAGACAGACAGACAGACAGACAGACAGACAGACAGATAGATAGATAGATAGATAGATAGACATTTTTGTCCCACTTCATGGTGTTCCAGTTCCAATTTTGTTGCTCTGCTCAGTTTTTGTTTCATAACTTCTAATTTCACTTGTTTATCCTGTATGAGTTCTCTTCTATGAGGTCTATTTATACCATTTGGGATATTGTGGTTTGTTAGTTTTTTGCCCATAATGACATGCCCAAAATCTGGACGCCATTGGAGAATCTAGTGACCTACTATACCCTAGCTCATACAAGGAACAGTGAAGGACAAGGAGGTTGTAACTCCAGGCCTTTGGCGCCCTCTGCTGCCCAGAACGTCTCCCTTCAACTCCATTCCATTATGCTCAAATGACTGACATGTCCTCTCATCACACATGGTACCATCAGCAGTGGTGGAAAAAGTACTCAAATGTTTTACTTAAGTAAAATTATCAATACTGCAATGCAGAAGTACTCTGTTACAAGTAAGAGTCCGGAATTCAAAATTTACTTGAGTAAAAGTACAAAAGTATTGGCATCAAAATGTACTTAAAGTACCAAAATTAAAAGTACAAACATATTTGAAAATAGCAGATCTACAAGCTCACAACGCGTCGCGATGTGAGCCTAGGTATAAAATAGGGCTAAAGTGGTTCATGTATGTTTCATAATGTCATCATTTATATCTGAAAAGTAACTAGTAACTAAAGTTTTCAAATAATTGTAGTGGAGTAAAAGTACAGTATTGGAAATTGGAAAATACTCAAGTAAAGTACAAATACCTCAAAATGGTACTTAAGTACAGTACTTAAGTAAATGCACTTAGTTACTTTCCACCACTGACCATCAGACAGCTGTTTTTCAATCACATGTCCACATCTCATTTCAAAAGAACAAACCAAACAAGCTCAGAGAACGGATGTAATTGTAGTATGTCTACATGAGACATTTGTGTAGGCATTTCAAGTTTTATGATCGGGTGATTTATTTAAAGCGGCACAACGTAACTTTTCTTTGATGAATAAAATTTAATTTTGTCCAATCTGTATGGTAGAGTATGTTAATACAATATAACTCATAGAATCGAGGTGGTTGTATTTTGTCTCCCTGCTCTTCTATTGAGACATTTAGATAGTGTCAAAGGTCATGTCTCACCTAGACACAGGATCTGACACAAATTTTGACCTGATGGTCAACATTCAATTTATCCCCTGAGCAAGCAGGCTGGCTCAGTGGCTCCATAGACCATATTCACACGGCGGCCATATTGGAATTTAACATTGAAAGTGCCGCCACCCGGGGTGGCTACTTTCATTGACTTCATAGAAACATGGCCGCCGTGTGAATATGGTCTATTAGCTCAATGGTAAAAAAAAAAAAAAAAAAAAGGAAAGTTACATGCAGCTTTCAATCATCCAAATGAACCAACCAAGTGAAATTTGGAAAATGTATATTTTGTACTTTCTTTCCCCATTTGTAAATCAAAATATTGGTCTATTTTACTCCAATGTTTTAAAGAAACTCCAACATAAAAAAACCTATTACAGACCTGAAATATAATTATACTTTTTATTTCATCTGTTATAGTTATAGTTATTATTCCATAAATTGAATAAATAACCAACCCCTACTCAATTCCTTCCAGCTGCAAGGGATTGAGGGATTGATTGAGGTCGGTCCCCCCCAGTGGTGGAAAAGGTACTCACATTTCTTACTTAAGTAAAAGTATCAATACTGCAATGTGGAAGTACTCCATTACAAGTAAAAGGCCTGTGTTCAAAATGTTACTTGAGTAAAAGTACAAACGTATTGGTATCAATATGTACTTAAAGTACCAAAAGAAATGTACTAAAATGTTTGATCTACAAGCTCAGAACGCGTCGCGATTGTGAGCTTGTAGATCGGCTATTTTCAAAGAGCCTAGGTATAACATATAGGGCTAAAGTGGTTAATGTATGTTTTATAAGGTAATCATTTATATCTGAAAAGTAACTAGTAACTAAAGTTTTTAAACAATTGTAGTGGAGTAAAAGTACAATATTTGCCTTTGAGATGTAGTGGAGTACAAGTAAAAGTATAGACAATTGGAAATACTCCGGTAAAGTCAAAGTACCTCAAAATTGTACTTAAGTACAGTACTTGAGTAAATGTACTTAGTTACTTTACACCACTGGTCCCCCCCCCCCCCAACAACAACAACAACAACAACAACAACAACAACAACAACAACATCAACAACAACAACAACTCTATTAGTTGACTTCATGGTTATGGTACACATGTGGGATTTGTAGGATAACAGATGTATGGTGTGTTGGGCTGGATTGACAAGTTTGGAGACAGAATAAAAGGCATATTTGTTTAGTCGAATTAGATACGGGTTTCTTTTAGAAATGGTTTGGAAAGTGAGTTCTTATGGTTTTGGGCAACATGTTTTAAATCTTATTCATGAAATCGTATTGTTTTATTGTGTGTGTGTGTGTGTGTGTGTGTGTGTGTGTGTGTGTGTGTGTGTGTGTGTGTGTGTGTGTGTGTGTGTGTGTGTGTGTGTGTGTGTGTGTGTGTGTGTGTGTGTGCCCCCGGTTGGAACCAATGATCTAGAAAATGAAAACATGTCTCCACTGCTATTTTTTTGGGTGGTGGTTCTTTTGTATCACTCATTGGGCCTTCAACCACTTGTTCAACCCTGAAACCCTAGTAGTTCATTGGTTCTCAACATGTGGGTCGGGACCCCCAAATTTTACCTTTAAAAAAAAGAAAATAAATGAAATAATAATAATAATGCATTTTATTGATAATGCACTTTACATTCTTGCGAATCTCAAAGTGCTAAAAATGAAAAAAGACCATTACTGCATCAAAAGTAATCAACAAACTATACTATAAAAACTGCTCAAACATTGTCCAAATTGTCATGTAATATTAGAAAGAAAATAGCTGATCTACAAGCTGTGAGGCGTTGTGAGATTGTAAATCGTCTATTTTCACATTTATCTGTGGAACCGAGTCAAACTAAATGTAATGCCTCAACTCCTAAAATTCCAAGTGCTTGTCAGGGTGGGGGGTCCCCAGTTCATATATGACTATTTTGGGGGGTTCCCCAGTACAAATATGATTATTTTGGGGGGGTCCCCAATTCAAATATGATTATTTTAGTGGGTCACAGCCTAAAAAGGTTGAGAACGACTGCTCTAGTTTACCAGGGTCCCCCAGGGCTCTATACTTGGTCCGCTCCTATTTCCCTTCCACATCAAATCTCTTTGGGAAAAAAAATAGACGCGTTGTGGGTTCGTAGAGGACGTATATTGCAGATTATGTGGTTAAACCTTCAGCGGAAAAAGAAATCTGTCAGTCAACTCATTCCGTCTGGGTCCAATTGATGCAAGAAATGTGTTTACATCTTCTGTCCGGTTACGGATGGGAATTCATACGGCAGTTGTTCTGTCCTCAGAAACCTCTGGTCCGTCTGATAGAATCCAGCTCCCTGCTGGCTCCAGTATTGAGTCAAGGGCCCGTCTGCTCTCACCGCCGGGTTGACCGGCAAGGAGAATGTCGTCCTGGCGTCCGTGCGATGCTGAAACAATGGGGAGGTGAATCTCTCTGCCTGGGGGGTCACCAGCGGCGGGGTCTTCTGTGCGATGGCCGCTTGAGGCGATGGGAAGTTTGGAAACATGTTGTTGTTGTTGTTGTTGTTGTTGTTGTTGTTGTACAATGGTTGGTGGAAGGACGAGGTTGGTCTCGGGAACGGGAAGGACATCAGGGCTTCAGGACCGCCTGCACATTTACAAGAGACTAAATAGGCTATAACGTGTTTTATAGGTAGAGTTTTGTGGGGTTTTAACTAGACTCTCGTAGCCAGACAACTATTCCACAATCTCAGAATGCTACTCTCAAAAACCGAGGCAGGAAGCTGTCATCCGTTTGTCATTTCCGTTCACGAAAATATATTTTAAAATATCTTTGTACTTTATTTTAGAATTTCCATTTCTAATAAGCAGCAAGCTATATGCTTTGATTATTTTGATTTATATTGGGAGACATCTGCGCGACTGTAAAAACGAAACGGAAGCAGGGAGGTGGCGTCACATCCACTTTCCCCTTGATCATTTTCAGAGCTTCTGTTACTCCAGACTGTATGACCGGAAGCATTTGAAAATTGTGGGAGTTAACAGTCTGGCCACGAGAGACTAGGTTTTAACCACTCTCAACCTGGGTCCCTATTTTAAGCATGCCATTATAGGCAAAGATATTCCAAACAAGAATTATATTTATTTAAAAAATGTTCACAATCATTCAAAATACATTTAACCAAAATTCAGAATCTTCAAAAATAGTGAATGTAGTGTCATAATGCGTTGTGAGCTTGTATATCGGCAATTTTCGCTATTCGTCATACGACAAAATATATATAGTGGTTATGTTATTATAACTATTTTAAACAACCTCACCTCTTTCCACTGAAGGACGGTAACCATGTTGTAACTTCTCAGTCGATGTGCTGTGAGGCTGAAATGATCCTGAAGTGTCGCAATATGATCCAATCTCCTTCCAGTCAACCTAAACATATGAGACGGTGTGTAAGAGTCTCTGGAATTTGTATCTCATAGCGTTGGCTGTAGCGGTTATCTCATACATATTTCATCAAAACATTCTATCTTGCATAGCACAAAAACTACCCCGACTGCACCTGTTGAGTTGTACAATTTCGTGCCACGACGGGATTCGTTGGGAAAAAGTGTTTTTCCTTTTGAAGGCCAGCAGCTGTGAAGGAAAAGAAAAGTTTATTCTCATGTATTTGTCATTCAACTGGATTATCACACTAGCCCACAGCAATGTGCAGCAGCCAGGGATTATAATAGATGCTGTTTGTTTGTTACAGTAATATTCTCTAAAGCCAGACAACTCTTCCACAGTATTCAAATGCTAGAGAGAATCTGTACTTCTGCCTCCTGAAAGTGTCATCTGTTTGTCGTTTCCATTCATGAAAATATATTCTAAAATATCTTTGAAATATATTTTTGAATTTCCATGCAGCAAGCTAAGCTTCAACTAATTTGTTTTACATTACGACTTATTTAAGTGACTGGAGGCGGGACATCCGCTTTATTTTCTGTGGATTTTCAGCGCTCCTGATGCACAGACTGTTTTGCGGAAGTCTCGAGAGACTGGTTTGTTAGTCAGACAACTTGAAGAGAACATGGGCAGATATCCATGATACCTGAAGGGAACGATCAGTAGTCTGACCCCAAAGAGTTGATGACCTTTTGGCTCGAAAATTTTCAAGTTCAAGGTCACAATCGAGGTCAATGTGTGACAGTTGAACAGCTTAATTTTCATGAAACTGTGGGATTGAGCACACACATTTAACATCTGTATTTGCGTTCACATTTTAACAAGAAATTCTTGAACACAAGCAATAGTAGATGCATAGGCTTGGGAATCTCAAAAAGTATTTCAGGATGCAGATCACGGATACAGGAAGCATCGCCTCCTCCATATACTGTATGGCGACTGCCAATTATCAGAGGCACTGAACAAAATGTAGCCCACACACACACACACACACACACACACACACACACACACACACACACACAATACGTACTCTGTATATTATCCCTCTGTTTGACTTCCCTCCTCCACTTTGCTCGTCGGTTTGAAAACCAGACCTTTGGCAAGACAGATATTAATTAGCAAGAGCAGAAATATTATTCGGTTATGAATAGTTTGATAGACATTATTACCAGTTTACCTTGATGGTTTCCTCCGGAAGTTTGATCTCTGATGACAGTTTTTCTCTGGTGTACACATCTGCATAATGACTCTGGAAGAATTCTGGAGTGGGACGTGGAAGCATAAAATGAATTGTTATGGATTCACTGCTAATAGGCCCCAGTGGTGTAAAGTAATTAAGTACATTTACTTAAGTACTGTACTTAAGTACAATTTTGAGTTTTCTTTTTTTTGTATTTCCAATTTTCAGTTTTTTCACTCCACTACATCTCAGAGGCAAATATTGTACTTTTACTCCACTACAATTATTTGAAAACTTTAGTTACTATAGTTACTTTGTAGATTTTTACTATTATTACAAAACATATATTAACCACTATATACATTTCGGCCATTTGAAAATAGCCGATCTACAAGCTCACATTGTGAGCTTGTAGATCTGCTATTCTCAAAAGATTTACATTTGAAAATTGTGAAACGGGACATTCTGTACGATGAGTACTTTCTACTTTTGGTACTTTAAAGGGATATTTCTCTTTAAAAAAAAACGTTTGGTCATTTTATCGTCTGCTCAGGCCTTTGTGAGCCCCCCAGACAGTTTTTAGGTTGCTCGATTCAGTATTTAGATATTTGATATTCATTTTATCAGACACGCCCCCTTCCTATACAAACCCATTGTAACTTCAAACTCCATTTTAACCATGTTAGATTCATCGAAAACACCTGTCCTTAGTCCTGGTGACTCATACTTCCCTCCTAATACGTGAGGGGGCCGTGTTTTTCCGATTAATTTTTTCATTTATTTTATAAAATTCTTTTATTGTATTTTATTTTTTTCATTTTCCCAAAAAAATATGAAAAATAAATGAAAAAAGTAATTGAAAAAACACGGCCCCCTCGCGTATTAGGTGAGCGCTATGAGTCACCAGAACCAAGGACGGGTGTTTTTGATGAATCTAACATGGTTAAAGTGGAGTTTGAAGTTACAATGGGTTTGCATAGGAAGGGGGCGTGTCTGATAAAATGAATATCAAATATCTAAATACTGAATCGAGCAACTTAAAAACTGTCTTAAAGGCCTGAGTAGACGATAAAATGACAAAAAGTTTTTTTGAAAGTGAAATATCCCTTTAAGTGATACCAATACTTGTGTACTTTTACTCAAGTACATTTTTAATTCCGGACTCTTACTTGTAACAGAGTATTTCTATATTGCAGTATTGATACTTTTACGAGATCAAAGGTCTAATTATTATTTAAAGTGTTTTTTTTTTCTTAAATGGATGCCCTATTGTATGACATACCAGCTACGACATTCTCACAACGATGTGACGCGTTGTGAGCTTGTAGATCTGCAATTTGTACTACTTTTAAATATATTTTTTTAAAGATGATGTACTTTTTTTTCCTTTACTGGATCTATTAGAAAAACAGGTTCTTTCTTTTCCATTCTGTGAAAAGTAACGCTTAGTTTGGGACATACAAGGTGTTCACCCGGCAGCGCACAATGTGAGTTTTATTGAGTTGTAGATAAGTGGTGCTCAACCTTTTTCATGTTAAGGACCCCCAAAATGATATGTATTTGGCCGCGGACCCCCATCTCAAATATTTTGATCCAGGGACCCCCAGAAGCAAAGATTTGATTTACAAATGTCCGCTTAAAAAATATATATATATTCAAAGATTTGCAAAAATGTTCAAAATGTTTCAAAAATAGCAGATCTACAAGCTTTGTAGATCTGCTATTTTTGAATAGCCAAAGTAGAAAAGGCTAAAGTGGTTAAAAGTATTGTGACGCTATATTAACACATTTTGTTGGGGACCCCCTCACAAGGACCCCTGGGGGTCCCCGGACCCCACTTTGAGAACCAATGTTGTGGACGCTTTCAAAATGACCTTGCTCTAAGGCTCTGCTTTGCTCTGGGGTGAAGGAGGTTCGGTTCCGAGAGTCCTGAGGCTGCTGGTCTTCTGGGCTGCATGGCCTCTCCACTGGCTCTCTGTTAACCACCTCTGCTTGAATCACGGAGGGAAAGCCTGCACAGAGAGGAAAAGTCAGATATAATAGCTAATGTTGTAACCTATAATAGGCATATGTAACGATTTATCGTAAATCGATTCAAATCGATTCAGAGAAAACACAGTATTGTAAAAAAAAAAAAGAGAGAGAGAGAGATAGAGAGAGAGAGAGAGAGAGAGAGAGAGAGAGAGAGAGAGAGAGAGAGCGAAATACTGGATTTGTGTAAGAGAAATCATTTTAAAAAGAGATTTTTCGGTCATTTGTCCGGAAAATAATTTTGTGGGAAATAAAATCGTATTGTGAACCTAGTATCTAGCCTGGTAAACCCTCCCTCCGGAAATCTCATTTCCACACTCCAGGAATCAAATAGAAATGAGATTTCCGGAGGGAGGGTTTACCAGGCTACCTAGTATCGTGATTCGAATCGTATCGTGAGTCGAGTGAATTATTATACATTATAGACCACTGTTTCTACTGTAAATAACCTCAGTGTTCATTTAACAAATGTAATGTAACCAAATTACCATTACGGGTCAATTTGGTCCATTTGTACACTGTTGAAGTTACAGACCCATGTCATTTGGCTGGGAACCCCCTGGTTTTGTACTTTTGTATGCTTTCTGCAGGAGCCGTTCAGAACGTTTTGGACCGATGTTCTCTCATGAGACGTGATTACCTGGGAAGACAGCGCTGAGAGCGTCGACTTCCATGCACATTGGCCCATAGTCGAACTGGAGCTTTCTCAAAATCCGATTTACAGAAGACACCTTGAAGGAAACAAAGGGGAATAACATGTCAGATGCCAGCATTCCATAAGAGAAAGAGTGTGAAACAGTTTTACGAGCAGAAAGTTTATAAAATCTCACTCACGCTAGGAATTCTGGAGGTCGTGCAGGCTCTCTCAGCCGCAAGCTTTTTCCGTATTTCCCAGGCGAAAATGGCCGGGTTCTCCCGCTTACACTGAATGATCCTGGAAATGACATCGGGAGTCAGAAGTCGAGGCCTGCTGCCTCCAGTGGCCTTGGGGTCCACCAGTCCAGTTTGGTTATATCTGCTGAGGATCTTGCTCACACAGCCATTGGACACCTAAAATAATAATCGCTTCAGTAATGTAATCAAAGGGATGCACAATATTGACATTAATGTCTTACCGTTCCATGTGCTGTTTACATTTCTGACTAATAAAGTATTCAATCAATCAAAAATGTAGTATTTTTATTTAACATGCATGCTTCCAACTTAAATAACATCACAATAGGCTTTTTCAGCATCACATTCAAACCATAAAATATCAGGTAAAACCGATATTTTATTTTGATATCGGTTCGATACAATATTGCATTACGATATTGACGACACCGATATACAATCAATGTATCGGTGCATCGCTACTGTGATCATAATCAATAGCTAATTTCAGTGAAAGCATCTGAGTATATGCTGTACTCAAAGAACGACTTCATCCATTTTCAACCTATCTTCGTATAATTGGTCCTCACTAATGCTCATGATAATATGGTACAATTTCTGTCAACTCGGGTCTGTGCAGTGGCATAATTTACATGGGGTTGCTGGGTTATGTAAACCCATATGCGGGATTTTACTGCAAGGGGGGCCCCCTGCTGGCGAGGATATATACATATTTTTTTTGTTCATTCATTTTGTTTTTAATATATAAAGATAGCCGCCCATACTATATATATACAAATTCATAGGCTATTATATGTACTTTTAGCCAAATTAACCGAATTAACCGATTTAAAGTAACAAAAGAAACGCTAAAATGCGTGCCGGGGCCCTTTTGAACTGAAAACCCATGTGTAATAAGGTTTGTGTACGCCATGGGTCTGTGTCTCAGTGGAGGGCTGTGGACAGTTCAGAAACCCGCCTACCAGTGATATCATAGTTAGGCAGGTTTGACAGGCAACATTTTTTATTCTTTATTATTTATTATTAATGTCTGTGAGAACAATGGCTTCCATTAGAGCATGCTAACTTATCTGAGACACAGACCGAGTTAGACAAAGATTGTACCATATTATAATGAACATTAGTGAGAACCAATTATAGGAAGATATTATTGAAAAAGGGTGAAGTCGTTCTTTATCCACTTTAAGCCCTGTTCTAACATTTTCAAAAGTATTTTGAACAATATATCTATCCTAAGAATAATTAATACTTTATACTTCTAGTCCACTATACATCTCGAGACAAATATTGTATTTTTTTTACTTGACTACCTTAGTAGTACTACGTTTTAGTTATTACTTTGCTTATTTAGATTATAAGCATGTATACGTCTGAACGGAAAGTATGATTTAAAAAAGCTTTTCCTCGAGTTCAAGAGTTTAATTAAATGGAAAAACGAAAGCCAGATTTATACTTAGTTGCACACTGGTGTTGCCCGCGGTTGTCCACTGTCTTCAAATAGCCGAAATATATACAGAGCTTAAGTGTTTAATGTATGTTTAGTAATAATAATCTGAATCTAAAAAGTAACTACTAACTAAAGTTTTCAAATAAAGGTAATGGAGTAAAAGTACAATATTTTCCTTTGAGATGTAGTAGAGTAGAAGTAAAAGTATAGAAAATTACAGTACTTGAGTAAATGTACTTAGTTACTTTACACCTCTGGTATCAAGGCTATAGCGTATATAGACCTACCTGAAGAATCCTGGATATCTCGCTGGGACGCAGTCCCTCTGAAGCCAGTTCAATCAGTTTTCTCCTCTTAGAAGCTGGCAACGGTCGACCGTTTAGAAATATGCCTCCTAGTTGGTTCACACTGCTACCACCTTACACAGAGAGAGACAACCATATGATAGAATTATATCATAGAAATATGCCTCCTAGTTGGTTCACACTGCTACCACCTTACACAGAGAGAGAGACAACCATATGATAGAATTATATCATAGAAATATGCCTCCTAGTTGGTTCACGCTGCTACCACCTTACACACAGAGAGAGAAACCCCTATGATAGAATATGCCTCCTAATTGGTTCACACTGCTAGCAGCTTACACACAGAAAGAGAAAAAAAAACATGTGATAGAAATACATGATAGAAATATGCCTCCTAGTTGGTTCACACTGCTACCACCAAAAACTGATAACCAGCAGTGGTGGAAAAAGTACAAACAATTTTTACTTTAGAAAAAGTATCAATGTCTCCGTCTACAAGTAAAAGTCCAGAATTAAAAATTTACTTGAGTAAAAGTACAAAAGTATTGGCATCAAAATATACTTGAAGTACTATGAAGGAGTGGGCACTAAGGAAGAGTGGGCACTATGGAAGAGTGGGCAGTGGGCACTAAGGAAGAGTGGGCACTACGAAGGAGTGGGCACTAGGGAAGAGTGGGCACTATGGAAGAGTGGGCAGTGGGCACTAAGGAAGAGTGGGCACTATGGAAGAGTGGGCACTATGGAAGAGTGGGCACTATGGAGGAGTGGGCACTAGGGAAGAGTGGGCACTATGGAAGAGTGGGCACTATGGAGGAGTGGGCACTAGGGAAGAGTGGGCACTAGGGAAGAGTGGGCACTATGGAAGAGTGGGCACTATGGAAGAGTGGGCAGTGGGCACTAGGGAAGAGTGGGCACTATGGAAGAGTGGGCAGTGGGCACTAGGGAAGAGTGGGCACTATGGAAGAGTGGGCAGTGGGCACTAAGGAAGAGTGGGCACTATGGAAGAGTGGGCACTATGGAGGAGTGGGCACTATGGAGGAGTGGGCACTATGGAGGAGTGGGCACTATGGAAGAGTGGGCACTATGGAGGAGTGGACAGTGGGCACTAGGGAAGAGTGGGCACTAAGGAAGAATGGGCACTAAGGAAGAGTGGGCACTAAGGAAGAGTGGGCACTATGGAAGAGTGGGCACTAAGGAAGAGTGGGCACTAAGGAAGAGGCACTAAGGAAGAGTGGGCACTAGGGAAGAGTGGGCACTATGGAAGAGTGGGCACTAGGGAAGAGTGGGCACTAAGGAAGAGTGGGCACTAGGGAAGAGTGGGCAGTGGGCACTATGGAAGAGTGGGCACTAAGGAAGAGTGGGCACTAAGGAAGAGTGGGCACTAGGGAAGAGTGGGCAGTGGGCACTATGGAAGAGTGGGCACTAAGGAAGAGTGGGAAGAGTGGGCACTATGGAAGAGTGGGCACTATGGAAGAGTGGGCACTAAGGAAGAGTGGGCACTATCGAAGAGTGGGCACTATGGAAGAGCGGGCACTATGGAAGAGTGGGCACTAAGGAAGAGTGGGCACTATGGAAGAGTGGGCACTAAGGAAGAGTGGGCACTAAGGAAGAGTGGGCACTAAGGAAGAGTGGGAACTAGGGAAGAGTGGGCACTAAGGAAGAGTGGGCACTAAGGAAGAGTGGGCACTAAGGAAGAGTGGGCACTATGGAAGAGTGGGCACTAAGGAAGAGTGGGCACTAAGGAAGAGTGGGCACTAAGGAAGAGTGGGCACCTCGATGCAAAATTTGACATTAAAAAAAAAGAAAATGGTCTTAAGTAATGTAGAACATGCTTGGACATTATGTCCATAATGTCCAATATTTCTACAACTCCTACAAATGGCTTCAAAACCCAGTATGATCAGCATAAACAATATGTTGGAATATAGATTTATGTCTGATAATGATGTAGGCCTACCGTGCATGTTCCAATCATGTATGTATAGCCTACTATACAATAATACTTCATATCATTTATTTATTTTTACGTAATGGAAAAATTTGCACATTTTACATTGAGGTGCCCACTCTTCCTTAGTGCCCACTCTTCTTGTATCCAAGTAGGCTATAGGCTACAAAGCCGACTCCGGTCAATAGGCTAGTTTATAAGTAGGCCACCGCCTGAGGGTTTAAGTGCATGTTAAAACAATCCATAGACAAATAAAACGACAAATAGGCCTATGTAGGCATAATTTAACTCATTCCAATCCAGGCCTAATTACGAAATAGCCTATTAACTATTATGATGGGATTCAAAGAAATGTGGGGACAGAACCTTTATTTGGCAGATCCAAGTTTGTTCCGCACATCTCCACTTGGTCATCAGTCAGTCTGTCTGTCTTGCAGGAATGAAAGTGATTCAATCAAAAAAAGATTCAATCAAAGTTCAATAAAAAAAAATATAGGCCTATATAGCCTAATTGAATTGAATCAGCAGATCAAGAAAGCTCTCCAGTCCACAGGAAAATGTCTGCTATAAGAAAGGTACAGGCTGACATCCACAGCTCTGTGCCAGGGCAGGGCGACCCCTCACGATTTGCTGACGAGATGAAAGTAAGTGTGAGTCTGAGATCGCAGGCACCTCTGACAAAACACATACACACACAGGAATCACGCACGACAGCACACACGTATATAGAGCTTTGAGGATGACGTAGCCAACCCCAAATGTCAATAATAAGCATCATCCACACAGGCTGCTTCATTGGCTGTATGTCAGATGTTGTGAGCGCAAATTGGCAGTGTATAATAAACAGCCGGTGGACACACTCATCATCAGTGGTGGAAAAAGTATAATGTAGAAATACTCTGTTACAAAGTCCGGAATTCAAAATATAGCCTACTTGAGTAAAAGTACAAAAGTATTGGTATGAAAATGTAGGCTACTTAACGTACCAAAAGTAGAAAGTTCCATTATGCAGAATGTCCCATTTCACAAAGTTTTAAAATGTATAAAAATAGCAGACCCAACATTGTGAGCTTGTAGATCGGCTATTTTCAAATGGCCAAAATGTAGGCTATATAGGGCTGAAGAAGTGGTTTTGTAATAATAATCAAAATCTACAAAGTAACTAGAAACTAAAGTTTTCAAATAATTGTAGTGGTGTAGAAGTACAATATTTGCCTATGAGTAAAAGTATAGGCCTAATGAAAATTGGAAAGAATACCTGTACTTAAGTACATGTAGGCCTACTTAGTTCCACTCATCACCATTGAGCTTGTAGATCTGATATTTTTGGCTAAAGTTCTCCTCGGAATAGGAATGCTATATGGTTCAAGTGGTTAATGCAAAAAATATCATCCTGTCACACAGATTTGTGTAGTAACTCAGAAGACCCCCTAGGGGTCCCGGACCCCCTGTTGAAGACCCCCTGGCCTATAATATCATTATTTAATTATTTTCATTCATTATAAATCCATGTCCTCTTGTGTTAAACGTGATCAACACAGGCATGTCACCCATTCTTTAGGTATAGCCTATGTGGTCACGTGACCTGAGCATCCTTTCACCATGGGTATAAGTGGCTCAGATTAAAACGATCGAGTCCCCCTTTCCATAAAGCAAACATTTGTAAATCTGCTCCACAATGACGACGTGCCATGCCATATGGTAAAGTGCTTTTGATCAATCATAAATCCATCGTGGAGTCTCTCTTTATTACATTTTCTTTCGGGCCATGAACAAATAGACTGCCTGTGCGAGGGCCAATTGGGGGACCTCGTGTCCACAGAATGGGGAGGTTTTAAAAAGCCCTCACAGATGTTCCACAGACAGCCCAGCAGATAAAATGCGTTGTAAACGTTTCCAAAGGAAATATTTGACGAGCAAATATTAGCCAATGTGAAAACCCACACACACAGGGGCTTCGCCTTTTGGCCTGTTTAATGACTAATTGAATATCATTAGCTGGGTCCACACAGATCGAAGTGTGCACCGACATAAAGGGCTTGGGTTTTAAAATGCCATATGGTCCCAAATTATACATTAACTTTGGCTTAGTGGACAATAACACTACCCGGTGCAATAACACTCAGCTTGGCCGTTCTGTTCGGGGAGGGGAGGACAGCCAAGGGCAGACACATTTTGGACACCAGCATCTCCTTGCCAACCGAGATCCAAAAGACAAATAACCTTTCTTTCCCTATCGCATGGAGTGTTGAGGTGGTTATTGATTTATTGTGCTTTAGGCTATTGCACGATCTGCGTGTATATAAGGCCGATCAAACAGTATAAAATATAAATGTGAATATTCGCCGTGCGTAAATTGACACTCGACTCTCCAAAAGGAGAAGGTGAATGTTTTTTAGTGCCTTAACGTTTTTTTTTAAACATTTTTTTTACATTTTTTACAGTTCCAACTCCTCGTATTCCTTTGTTTCGTCGATCACACGCACGTATGCGCGCGTGTTCGTGTCCCGATCTATGGGAAAGTGTCTCCGTTTCAACTGCGTAAAAAGGGCCGTCATTAAAGCTATCCAAAGCGCACCGATCGTCTCTGTGCGCAATGGACGGTTGGCTGGTTTGCCGCTTACAAACATGTCCCCATGCTGGCCTCATGTCCTTTAGTGGCTAGGGACACATCTCATAGAAATGGATCACTTTCTAAAAAATATATGGATTTTCTACTAACATGAATGCCAGTGGTGGAAAGTAACTGAGTAGCCTACATGTAGACCTACTCTATACAATTTTGAGTTTTTTTTTCTTTTTTCACTTTCTTCGGTATTTACACTTTTCAATACTTTTACTTCTACTCCACCTCATCTCAGAGGCAAATATTGCACTTTTTACTTTTTACTTTTACAATTATTTGACAACTTTAGTAGGCTATAGCCTAGTTATTTAGTTGATTTGTGTTATTATTACAAAACATACATTAAACCAATTCCAATTCAGCCCTATGTCGGCTATTTGAAAATAGCCAATCTACAAGCTCACAATGCGTTGATTGTAGATCTGCTATTTTCAAAATATTTGTATACATTTTGAACTTGTGAAATGGGACATTCTGCACAATGAGTGCTTTTACTTTTGGTACTTAAAGTATATTTAAGTACTTAGATAGCCTACTTAGGTATTTAGGTTAAATCCGTGTGTCTTGAGTTCAGTATTTAGGTACTTTAAGTATATGCGTAAAAGAGGCATAAACCTATCCAAAGCGCACCGATTCATCCTGTGCGCATCAATGGACGTTGCTCGTTTGCTTCAAACATTGATGTCCTCATGTCCTAGTGCAGTGGTGGAAGTATGTTTTGTAATAATAATCAAAATCTACAAAGTAAGTAACTAAAGTTTTCAAATAATTGTAGTCATGTAGGCCTAGTGGAGTAAAAGTTTAATATTTGCCTCTGAGATAGTGGAGTAGAAATAAAAGTAGCCAACTGAAAATTGGTAATAATCCAGTAAAGTAAAAATACCTAAAGAATTGTAGGCTACTTAAGTACAGTACTTGAGTAAATGTACTTTGTTACTTTACACCACTGCCAACTCGTACTGTGCGCAATGGACCGTTGCTCGTTTGCTTCTTCTACAAACATGTTCCATGATGTGATGTCCTTTGTCCTCATATCCTTTGGTTCACAGGTGGAAAGTAGGCCTACTCCTCACATTTCTTACTTAAGTAAAAGTATCAATTCTGCCATGTAGAAATACTCTGCTACGAGTAAAAGTCCGGAATTAAAAATGTAAGTGGGTAATGTATATGTGTTTTAATAATAATGAAAATCCACAAAGTAACTTACGTTTTCAAATAATTGTAATGGAGTGAAAGTATAATATTTGTCTCAGAGATGTTGTGGAGTAGAAGTAAAATACAGAAAATTAGAAATATTCCAGTAAAGTTAAAAATACCTCAAAATTGTACTTAGGTACAATACTTGAGTAAATGTACTTAGTTACTGTACACCATTGGTTCTCAAAGTGGGGTCCGGGGACCCCCAGGGGTCCTTGAGGGGGTTCCAGGGGGTCCCCAGCAAAATGTGTGAATATAGCATCACAATAATTTTAACCTTTTATACGTTGGCTATTCAAAAATAGCAGATATACAAGCTCATAGCGCGGCACATGAGCTTGTATAGATAAGATCTGCTATTTTTGAAAAATCTTGAAAATGTGTGCATAGTCCATCTTTGAATATATTTATTTTTTAAAGCAAACATTTTTAACTCAAATCTTTGCTTCTGGGGGTCGGGTCCCAGGCACAACATATTTTCAGATGGGGTCCGCGGCCAAATATGTATCAATTTGAGGGTCCCTGGCATGAAAAAGTTTTTTTTTTTTTAACGAATGGATTTTCTACTAACATGAAAGCAACCCGATGTGTCCCATTGCTTTTTGTGTGTGTTTGTTTTATTGTACTTTTCAAGAATGTGGCGATGATGACCCTTTGGGAGTTGAGCTCAGTCTGAACTAGTCCCGTTAGGAACCTCAATCTCCATGATAGCTCCGAGATGAGGTCCCGCCGTTTCGGGTCCCGGCAGAAGTAGAGTCCGTCTAAATGCAGTGAAGATCATCTTTTTTTTGCAACATTGTATCCAAAAAGTAAACACACACACACACACACACACACACACACACACACACACACACACACGGGCTCTGCACTTGCTTTTTTTTTTCCAGCGCACAGACCAATTTGATCTAATTTGAACCAATTAGACCCATTTCAATGCGATCCTTGTCATTTTTGTTGCTATATAAGTTAATTAAAAAGAGGGCGCTCTATATTTTCAATTGATTAATAGGCCTAACCCATATCCATGTAGAACTTTCTTTTTTTTATTAGTCAGAATTCGAACCTTTTTTAATGCATTGACGTAGCCTACTCCACTGATAAAGTGTAGCAGCAAACTATTCTTACCTTGCTATAATCTACATGACACTACCAGTCTAAATGTGGAATGCCAACGGACTCATTACCGTCCTTAATTTTATTGCATTTCTTTAAATGTCTTGATGACTTGAATACAAGCCACTATGGCTTTTTGTGTTCTCCTTTTAGCACCATTGATCGTAATACGTATTAGCAAACTGTTAATAAAGTAGGCTATTCAGTCAATCAATCAATCAATCAATCAATCAATGATTATCAATCAATCAAATGAACCTATACAGGGCACAGGCTGATGTGCATTAGATGCACCTGACTGAGAGAGGCGCAATAATCATTGGTACCTCTTTATTTATAAAGCCCTGGTTGGAAAATGACCACCTTATCTCTCTTCCATGCTACGTCAGAAACCTAGTCACATTCGAACTCGCTCCAGTGATTGACTTGTCCTTCTGGTTCCTTTTGACAATTCGGAACTCAACTGGGAAAGACTGCTTTCAATTTTTGTAAACCGCTTGCAACAAGAGCTTGAATACCCTATCTATTGGTCATTTTAGGAATTTATATAATAACCGTGCATTACCTGTATGCACCTGTTTTAACTGATTACTGCTACCATGCAACTGTTTTAACTGTTTGTGTCAACTTTATTGTTTTTTCTTGTTGTTCTTATGTTATGTGTGTAATCTCGTCATCATTGTAAATGAGGGTCTCCCTCAATGATCTTTCCGAGAATCTTAAATAAAGAGAGAGAGAGAGAGAGAGAGAGAGAGAGAGAGAGAGAGAGAGAGAGAGAGAGAGAGAGAGAGAGAGAGAGAGGGGGGGATGCAAATAAATAACCTGAATTGAGAGGAGTATTTCCTCAGATGTATATGGCCTGTTTATTCTATTCTATTCTATTCCTGTCTGTCTGTCTGTCTGTCTGTCTGTCTGTCTGTCTGTCTGTCTGTCTATCGCTCTCTCTCTCTCTCCCTCCCCCCCTCTCTCTCTCTCTCTCTCTCTCTCTCTCTCGCTCTCTCTCTCTCTCTCTCTCTCTATATATATAATATATATATATATATACATATGATATTATAAACACAACACACACGCACGCGCGCGCACACACTCCTCCCGAGGCTGGCAGACAGTCTCATCATCATGAATGAAGTTGAACTGAACTGAACTGCTCCATCTCTCTGTACTGTGTATGTAGTGCTCAGAGTTGGACTGAACGGGTTAAATACTATGCTGACGTGTCGCACCTCTTGCACCGGAAGACGTCGTTCCAGCAGCGTGCCTACGCAGCGCAGCTACGCAACGCAGCGCAGCCTCCCCCGTTCTATTCGCTCTCCCCCTCATTCATTCTGAGCTCCCTGGAACTTAGGGAAACGTGTGCTTTTGACGTGTGGTGTGTGTGCGCGCATGTGTTTCCGGTACCAACGTGTTTGGTGTGTATCTGTGTGTGTGTGTGAGTGAGTGTGTGAGTCGCTGCTCTGCTAGTGCTGATCAGCCTCTCTCTTTTCTCCTTGGCTCCCAGCAGTAGAAGAACTACACTTCTTCTAGTCAGTCTCCCCCCCACGTCGGACCCCCTCCTCGGACCCCCGGTTAACTAACCACCACAGATCTTCAATCTGAAACCCACCCACCACCAAAAGCAGCTTCCATAGGACATAATGGCATCGCTTTCAGCACAGCAAGCAGCCCAGCAGCCGGGCTCGACCCAGAACCAGGTCGCAGCTCCGCTCCAGAGAGGAATAGTGAAGATGGTACAGTATTTGATTGAACTACAATGTGTGTGTGTGTGTGTGTGTGTGTGTGTAGGGCTTTATTCAGGGGGCTATAAGCTCCTTTCGGAACCCTGTATACCTCTTTTTTTTGCATTTGGGATAACGGTCCGTCATCCCAAATGCAAAGAAGAGGTATACAGGGTTCCGAAAGGAGCTTTAATCAGGGATTTAAGTGCCAGACAACTTCATGTAAACTTTGATTTGAATGCCAGTCAGTGTGTGTGTGTGTGTGTGTGCCAGTGCGTGCCACACACACACTGTTAGAAAAGTGTCACCCACCACCGGCTGGCAGCATGCTGCCTGATAGTGGCTCCATATACTACGTCTTCTGTCAACTAGAAACCAACGCGCTTGTGTCTTCTGTCCAGTAACTGGACAGAAGACACAAAACGCGTGTTTTCTAGTTGACCAAAGTGTCGACGTTGAGCCACAAACCGACGTGTCTCTGCAAAAACGACGTGTTTACAAGCTGTTAGCCCCTCACTCACATTAGCTCGTTGAGCTATAGCTTAGCTTTGGCTAGTTAGCCCCCCCAACATTTTAGCCGACGTTGATACTTAAAGCGACCTCCTTCCTTCGCGCTGTTTTTTTTTTTTTAAAGTTGCAAATGAACCTGAACTTGGGATGAAAACATGGTTATTCTGACCAGCAAGCTGTGCTTCAGTTTCAAGTTACACACGACTACTGTCTGCCACTGAAACCTGTGCATGTTGTCTGTCTGACAGCGTTAGCATTTAGCACACACACACACTCACTCACACATCCACTCTGCATGGGTGGCACTCAACAGTCTCACACAGATGTTTGGACTCCCATGCTATAGTTGGCTTACATGAGTTAAACCAGCAAGAACCAGAGCTGCTTGTCTCAACTTCAAGTGCAAGATCAAAGTTCATTCATGGTCTTGAACACTCTTCTTCCAACATGGAGCCCACCACCAGAGAATCCAGTTTACTTCATTCATTCATCCGAATTGAGTGTGAAACTGCTGTGGTAGTTAGCTGTTGGCTACTAAGCTAACTTAAAGCTATACTTTCAGTATTGGGGGTATTATCAATTTAAAGCATATTAAACCACAATATGACATGGAACTAAAACGGTATTACCCACGTCTATTGCAGACTGGCAAGACTATCTAATTTGTAGGGCCACTCCTCACTTGATCTGTCATATTGTTCCTAGTCCACAACTAATATCTAAGTAGTTTTTGATGTTAAAGAAACAAGTGAATTATTTCTTGAACGTGAGTTCGTCTCTGGTATGTTGGTATGAAATCTAAAGAGGTGCTTTTGCATCATTGCATGCAGGAATCACATTCCTGCATGGATCCTGCAACACATTATCAACTTTGTCACTCTGTGAAGGAGTTTGCCAACCATTAATTGACTTAATTGACAAACTCCTTGACTATTAGTCGACTAAGAACTTCTTGTGAACCCTGTGAACTTGAACATTGGTCCCTGGCTAGTGCATACCATCAGCTGAAAGCCAGGCTGTCTGTAATGTTGCGTACCCTCAAGTCACAGAATGTTTGCCGACCACGAGGAACTGACACGTAGAAGTTTCTGGCTGCTCTATGTAGTCGTTCGTGGTGATACAGTAGTGTACCATCTTGGTTCATGATGTTGTTATGCCTTTTGTGGCCTAAAACACTCCCAAACTCTCCAGCGTGGTCGTGATGTTTTTTTATTTTTTTACTAGACCGTGTTCTGAGAGTGCTGGCAGTTCATCTACTTGGCTGCATAGCTTGATTTTGGCTTGGATTCAAATCACAGCATGTGCTGGAATACAAATAATGGCCTTCAGTCTGCATTTGCATTTCTTTTATATGTATGTATGTATGTACTAGCCTGGCGTTGACAGAATCGCAGAGTGCATTTTTTTTTTTTGCACTCGCAGATTCGTCTGGTCCCAGGCTATGTATGTACTATGTATGTATAAAAAAAAGCTGAATGCCCTCCACTCTTTTACTATTGATCAACATCCTCTATATATCTATCACATCTATATATTAAAACGTTGTCAGCTAAGTTAGATTTGCTCCTGTGCGTTTGAAGAAAGCTTGTTTACAATTAAAGTATAACACACAGACCTGTCCTTGTCCCTAGAGGGTACGCAGGTGAGCGTGGTGTCCATGCCCGTGGTTTGGGACCGTTGGGAGTTGTGTTTTGTAAATGAGCTATATTGAGCTCATCTCTTGTGTATCTGAACAAGTTGAGGAATAGTGATCTGATCTTGATAATAAAACCATCTTCCGCACGTGCTTGGCACTTTTTTTTCTTCCTTTTTTCTCCAAAACAAAATCTAATAATTCTACATACTTGTAGCATACTTGTAATGGGCCCGGATTACTCTCTCCTTCTGTTCTGATTGGCCCGTTTCGGGTGACATGATGTGACATGACCTTTGATGTGGCCCATCAAAGGTGGGCCACAGAGGAAAAGTGACGAGGGGAGAAGTCACGCAAGGTCATGTAGCATTCAGACTGAATGTAAACAGTGAGAGGAAGGCAGTGCAGTGGTTGTTTTTCCATGGCTGGTCTCCCCTTCCACTTGGCTGCCACTCGGAGTGCGTGAGTCAGTGGGTCTTGAGTGGGACACAGCAGCGTTCTTCTTCTGACGCGAGACCAGCTTTATCTGGCTCACATCTTAGATCAACAGCACAACAGTGATGCTCCTGGAGCGACCACAGATAAAAGATGTTTGCTCAGATTCGTGTAAATGCCGTGGTCGTCAAACCCAGGACTAAGGCCGCGTTATCTTTGTGCCTGTTTAGCTACGCTATCACACTGCGTGATCTCACCTTGTCTCTGAATGCTAAATTTGACAGCATATCACCATGACAACGAGCGACGCTGGTTGGTTTCTTCCCTGCAATTCAGTAGTGGCTGGGCACCTGCTGGTAGAAGCAGTCTTCCATTTGCTGATTAACCACTTAAGACCTGAGGCCGATTTGACAAATGCCTTCTAAATCAGTAGTTCTCACTTTCAAGATGTTTCTAAAATGTAAAAAAATGGTAGATGTACAAGCTCGTGACGCGCTGTGAGCTTGTGTATCTTCTATTTTTGAATAACCTGAGTTACACTTTGTCATACGGCGGTGTCACCCGGTGAATATAGCAGATCTACAAGCTCGCAACGCATTTTTGACCTTGTAAATCTGCTTTTCACATAAAGGGGGAAAAATACTACAGTATAACGACATGCCCAAAATAGTGATTGCCACTGGTGGTTTAGCATCTTATCTACCAGCAATGTTTTTTTGCACAGGACTCTGCATAATCGGCACACAAATCAAGGCTTATCTTTTATTTGCCTGGCTAACTGTGCCCCTTTACTCTTAACTTTAAGTAAAGACCCGCTCCAATGTTTATCAGTTGGCCATCTGCACAATGGCAATGCAAGTGGGCAGTTTTATTCTAGTGACCGTCTAGTCTGTCGCCGTAGCCAGACGTCAACCGTTTCAACTAAGTTTTCTAATTGCATTTCAAATTTTGAACACAATAGATGGGTTTCCGCGCGACGTCATCACAGAGCAGAGTGCGCAATCTGCGCATGCTTGGGGTAGAACGAACCGGAAGCGCCCTTCACTCTGTTGTTTTGTTCGGGATTTAGATAGGCATAATGCTGCTATTCTAGGCATAATAGGCATACTGCTGCTATTATATACAAACAGATCCAACTTCCGACAAATCATTTTTATTGAGTAAAGAAGATATTACAAACTTCATAATTTAATCTACTTTCATTAAACCCGGTGAAGACCATTTCTTTTATGAATGTACAATGGCCAGAGCTGCTGCGGGTAATAGCGCCCTCTATAGGCTCATCCCTCCACTGCGCGCGCATCATCCTCTCATGTTTACAAACAGGAAACCCATCTATAGGTGTTTCACAAGTTCTAGTTATGACCTTACGATATTTGGGTCACAATTGGCTCCTGTGAGCCACATCAGATCCTTTGCAGTGTCAAAAGTCCTGCTTATGTTAAAATCCTTGTTACTGACAATGTCATATTACCTTGGGTTGAGGTCACAATTCTAGTCATAATTCATAATTCTTTCCAAAGCTGTTTGCCCAGTCTGCCTTTTAAATGTATACTCAATTCCATTACTACCCTGTTGGTTAGTTAACCACTCGCCTGGCGTGAGGGTTCCGTATTTTGGGCTTGTCATTATAGGTGAAAATGTTCAGAAATGTAAAAAAAAAAGAAGTGTGTATATAGTGAAAATCTTCAAGCTCACAACCCATCGCAATGCGACATGTTGTAAGCTTTTAGAATTATTGCTATTATGCTATTTTCACTACTTGTTGTATAAGTATTTTAAGTGGTTATGGTCTATACAAATAACAGAAAAACATCCGTGACACTAACGGACATGAATTGACCAACCACAGACCTCCGTTAGACCAACCACAGACTTCCTTTACAGCCCAGTCAATCAGAGGCTTGCCTGAGTTTTTCTCTGGCCAAAACCTCGACATACTGTCTTGTGATTCAGACCCTCCGTCGCTCGATTGGATGACTCAAGGCGACGGTGGGTCTGTCGTATTGATCACGAGAGGCTAGTGAGTGAGTGACCGTATGTGATTACCTTGCTTATTGTAAGTCGCTCTAGATAATAAATGGTTGACTGTGTGTTATCCCCGCCCAGGTCTTGTCTGGCTGCGCCATCATCGTTCGGGGCCAGCCTCGAGGTGGTCCCCCTCCTGAGCGTCAGATCAACCTCAGCAACATCCGGGCAGGGGCTATGGCACGGCGAGCTGCCCAGGGCCAGCCCGACATGAAGGACACCCCTGATGAGGTGAGTGGCTTTATACAAGGTGTGCTTGTGTTTATTTTGCTTACATGATGTGTTTAACAATGGTGGGGCAAAGTTCTGCTAAGCAAGACCCCCAGGCAAACACCATGGGATGCTAATCTTGATTAAAAAAAAGTGTGCTTGTGTGTTTGTAAGTTCTTCTCTGCATGCGTTTGTTTGTTCCTGTGCCTTGATAGTGTGACTGATAGCAGTCGAGCAACATAGAAATTATAATGTGTATAGTGGTCAGTAACCCTACATTTTCATGGGAGGGAGAAGTGGCCTGCTTTAGTCTGCCGGGCGGGCATGCCCTAGTGGTGGACATGGCAACAGGTAGGTTGGAGTTGTAAAGCAGGGACATTGTTGTCTGTGTTGCAGCCCTACGCCTTTCAAGCCAGAGAGTTCCTGCGCAAGAAGCTGATTGGAAAAGAAGTGTGCTTCAACGTCGAGGTGAAGACCGCTCTTGGCAGAGAGTATGGCATGGTCTACCTGGGAAGAGGTGAGTGGAACTCTGTGCCTCCAGGCCGTCTTCCGCAAGGGCTTTACTAACCACTTTTCAATCTGCCGTCCCCATTTTGACCATGTCATTATAATCAAAATGCTTCGAACATAAAGACAATAGCTAATCTACAAGCTCATGCGAGGTGTTGAGAGCCTGTAGATTGGCTATTTGTTGTATGACAAAGTTAATCTTCATTAACCTTTGCTTAAAACTGTAATTAAAGGACAACCTCATGAATTATTATTAACCTGAATTCTATTGTAAGGACATTAATCTGATACATGTTTAACGTAGGCTGGCATTCCAGGGCTGTTGAATCCAAACTCTCGATGCACAGAACACCTTAGGAAGTTTTGTCTCATTTTCACGTGTTGTCCTGACAGAATGATAGGATTCAGGTTTAAATCTACATCAGTGCCTTTTAAAGATTTTACTTGGTGGGGTGTAAGTGATATTCTTTTGTAAAAATAAACACAAAATAGCTTTATATTCCGATCTAATTCCTATATTCCGCACTGATTGCTATAGACTAGAGTGTTTGTTCTTTAACATGAGTCTCACTGTCCCTCTAGCTCTCTAGTATACATTTTCAGGTTGGGATACCATTTCCATCCACTCAGGAGAGAGAACTCAGGATGCAGGATAAACAAGTGAAATTGGACGCAATTAATAAAAAAAACTTTGATCAATCATCTCTTGATTGGATACAATTGGTATCCCGACCTAAAAATCTAATGTATGTTTACTTAAGAGCTACCGAACAAACACTCTATAGCAATGATTAGTATCAGAATGTAGAGCTATTTAACATTTATATAAACAAAAACGTTACCACTTAGACCACAGTTTAGTGTGCTTCAGTGTGCTTATAGTATAGTCTTTGTTGTTTTGAATGTTTCATAATTGCTCTGTGCGTCTCTCCATGTCTATTGTGTAGACACAACAGGCGAGAACCTTGCTGAGTCTCTGGTCCTGGAAGGTCTCGCCATGGTCCGCAGGGAAGGAATCCGAGGGAACAAGTAAGCTGCTCGCCTACGTTTTTCTCGGGCAAAGCCCTGACATACTGAATTGTGATTTAGACCCTCCGTCGCTCAATTGGATGACGTAAGGTGACGGTGGGCCTGTCAGATTGACCGATGTATTCATTGTCATTATTTGACCTTTTGGAAAGCAATTAATACATTTGAGCATGTCATTATAGGTGAAATGTTCAAAAGTACAAAAAAGCTCACAAAGCGTCACGTTGTGACACCTGAGCTTGTAGATGTTATTTTCCTATATTGAAGTTAATTATGCTGTACTTTTTGTTTGTTTTTAGCTATCAAAAAGGGTTTTTGGTTTGTTTTTCTTTGTTTACTTACAGTATAAGTGATTTTTTCTCGATTAGAAAGTTGAATGAAATCAAAGTTTTTCAAATGCATTAGAAAATGGTAAACATTGGTAAGCAGTGGGTTACGACTCTCCAAAATCGGGCTAGGCATCGGACCCAACTCTACTTCGTATCTCTTCAGTCCGCTTAATGGCACCGATGTATCGGTTTATGATCTAGAACGGTACACGTGTTGGCCGAACAGATACTTTCTTTAATTTGTACAGTACCATTTTCCCCTTTTGGTGCAGCAGTTTGAGACATCTGCGTGATGAACTAAGGTAGTTAAGGCTCACAGTAACATGGCGCCTCATTGCGCTGGCATCCACGCATCATCTACGCTGTGCTATTGTGATATGGCCAATTTAAGGGAGCTGATGGTTAGCCTTAACAGCAGTGCCATTGTTCTTGCAGAGGTAGGCAAAATATATAATGTGACGGCAACATTGCCTAAAAGTTCACTTGTAGCCAACTGTTCTTCCCCACGCCAATAATTGAGGTAGCAAGGTGACCGTGTTTCTGGCTATACAAGAAGTTTTATTATATATTAATTTGCACACATTTACTCGATTAAAAAAATAGCAGATCTACAAGCTCGTAGCGCGGCACTCGGTGCAGCGCTATGAGCTTGTAGATCTGCTATTTTTGAATAGCCAAAGTGTAAAATAATGCTTTTTAGCTCAAATGAAAAAGTGACTGTGATTTTATCCTAAATGTTTTTTAAATTTAGGTTTGGGTGATTTTCCTTTTTGGGGGTGGCAAAAAAAATCCTCTATGCAGGAAAAACCCTGGACATTGCGCTTGCTTAAGCCCGTAACCACTTTACACATTCATACATCTGTAGAGAGGTCCAGACAAACCCTTACTTGGTCGAGTGGAGGATTGAGAAGGTGCTGTACTGCTCCAGATGGTGGCAGTATTACCCTGCTGCGACATCCCAACCATTAATAATGACTACATTCTCCACATGCAGTCATCACCCCCTAAACCCCACACATCCAGCACTTTGTGAGCACAGGCCCCCCTCCAGTGGCCGTATGCGCACATTGCAGGCAATTTGACTCAAGCTGTTATATTTGTGTCTTCCAACATGAAACGGAGATGATCGGAATATTTTGCACCTAATGGTCCATCTCAAGCATTCTGTGCAATGGCCCAGAGGCGGGCTCATAATGTAAATGATGCTTTAACCCATTAAGACCTGAGGCGATTCTTAAAAATGTTTTCTAAATCCTAACAGTTTTTTGAAAAGAAAAAAAAGTTTTCAAGATTTAAAAAAAATAGCAGATCTAAGAGCTCATAGCGCGGCACCATGAGCTTGAATATCTGCTATTTTTGAATAGCAAAAGAAATCTAAAGTGACACAGATGCGTTCCAGGTCTTAATGGGTTAAGTATATGCTGCTATCATTTGGCCAAAAGAGAGGGCCATTACTTAGTGAGGACCTCAGCCTTTAGTTTATATCCCCCCTGTGTACCGGGCCCACTATACATTAGACCCCGAGAACGGGGTACATTGATCACACTAACCATAGGACGATGATGATGATGATCAGTATGATAACTGTGGTGCTGATGGCCACAAACGGTGCTGATGAACAAGTGTTCAGAGGCTGACTGTGGCTTGGGAAAGTGGCCAGCCAATTTAAACGCCCCAGGCCTGGGCCGCGTGCCCATTTCTCTGCAGTGCATCACAGCAGGCTGGGCCACACTTGTTTGGTGTTACTCTTTCACTGTCAAACTAGGAACAGACACGCATGCACGCACACACACACATACATTGACAAAGCTGGTATTCGACACATCTTTTTTTCATCTGGACGGATGGATTGTTTTATTTTCACTCCCTGAATAAGTATAAGTGGCTGTGTTTGAATATGAAACATCTGGCATTGGATACAACGTATAAATTATTCTTTTTTTTATATATCCAACTTATCGATTAGTTTTGAGACTCTGGCTTTCAGTGCAGAATTTCATTTCAAAGATGACATTTACTTTCCTACTGCTAAAGCTCTACAAAGTTTGTAGAGCTTTAAAAGCACCATAAAGCGGCAGTACAAATGTCTGATTCCAATGGCTTGCTTTCTTAAAAATAAATCACTGCTACACCACACCGTTGTAGTGGTGCAACAATTAATCTAACTAAAACGATCGATTTTAATAAAATACTCAATTATAGGGGACACATTTTATGCGTCCTTTATTTCTTCCAGCAATACATTTTTGAAACAATAGCAGATCTACAAGCTCACGCGTCACCATGAAACGTGTTGTGAGCTTGTAGATCGACCATTCTTTTTTTGCATGACACGGCCCAAAATGGTGACGCCAGGTTGAAAGTGTTTAAAACTTCATTTTGAAACTTAACGGAAAGGTCTTTAGCTTTGTTTTTAAAGACTGGGTTATAGCAGACCTGTTTGTTCCAGATATGTGGTGCATAAAAACGGAACGTTGCTTCTCCACGTTTAGTGAAAGTGGGGATACATTATCACTGACACCCACTGTGCATCCTTACGCTCCCTACCATTGCCCCTCTTCTTGCTGGTGTGTGTGTGTGTGTGTGTGTGTGTGTGTGTGTGTGTGTGTGTGTGTGTGTGTGTGTGTGTGTGTGTGTGTGTGTGTGTGTGTGTGTGTGTGTGTGTGTGTGTGTGTGTGTGTGTGTGTGTGTGTGTGTGTGTGTGTGTGTGTGTGTGTGTGTGTGTGTGTGTGCGCCAGTATAGGAGCGCTCTCTGCACATGTGGACGGGAAACCCCTCCAGCCATATGATTCCTGCTCCCCATCTCATACTGCAAAGGCAGCAGGGTGCTTCTCACCAAGATTCAACATTTTGTATCTCCGAATTTTTCTTTTTCGTGTGTGTGTGTGTGTGTGTGTGTGTGGAGGGGAGATATGAGCGAATGCAAAGACGTAGCCTACAGCATGTTCAAATAGAAGGGAATTGGAAGGTTCTTTCTCCCCCGGTGTGTTATCACAGTATTCCAACAGAATCGGTTTTGATTTGAAACAGGGTCTGAATCCCTCGCTTAAAGGTACCTACTGACCTACAGAGATGATAGACTCGCTATCTACACATCTGCTTCCATATACCAACCTCTGCCTATAGATCTTTGCTAATTATAGCTTGTCAGTTCGCCTCTGTCAGTCATTGTAGTGTCTGCTTTCCTCTATTGCAGTGTTAAATGCTGTCTTAAAAAGTGTTAAAAGTGCTATACGGCAGCTACGGTGAGCTGCTAAGTAGCTTAAACACGGTTCAAATTCATTGTCACATCGCAGGTTTACCAGGAAGAAAATGGTCAGATATCAATATGGGCATTGTGAAACCTATACATAAGATGCATGATATACTGTATGCACAAGTTAAAAATAGCAGTGGGATGAGGCAGTTGAAATAGCAGCAGATACTGTATAATGGCAAATATGTACATCATATAGATATATGCAGATGCAATACAAACTGTTACAGAGTATACATTGGTATACATAGACGAATAATTATGTGTGGTGGCCTGTGTCGTCCAGGACAGCCTGGGCAACAGGCAGGCTCAGCGCTTGTTCAACAGCCTTCGAGAAGTCTGTTGACTTCATTTGACGTCTTACAGAAGAATCTGTAATAAGTTAAAAAAAAAACTTTTCACAGTTCCCAGAAAGTTGTGTCTTTCTTGCTCGGTAGGCAAGAAACAGTTTGGGTTTCAAACTGATGTGTCTGGCATTTTAATTGACTTCGACTGCATTACCCCCCTTTAGACATGGCAGTCTCTTTTTCAGGCTTGCAAGATGTAAGTAAGAAGAGAAAAACTAAAGCTAATTATTGCACTGTTGCCAGTACACGATCCCACCACCCCAGATCAATCGGTCAGCTGTCCCTCGCTGCCAAACAAAAAGCCTGCTTGAATGAGTTGACTATTTTTAAGCTCTGAATAATTAAAATGACCCGTTAAATCCAGTACCTTGGACTTTTCTTTGGAGAGATGCAATTAATTGTGGTACTAGTGCTCGCAGCTGTGTGGCTTGCTTGGAGTATCTGTTAAAGATTGTTTTGTGTTTCACAGGTAACATCACACCCAACACCGTTTCGATGTCAGAACCTCAATTACATGGCACTCACTCCGATAAATCTAAAGTCACTCAACCTTAAAATAAAAATAAATTGTTTCTGCCAGTAAAAACAAATCTCAGGGAGCTCTTCAGATATCAAAATGCAGTTATTGTCTATTTTCATGCACCCGAAGTTCTAAGAATGCGACTCAGAAATCAATCATGAATTTCAACAAGCCACTGCCAGACAAATTTGAACAATGAGACTTAAGGGCCTGTGTCAAGATATGATTTGTAGTGTTTATTGGGTCTTGCCCTTAAGTCAAGCTGCTGTAAACCCGTCTGAGATGGCTGTGTTTTAACAGAAGCTAGTTTATAACAAAGCACTGAAAGACGACATAGAAGAACAAAGAGGGGAGGGCGGCCCAGGGTGGGTGCGTGCAACTCCACAATCAAACCCATTTTAGATATGCCTTCAGAAGTTGGAACAAGATTAATTGCGGGGCAGATATGCAAACTGAATGTTGATAGAGTTGTTTTCAAGCCCCTCTGGCTTTCATAGACTCTCATAATAGTCTGGTTATCAGCAGCACTTCAAGTCAAACATTGCTGCGCTCTGTTGAATTGATGTCTTCATTCTCCACGGATAAAGAGGTTCAGCCTGTAAATGTTGACACGTTGTCGCTCAATTAAACTTCAGCAGAATGTCAGGATCATACCTGTTATGTTACAGGGATGTTTCATGGTATGGCTGGGCAGTATACTGTATCAGTTTACAGTTTAGGCATTTAGCAGACGCCCTTAATCCAGAGTGATTTACAGTAAGCAAGGACACAAGATAAAACATCATGATACATCATACACATAATGCATCAAATGCATAAAAATAGTAATCTAATAATAAAATAATACATAAGTAAATCAATAATCGAATGATAACAAGTAGCCCTGCCCGAAGCTCATAAGCCAAGCAATATCTCTCCTGTTCAAGCCAGGGATGCCCTCTTGCATGAGCGGTAAATGATTGGTCTCCCACACGTGAGATCCCGGTTTGAATCGCAGGTGTTACAGTCGCGATTACCTCGCTCTGTCAGGAGAGGACATAAAACATACAGACGGAAGCTTTAAGAGGAGATTACGTATTTAAACTCTCTTTGTGAAACGGACCTTTCTGCACATGGGTACGGCACCTACGGCCAGAAGCAAGGGGGGTGACATCCTGGTAGAGAGGGTGTGGGTCACATAATGAGGTTGAGTGCTTACCGTAAGACTGCCTATCCATATTGCTATCAGTTTTGATAGTCTAAACTGACCCCCCCCCCCCCCCCCCCCCAAAAAAAACAAAAGAAACGCATGGAAACTGATTTTTGTGAATCAGATTTGAACCACATTCCTAGGTGGTTTGAAATGCGATTCAAATCCGATTTTTAAAGATGGACACTGAAGCATTGTACTAGCCAAAAATATGTGATCTACAAACTCACAAATCACACATATAAATTGATCATTACTCATGCATATTTCTTTACACCATTACCACAGCAACGAATGCAGAAAGGTGGACCATTGTCTGAATGCACAAATCCGATTTGATGATTTGCAAATGACAGTGTGGACAGTCAGTCCTAAAGTTCAGATTTGAGAAACAAATCGGTTTTGCCTTCAGTCTGAACAAAGCATAGAGGTTAGCGTTTGCGTGAAACATGGATCGGTCCTCTACTGCTGATGTGACACATGTTCTAAGTGTCATGTAGGCGCTGTAAGCAGCTAGGCCAGGGGAAAACGACATTGGCCAGCAAAAGGAGTGAAAATGTTAGTGTCAATGTCAGTCTTGTGTTTGTTTGCTAAACTCGGGTCCAAAAGACTGATGGATTAAAGTCTTGCAGCTCTGCTGTGTGTGGATCCTTCAGAACGCTACTGTACATACTAGTTGTGATTGTCATAAATATTGCATCTATATTTGTCTCAAATACCTTTGTGACCTTGTGTCTTATGGAGTTGCACAATCTAGGCTATTGTTTCAGTGCAATTGACATGTACACATGTGCACATGTGTACACGCAATGTACACATGTGCAACAGTGGTATTGCGAAGGATAGTGGAGGCAAATAGGCTCTGTGCATAGCTGTAGTTCCGGGTTTCCGGAAGGTGTCATAACAGTTTCCTGTTCATTTTCCCATAGTTTCGTCGATTTGGCTCGGCAGCAGATTTGAACCCGGAAACACATACGAAGGTCTTATGTGTCTCCAGTTCAAATCTTCTGCTGAGCCAATCAAACAATGCTATGGCAAATTTGACTTTGGGCAAGTCAGTCACATTGTGCTAAAAACCTTTTTTTAACTCATTGGCCGCCATTAACGCATTAATGCGATCTAATAAATAGTGCGCTTGGCCGCCAATAACGCATAAATGCGTTCTATTGAAAAAAAAAAAAATGTATTTGACCCTAAGACCTAGGAGATATGATTGTTTGAAGATCTAGACTCCTATCCACTTCCTTGTTAACTTAAAACTTAAAAATTCTGTATCTCGGCTCCTGAGTACTTTTTGTTTTTCAATTAAAAATCTCTGGCAGCCAACAGCTAAAAATCTGAAATAACTCTGGCAGCTGGTGAGTTAATAGAACTAAACACTTTTACTTCTTGATGGAAAACGAAACCAATCTGGAAGAAAAACCATGCAGGCCATCTGATAAGTATCATAATGATTTAATGACTTCTTAGTAACTGGTCTTGCAGGCACATTCGGTCCCAGAGGTGTCGGAGTCAACCACTGCCTTATTTCCCCCTCTGAAATCACACTAATCATTGCTAGAGTGATAACTTCTTTCCGAATGGAGCTATTGAAGTTTAGATCGCCTGAAAGGATTTATGCATAAAGAAAGCAATACATATTGAAAAACCAAATGCATTGTCAGTTTTCATAGCATTCAGCCCTAGTCTCTTCTAACGCTTTAACTGTGTTTGTGTGTGTCTGTGTGTGTGTGTGTGTGCAGTCCAGAACAGGCCAGACTCTGTGATTTGGAGGACACGTCCAAAAGTGCTAAGAAAGGCATGTGGAGCGAGGGCGGCGGAACACACACCATCCGTGACATGAAATACGTCGTGGAGAATCCACGCAACTACGTCGACTCGATGCACCAGAAACCAGTCAACGGTAAATGCACGATGGAGACACACACACACACGCTAACCCAAAGCCCTGCTTTTTTTTCCAGGTCTAAGCCCAATTTGCTGGCTGCCATTTTAGCTCCGATGTTGTGCAGGCAATATCCACTCTGCAGCATGTAATGGCATCATCCTAATATAAACATAAACGTCCCCTTAACGCTTCAGTCCTCTGGTCTCTCGCTCCTCACCTACCCGACGTGTAATGTTTGGTTCTCCATTCATTCCGGACGAGCAACGTTAACGGCAGCTCAGCTCATTAAATGAATAGGGGAAATTAACACAGGGGCTTTTGTTTTTTTTCTCCATTGTTTTATTCCTTGTTCTCTCCCGTTCACGAGAGAGAGCAGGGCTCGCTTGGAGAATGGTTTGCAAGCTATTCAGCCGCAGAGCCTTAAATTTGCCCTCATTGAGTTGCTGCGGTCTACGGTTGGAATACCAATATACATCTCTTATATACACACGCACGCGTTTAACACGTAGGTGCACAAAGAGCCCATCTCCAAAGACAATTATGGTCTGAAATGTGTTTCATAAAGCTGACTCACTCTCTTTGTCGTTGTCAGAGGTTTTTTTCGGGGTATCAGATGAATGAGATGCGAGTTTAAATGATTAAAAACATATAATCTCAACAGCTCTTAGATGTTCACTAGACCTGTTATGTTACGCTAGTATTCGATCACTACGTCGACATTGATCTGGTCAATTGTCTTGTCTCCTTTAACCATTGATCTCTTGCAGCCTGCTGGGATTCTGCTCAGTTTCTTTTGTTTACTTAAGGGCATTTGTGCTGTATTAGACAGTACAGTATGTGTTGGATCACTGGTTTGCAACGTCGGGTCTTGGGACCACCACTCCACCAGGGGTCCAAATGGACCATTACGGGTCTGTAACACAGTGTCAGATTTATACACTCAGTCACACTGAGGATTCTATGGTGTAGATTGGGGTACAAGAGAGAGACAATCTTTTCAAGTGGGTCTATTTGCTAATTAAACTGGGGTCCTTGAAATTAAAACAAAGATATTCATTGTATTAGATAGTTTAGTATTCATTTGTAGTATTGTAGAGAGGGAGAGAAATGAGAAGGAAGAGAGAAAGTAATGCAACACAAAGGTTATGAGCTGGGATTTGAACCCATTATGATTATGTGAGTAATGTTAAAGGTTCTGTAAGTGCTATTCCTTTGTTAAAATAAGTGTTAAATAGCTATATATTTCGATAGCAATCATTTGCCATAGAGTGTTTGTTCAGTAACGGGGGTCTCTGTCTTTCCACAAACTCATACAGTATACCGGATAGATGAGTGGAATAGGAAGTAATGAAACAAACAAAAAAAGAGCATTGATTAGAGTGTTTTTAATAAAAAAAATATGACTCACAAGCACCTTTTGGCGCGGGAGGTACAGCGGTTGCCTGTGAATTGGAAGGTTCCTGGTACGATCTTGGCTCCTGACCTCGCACGTGGCAATGTCCTTGAGTAAGACACTGAACCCTGCCCTGACTAAGGAGCAGGCAGGCGTCGTGCATGGCTGCCTCCGCATCTGTGTCTGTTAATTACATCACAAAGCTATTCCATTGGTTCACCTGACTAGAAAGGCACTTTATGAATGCAGTACGAACACATACTTAAGTGGTTAACCCATTCAATCCGGGAATGCATCTCTGTCATTTTAGAATACTTTGGCAAAAAAAATTTTATCGTGAAAATGTGTGTAAATCTTTGATCAAAAACTTTTATAAAAAAATCGCGGACCCCCATACATTTTTTTTTGTTTCCTTTAAAAATCTATATATATTCAAAGATTTGCTCAAATTTCCACAATAAAAAAAAAAAGAAGCAGATCTACAACCTCGTAGCGTGAACTCGGGCCGCGCTATGAGCTTGTATATCTGCTATTTTTGAATAGCCAAAGTATGAAATAATGGTTAAAGTGACGGATGCTTTCCCGGTCTTAATGGGCTAAGTCACCAGAACCATTTTGAATGTATTTATTCATGGAGTCTAAACTCTTCCCCCCCCCCCCTTTTCCCCCCCTTTCAAGCCATCATTGAACACGTGCGTGACGGCAGTGTCGTGCGTGCGCTGCTTCTCCCAGACAACTATCTTGTCACCGTCATGCTGTCTGGAGTCAAGGTGAGATATGTGTGTGTGTGTGTGTGTGTGTGTGTATGAGGAGGAGTTAATGAGTTGACCCCTTGTTTTTCTTTTTGTGAAATATTATTTCATCATCTGCCACATGACATGAGACGTCCTCAAAGAAGAACTGTTCCATAAATCAGTCCAATGAGAGAATGTATGAGAATGACTAATCCATATCAATGTTGAACTTTGTTTTAACATTATTTTTTTTATAGTTGACCACTGTTAATTGGTTAATCACTTAAGCCCTATACTCCATTGACTGTGTTCGACCAGGGCTTTATACATGATCCCCTCCTTTTTTCCCTCTACACTAAATCGCTTTGTAAAAACTCTGTGTTGCGACGTGTTGAGAACTCCTTTCACTGAATGCTTGCCTATTTTCGGCAAAATTTTCCTGTTATAACAGGCCCAGAATTGGGACGCGAGGCTTCATGTGGTTAATGTTTAACCGTAACATTATTTCTATCTGGGGGAACATTTGAGCACTCCCACTCTACTGATTTGTAAACCGCACACAGATATGATCAGACCAAGCAACATAAGCAAGCACAGCGCATGTGATTATGGGAAAACTGTGCAGTCTGCTGACTTGTTTTGTTATATTGTACTGTATGAATGTCAAACCTCAACTTCAAACGGAAATCCCACATGCGGCAAATGGCTTTTGAGCACCCTGTTCACAGAGAAAAATGGTAATGCATAAACAAACAATCCTCCAAGGGGCTAAATGTGGAATAAAATGATTTAAACAAATTCCCAACAGGTAAAATGTTAAAAGTAAGGTAAACAAAAAAAAACTAAAAAACTAAAACGACCTCCGGAGCATTTAAAGGTCATATCGCCGAGGGGATGTTCCAAGTTTTACAAAGGCACTAAGGTCTGTTCCAGACTTAAGAATCTCCCCTTGGATAGTAGGCTGGTAACCTCACGCTGGTGGCTGTTGAAAAAGGCATAAAACAAGGAATAAATAACTGCTAGCCTCTGAATGTTTACATATAAATGAGTGTAAATCCACCATCAAGCCACTGGAACCTGCTGACTCATTCTACCACTATTCCTATGCTACTTCCTGCTATTCATTATTTAACTATTGCTGCTTTTTGTTTTGTTTTGTTAATAAATTGATTTTGGTTTCATTTTTGAAGAAGTTAACAATAGTTATGCTGTTGAAGAGGACACACAGGACAGTATGTCACTATGTTCACTACCTCCATCGACAAGGTAATGTTGTCGTGAGCTTGTAGATCGGCTATTTTCGGTTTACCGTGGGCCCAGGAAGATTGACTGATTAACTGGCCATTCAGTTTCCTTGCAAACCTCGAGAGGCCACTGTCTGAGCATGACGCCAGATGTGCCGCCAACACCTTATCGTCTTTGTCGGGTGGAAACCTCATATGTCCAAAACTGTCACTTTTCAGGATTGAAATTGAAAAGTAGCAGACCCACAAGCTCGAAACTCGACGCTTTGCGCCGTCTTTCGAGCTTGTGGATCTGCTTCTTTCGATGCTTTTGTGTGACGCTGTAGTATGATCAAGTAGGGCAGTGGTTCTCAACCTTTTCAGGCCGCGACCCGCCAAAATAATCATATTTGAACTGGGGACCCCCAACCCTGATATGCACTTGGAATGTAGGAGTTGAGGCATTTAGTTTGACTCCGATCCACAGATAAATATTGTGAAAATAGCCCATCTACAAGCTCACAACACCTCGCAACGCCAGGCGTTTTGAGCTTGCAGATCGGCTATTTTTGTCTCTTTCTTATATTATTTGACAATGTTTGACCAGTTTTTTTTTTTGTATAGTTAATTACTTTTGATGCAGTAATAGTATTCTTTCTTAAATTTTTACTTTTTTTTAAAGATATTTAAAAGGTTACTTAAATTGTCACTTCACTGTCATCTGGGGACCCACCCAAAATCATGTCGGGACCCCCCTGGGGGTCCCGACCCACAGGTTGAAAACCACTGAAGTAGGGCATCGATTTACGAAAAAACACAGAAAGTTAAAATATGGAGATGGAGGTTTCTGCCTGACGGCAACATTATAGACAAACCGCCACCCTGGCGGAGGTATATGTGCTCTGCCGTGAACATTTTTCTAGATCCACCAGTGATTCTGATAGAAGCAGTGGTTCTCAACCTTTTCTGGATCTTCGCCCACTTGAAAATCTTGAAAGTGGCACCAAGTGCCGCGCTACAAGCTTGTAGATCTGCTATTTTTGAAAAATCTTGAATATATTTATATATATTTTTTTTTCAAGCGAACATCTTTAACTTTATCTTTAATTTTCCACGATAAAAAATAAATAAATAGCCATAGAAATATATTAAAATGACACAGATCTTAATGGATTAATGTTATATTATAAATAAAAAGTGAGAGTTTTGGCAACCAGTGGGCCCCTGTCCACAGGCTGAGAATCACTGTGCTAGAAGTCAGTGGTTGAGATGTGAGGCCTATATTCATGGTTTATTAACTCCACACCATTTGCCTCCTTGCGCTCATTTCCCTGTCGCAGAAACTAATGAAGTGCTGGGAGGGTCCGCTGTCGCTTTTTTATAAAAGTTAATACAATAAAAAGAACCGAGGTTTAGGCCGCCAGTGTTTTTATTTTCTCGCTTGGACAAATCTGCGTTTGTTCTTGCCGTGTTTATATTCTCTCGCCCAAATTCCCCCATCCGTCTCGTTCAGCCGAGTCAAGCTTTGCCAATGGACCACTCTCAAGATAACCAATCTTTTTCATCTCCCACTTGGAAGATATTGTGTCCGTTTGAAGGTGTTTCTTTGGCTGTTTAAAGCCTTATCTGGCCTGCGCTCTCTTTCTCTCTCTCTTTTTTTCCCTCTCCTTTGTTTAGATCTGTCTAGCGTTGTTGTGCTTGTTTACAAGAAAATATGTTCATAATGCTGACATTGGTTTATAGGCGATCACAGACGCACAATGGGGAGAACACAGATGATAGCGAACCACTTCCCTCCGCAAGACGCACTGCTAACACACGCCCCGGGGGCTATTTGTCTCTGTCCTCTCCAGTGATGTACATTAGTAACGGCAACTTGGCTAAATAAAGCTGACACGCGTAATGAGCTTGTAGATCGGGTATTTTCTGTATTTTTGCTTCCGTATGCCAAAGTATGAAATTAGGCTCAAGTTGTTAATCATTTTAATCGATTATAAACAAATCTATTAGAAACGTTTTAACGTCGATTCATTAATAATATATTAAAAAAAATATATAAAACACAGAAAAGTGATCGATTGATAAGAAATCGATAGTTAAAATGGTGCATTTATATAGCGCTTTTATCCAAAGCGCTTTGCATAGATTGTGCGTCTTGCTCAAGGACACTTCGACACTAACTCTGGGGGACGCCCGGGATCGAACTGGGAACCTTGCGGTTCCCATCCGGCCGCTCTACCCCTGAGCTACTGCCGCCCCATGATAGATGATAGTTGCAGCCCTAAAGCCGACACTGGCCAACATCTGATGTTTTGTGTTACAATGTTCACGTGGCACTTGTTGTTGACCGTGGTTTGTTTGTATGCGTACTAGGGCTGGTAACTTCCCTCAGAAATGATATTCGAATATTGGTCTTTTTTTTTTTTTTACAGGGACAATACAAAAAACAATGTATCAGGTGCTCGGATCCAATAATTGTTTTTTGTATTGTTCCAGTCAAATAAACGTAAAAAAAAAAAAAAACTTTTTAAAATGTTTTTTTTATTTGAATATTAATTTTCATATTCGATTATATACATATATCCTCCATATTCGAGGAATATTCGAAATTCGAATATTAATTTACCAGCCCTAATGCGTACGTGTTCCCTCGCTCCCCCAGTGCCCAAGCTTCAAGCGGGAGGCAGACGGTACAGAGTCCCCGGAGCCGTTCGCAGCAGAAGCCAAGTTCTTCACCGAGTCCCGTCTTCTGCAGAGAGATGTCCAGATCATCCTGGAGAGCTGCCCGAACCAGATCATACTGGGATCAATCGTGCACCCGGTAAGAACCGTGAGAGTAACTTAAGTCAAAAATTTTCATGTCAAGGGTGCCAATATGGCCAATATTGCCTTTTGGTCATTTTATCATCTACTCAGGCCTTTGTGAGCCCCCCAGACAGTTTTTAAGTTGCTTGATTCAGTATTTAGATATACTCGCCTCCTTCCTATACAAACCCATTGTAACTTCAAACTACATTTTAACCATGTTAGATTCATCGAAAACACCCGTCCTTGGTTCTGGTGACTCACCCTGCCCTCCTAATACGTGAGGGGCCGTGTTTTTCCGATTTTCTTTCTTCATTTATTTTATTTAATTATTTTATTGCATTTTATTTTTTTCATTTTCCTAAAAAAATATTAAAAATAAATGAAAAACGTAATTGAAAAAACACGGCCCCCTCGCGTATTAGGGGGGCGGTATGAGTCACCAGAACCAAGGACGGGTGTTTTTGATGAATCTAACATGGTTAAAATGGAGTTTGAAGTTACAATGGGTTTGTATAGGAAGGGGGCGTGTCTAATAAAATTAATATCAAATATCTAAATACTGAATCGAGCAACTTAAAAACTGTCTGGGTGGCTCACAAAGGCCTGAGTAGACGATAAAATAACGAGACGTTTTTTTGAAAGTGAAATATCCCTTAAGTGTTTAAAAAGTTCATTTGTAGATCAGCTATTTTTTTGGTCTCCTATTAATATTTCGATTGAATATTTGTGCTCCCACATCTCCAGAACGGTAACATCACAGAGCTTCTACTGAAGGAGGGATTTGCCCGCTGTGTGGACTGGTCCATGGCTGTTTACACCCAGGGAGCTGACAAACTTCGAGCAGCTGAACGGTAAACACTATACGCACGCATCCACGCACGCACGCACACGGAAATGGATTTCTGCACGACCGGAAAAGTGTTTGTTGCCTAAAGTCTGAATTTGATTTGTCAGGTTTGTATCCATTCCTGACACACACATAAGTACACTTTTCATATATAGTTGTAGACCCTCTGTCATGCCACATGTTTTAAGTAGAATAGCATTAAGCTGTGAACCTCGGAACAAAAATAAGTTGAGCCTTTTGAAAGGGCAAATGTTTGGGAGGCAAGTCTAAAGTAGGCTACGTACATACATGTACTAATACATATACGGTACTAATAATGTCAAATCAACAATTGAATATGATTTCACTGATTTTCGTTTTGCTTGGATATTCACGCTCAAGCTTTCCACTTAACGCAGTTTGCAGTAATGGATGCAGACGGCACCTTTATTAGATTAATTATTTTACTGGCCTTTTTACTGTGTGTATTTAAGCACTTTCTACCCGGCGTCCCTATTTTGGACATTATAGGCAAAAAAAATGAAGAAGAAGAAGAAGCAAATATCATGTTCACACAATATAACTAAGACGTTTAGATCATGCGGTAGGTAGGGTATATGACGTGGATTCACCCTCAAGTTCCTCCCCGGTATGAGTCTACTCTGGACTGATACCGGAAAGGAACATGAGAGTGAATCCACGTTATCAGTCTGCCAATGCCAGGCTATAGCTCAGTGGTAAAAGCCTTCAGCACTTGCGTGAGGCACCCGGGTTAGAAGCCTGGGTAGGACATGAAAGTTACAGATTGCAGTGGTTAATTTCATCATAGACATAACACATACCGCAGTCAAAAACAGTGATTAATTTGTTTCACACCAAACCGTGTGAAAATGGGTTGAGAATTCAGCGAGTTTTGGCTTTAATTGTGTAGAGACCTCTTGCTTCAGTAGACGTTAGGGCTGGTAACTTTCCTCAGAAATGATATTCGAATATTGGTCTTAAAAATTGGCAAATATTCGAATATTATTATTTAAAAAAATATTTAAAAACATTTTAATTATTTTTGACAGGAACAATACAAAAAACAATGTATCAAGTGCTCGATCCAATAATAGATTGTTTTTTGTATTGTTCCTGTCAAATAAACAACAAAACTTTTTTTAAATGTTTTAATTATTTTTAAATTCGAATATTAATTTTCATATTCAAATATACATATTTCCACCATATTCGAGGAATATTCGTAATTCGAATATTAATTTACCAGCCCTAGTACATGGGTTCCCAAACTTTTCAGCCCGCGACCCCAAAATAAGGCGGCCATTGACTCGTGAACCCACCTAAACCTGGAGGTAATTTATGCACATAAACTTGCACGTTCGGTGCACATTTGAAATGTATTAAAATGGTAAAATGTACTATTTGTAATAATTTTAGGTTGTATTTCATCCATTCTGTTGAAAAAAAAAAAAATGGTTTTATTAATTTTCTTTATGACCCAAAATAATTTCGCAACCTCACCGTCGGTCTTCCGCGACCCCAACTTTGGGAACCCCTGCCCTAGTAGACGTACATGCCATATACATGCATTAGGAGGCACGCCTTGTACTAACATACTACTGTATGTGGCGGACGCGTCGATGCATCGCTCCTATGAACGGCAGCGTCCAGTGTGGTATCCAATTGTATATCTTCTCTGTCGGGTGGAAACCTCATATGTCCAAATCTGTTACTTTTCAGGATTCAAATGCAAAAATTAGCAAAAGTAGCAGATCCACAAGCTCGAAACGCGGTTACTTTTGTTTGGTGCTGTAGTATGATCAAGTAGGTTGTTAAAGAAAACACAACAATTTTGAATACGGAGATTTCTGCCCGACACTAGCTCTATATATGACATGAATCCTTGGGTTTGATGATGTGTTCTCCCGGCTCAGGTCTGCCAAAGAGAAAAAGGTCCGTATCTGGAAGGATTACGTCGCACCTACAGCCAACATGGACCAGAAGGACAGGGTGTTTGTAGCCAAGGTAAGAGCACAGAATTAGTTTTTATTTTTTCCTCTTTTTATTTATTCTTCCTCAGCTTGCCCCATCTATCTGTTCATCTCACTCTGCTCGAGTCCGTCTGACAAAAAAAATCTGTGTCTGGTCTGTCTTTACCAGCGTCTTGGAATTTCAGTTTAAATCTTTTTTTTACTTCCTGTGTCCCATAGGAAGTCAGCACAAAAACTTTCTTTGAAAAGTCCAGATAAAAATTGTGCAGCGGTAAGGGATAAAACCGTCAACGTGTGACATGCAGGCCTGCCTGTCTGTCGGTCTTTAACCCATTAAAGACCGGGAACGCATCTGTGTGTGATTTTGGCTATTAAAAAATAGCAGATCTACAAGCTCATAGCGCGGCACCGAGTGCCGCGCTATGAGCTTGTAGATCTGCTATTTTTGAAAAGAATCGTGAAAATGTGTGCAAATCTTTGGATATATATTGTATATATATATATATATTTTTTTTTTAAAGCGAAAAATTGTAACTTAAAATCTTTGCTTCTGTGGGTCCCTGGAACGACATATTTTGAGATTTGCACACATTTTCCACGATTTAAAAAAAATAGCAGATCTACAAGCTCATAGTGCGGCAATCGGTACCGCGCCATGAGCTTGTAGATCTGCTATTTCTGAATAGCCCAAGAAATCTAAAATGACAGTTCCCCGGCTTGAATGGGTTAAAAGCAGGCCTGGGATCAGCGCCACGGGAGACGTCCCAGAAAGCCATACTGTCTGGCGTGCCGTCGCATGACAATCCACTGCAGTGTTTATTTATTTTTTTCTTCCCTCCACTGACTCTCCCTTAGGCTGTTGCGGCATAAGAGTGCAGAGAGCTCTTTGAGACAGCCGCGTGGATTTAAAGTTCTCAGTCGCCACAACTGATATCAGTCATTTGGATTCCATAGAAGTCAACATGGTCTTCTATGGAAGAGTGTCACTCGCCGAAAATAGGCCATCTACGAGCATACGACGCGTCACAGCCCATTTGCGGTTATTAGTCATAGATGAAAGATTATTTGAAGTGGTCAAACTATCAGTAGACTACGTGTTCAATCTTCCAGTAAAAAACCCTGATGATCTCGGATATTTCATAGAAGCAAAGGTTAAAGCCTCAGACTGCAATTTCTTCTACTGGTACGGCTACCAAAACATTGTGATTTTACGTATTTTGCTAGTTGTTTATGAAACGCCAATCTGGAAACCCATTCACTTATTTTGCCTCCTTTTTGTGTGTAAACATGAACTCGGTTTGGCTCCTCCCCTTTCTTTGTCCACTTCCTCCCGAGTGCTGCCGTGTTTATTTCTACCTACAACACCACTACATGTTAGCAGAATCTGTCCTTGAGACCGATTCATGGAACACTGTGTGTGTGGGGCTCCTTTCACGCTGTTTCACAGATTAGGACTTGGTCTAACAACGTTAATTCATGAGATTTGATTTAGCTTTAATCCATGCATTCGTCAAAATATTTTTCTGCGGGCTCACTGGAACAAAATATTTTGAGATGGGGGGTCTGTGGCCGAATACATATCATTTTAGGGGTCCCTGACATGAAAAAGTTTGAGCACCACTGATATAGCAACATATGTTTTTTTTCAGAAAACTGTTATTGTGATTTAGAAGACATTTGTAGAATCGGCCTCAGGTCTTAAAGGGGAATTTTAGACCCAAAATATGCATTCTAGCGCAAGGCCTATTGGCGTGCGTTTTTTGCTGTGGCGGACCCGGGATGGAGTTATGAACATTTTCTACTGTACCATTCATCCTAGGATATCATAACATCATAGAAAACCGTGGTCCCAAATTCCCCTTTAATGGGTTAAGTAAATAATGCATAGTTGCAGCCCTAGTTTTGGGTGGTAGGGGTTTGGATGAGAGACAACAAGCACCCTTAAAAGGATCCATGGCTAATGTGACTTAATATGCCTTAATACATTATAACTGCCCTCTATCACTAAAATGTAAAATGAAAAACACCTTGAGTATTTTATTTATTTTAGAAATAGTTAATCTTTCACTCAAAAGGGACAATGCCCGTCGCAAGTTGATGATGTAATTTGTCCATGTGTGGTCCAGCCCTGTGGAATGTATAGAATGCATGTGCAAATAAAAAACAACTTAATACTTCCTAAGGTTAAGCTTCAAATCAATATTTAAATATCCATACATTCCATAGGGCTGGAGTACGCATGGACAAATGACATCAACTTGCGACGGGCATTGTCCCTCACATAAAATATTGAAGGTGTTTTTAATTTTAACCCATTAAGACCTGAGGCCGATTCTACAAAATGTTTTTAGAATGTCTTCTAAAAACATAAAAAATATATATATATATATGTTACTATGTCAGTGGTTCTCAAATTTTCCATGTCAGGGACCCCTATATGTATTTGGCCAAGGACCCCCATCTCAAAATATTTTGTTTCAGGGACCCCCAGAAGCAAAGATTTGAGTTACAAATGTTCGCTTGAAAAAAAACATTTTTACGATTTCTCAAAAATAGCAGATCTACAAGCTCATGGCGCGGCACTCGGTGCCGCGCTATGAGCTTGTATATCTGCTATTTTTCAATAGCCAAAGTGTAAAGGAATGCTTTGACGTTCCAGGTCTTAATGGGTTAAAATGTAGTTATCGAGGACAATTATAATTTAAGGCATATAAGGCACATTAGCCAGGGATCCTTTTTAATATCCAGAATGAGGGGAGTGCCTTTGAATGGCCCTCTTAGCCCGTCCGTCCGCTGTCCTTGTCAACAGCCGTCACTTCCAATGAAGTGAGATGGACTCCCGTCCCGCCCCGGACCGGGCTCGGTAATTCAGTCTAACCTCATTGTCGCCGTACGATGATGCATTATACTTCTCCTAAGTCCTGATTTGTGGCATCGAGGAGTTGACTCCCCACAGCTCGGAAAGTTTGGCTCCTTCTTCCTTTTCCATTTTTGAAATTGAGTTTAGCCGTTCGCCCCTCCGCCCCCCCTACCAACCCTCCCCTCGCCTATATATTTGTATTTGTTTTTAAGGTTTAATACCCCTGAAGTATGGGTTTTATCTCCCCCCACACGCCCTCGGGTCCCTCCCGGCCCTGAACTTTTAAGACCGTGAAGAATTAATGGCCAGCCTGTGGTTACTTACATAAAAGGTGTTGCTTTGACAATCTGCTTACAGAATGACTTTGAGAAACTGCACCCCGCAGAAAAAAAATAAAAGAGAACTAGAACGGTTGGGGAGAAAATAAACTGTGTGTGTTTTCCTGAGTCAGAGGGAAAAGGCTGGCGAAAGGATAAACATTAATATTATATCAACGTGGGGTGCTCCTAAGATCTCCCTGAACCCCTCCCCATCTCTGCAAGCCTGAGTACAGGCTGTGAAAAGTGTGTGTGTACAGAGAAGAGTTTCCAGAGTTATGAGAATGAAAAGAACAGAGGAACTGAGAGAATAAGGAAAAATATGACCTCATCAAAATCCATGGAGCTATTCACTCACTCACTCACTCACTCTCTCTCCAAATTCCTTTTGTGCAGGTCTGCCACTGCACTGCTGACAACACTGCTCGAACCCCGGTGCTCTTTTGATCACAGCGGGCGCTCTCCTCTCCCCATATCTCTCTCTCCTTCCTCTTCTCTTTCCTCTACCCCCCGTCCTGCCCACCCCCACCGGGCCAAACCCGTGAAATCACAGCACGGTGCAGCGGGCTGCCTATATACTACATTAGTCAGTTTGTTTACGGATTAGCCACTTACTTACCGGCGGTTCCGTGCCCCCATACAATGTCACCTTGCCTGGTTGTATTTGCATAGAAAGGGAGAGAGAAAGAATGGTTTCCTGGATGCAGTGAACAAACTATTCCCTTTTTTTTTTTTGGTGGAATGAAAAGGCATCTGACACAATAGTAGGTACGGCACCCGTGCCACTAGAATTCTGCGTCCCTATTCCCAGGTGAGCGTCGGGTGAAAATAGCCGATCTGCAAGCTTGCAACGCGTCGCGAGATCGGCAATTTTTCTGTGAAGAGATTTGGTGTCGAGGGAAATGCCAGTGGACCTAATACAGAGCCCTGGTGGACCCCAGTCAACTAAGTATACAGTAGTACAGTATAGGGTCTAGGTGGGTAAAATCTAAGAGCCTGCCTCTGGCTGAGCACATCGACTGCGGCGACTGCATAATCGCAACCTACCCCAGTTCGATTCCTGCTGGAGGAGACCTGTTTTTCATGTCCTTTTTTTGCCTAAATAAAGCAAAAACATCTTTATTTAGATCAGGAAGGGGGGCGGGGGGGTAGAATGACAACGGGCAGCATATCTAGGACTTTGATTGAGCTGAATTTTACCTGTCATGATGTCAAGGTGACCGCGGATCATCACTTGTCGTTGTTGACGCTTTCCCCTCCCCCCCTGAGGGACCTGTCCAACTACCCCCCCCCCCCCCCCCCCTCCCCCCCAATCCCAATCCCACCATGCACTGCTCCCCTCTTTATTCCTGTCAGGCTCTTTATTATGTGAGTGATGGATAGAGTTGAGATGAGAGCAGAGTCCTCCTTGCTGACTCATGCCTGTGCTCAGTGTCTCCTCCTCGCACCTCTGCTGGGAATAAGACGTATGTAGGCCTCTCCTCTCCGCTCCCACATGGAAAATAGAGCCCGACCCATTGCATCACTTTAGGCTGACATATCGGCCATCATTTGACTCTCTTGGCAGTGGTTTGGTTTGACATTGGTATTGGCAGTTATGCAGCCAATGTGACCAGATTTCTTTTCCTTTTTTTTAAATATATTTTGGGGGCTTTTCTGCCTTTATTGCTAGTACACAGTGGAGATGGACAGGACGCGGGGAGAGAGAGACGGAGAGTGACACGCAGCAAAGGTCGTCGGGGAAATCTGGGTTTGAACCCTGCGACACGCTGTCAGACCGCATTAGAGCCTATACTACAGTATGTGGCATGCGCCTGGACCGCTAGGCCAGCGGGCGACCCCCAGTGACCCGACTTATAGCCACGTTCAACCTGGTGTCCTTGTTTGAAAATGTTTGAGTGGGGCTGTGGGGCTCAAGTGGTTAAATGAAATAAAAGTTCATTTTGTATCTTTCTATCAAATGTTTATAAACTCTTTTGCTTACAAGATAATTAGATGTTCTCGAATAGAAATAAATGCCAGTCTTTCCTATTGATTTGATGTGGTGGTTGTGCAAAATCTCGGTCAAAACATTGGATTCTTGTCGAGTCTTGATGGACCAGAAAACGAGATGAGAATTGACAGACTCATGCCTGTTCTCCGTGTCTCCTCGCACCTCTGTGGGAATAAGACAAGCGTATGTAGGCTTCTCCTCTCCCGACATTGTGGAAAACAACCCTATCCTCCCCCGCATGAAGTAATGAGTGCGGTTGACGAGTTCTGTGTACCAATTAAAATCATTTGGAGAAGAAAGATGTCGAGAGGGAGAGGGAGAGAGAGCGAGAGTGAGATGGGTCTCATACTATTTTTGCCTCTCAAGCGTGTGAAGGGGAAAGGAGATAAGGACAGAGTCATTTTTAGCGTAATAATGATACATGTCCCAGTGTGGCGCTTTCTCCTGAAGCATTACATTCTCATTAGCGGCGGCGCGCGGCAGGGCCAAGGGGCTACAAGCCAGCTCGAGATGTTTATCACGGCCATTGAAAAGCAACGATTTAGTTTGTGGAACTGTACACCCCAGCTGACGAACCATCTCGGCTGGCAGCGAGATTCTGAATTGCGTCGTATGAATGTGTCTTTTGGGGCAGAATTTCACTTTGAGGTGAGTTATGTGCCGGGCCCCTGGCTAGCTCCCGTTTGGCCCTTTTTGTAGCCCGGAACCAAGTTAACCCAATAAGATCCGAGGCCGATTCTACAAATGCCCTCTAAATCGGTAGTTCTCAAACGTTTTCGTGCCAAGGACCCCCAAGATTATATGTATTTGGCCGCGGACTCCTCCATTTCGAAAATGGAGGACCCACCAGGGACCCACCAGAAGAGAAGATTAGTGTAAAAACAATTCCAAATTATTCAAAGTTTTTCAAACGCTTTGTGACGTGCTGTGAGCTTGTATATCTGCCATTTATGAGAACTACCGTTTGAAACCAATGTTCTAAATCATTATGGTTTTCTGAATAACGTATGTTGCTCTATATATGTCTATCTTTCTATCGATCAATCCGGTTTTAAAAGGTTAATTGGTTCAATTGACAACTATACATATTCCACCCGATTCATGGCCCAAGACGCCTCTTGATTTGCGCTATGATTGATCAGAGCCACTGCAGATGTCATTCCGGTCACGACCAGAGGGTGGCAGTAGATCCCCACCTCCCACCACCTCTTCCAATCTCAGATTAGACCAATGACTCATGCTGCTTGCCTGTCTGTCTGTCTGTTTGTCTGTTTGCTTGCTTGCTCGTCCCTCATGACATCTACTTTGCAAAGTCTTCCCTGCTCTGTTCTACCACCATCTTCTTTTCCCGGCGTCTGCATGTCTTTTCTATCGTTCTCTCTCTCCTCTGATGCTCCCCCTGCTTGCTTGGCACTTCTACTCTTTACCCCCCCCCCCCCCCACACACACACCCCCCATACCCCCACCCCCCTCTGAGTCTTCCTCGCTCTCTGGCTCATTCTCATCATCATCACTGCACATTCTGTCCTTTCTGGCTCACACACACACACACACACACACACACACACACACTGCAATCTTTACGTTCCCCCCCCCATCTCTCTCTCTCGTTGTCACACCCCCCCCCCCCCCCCCCCCCCAGCTGATAATTAGCCGCTAAATGTTCGGCCATATTCTCCCCTTTCTGCCACATTCTCTCTCTCTTTCTCTCTGCCACTTTATTTATTTGTGTGGACCAAGAAATGACCTTGTTAGAATGAGAATCGGTGCAGGCTGGCTGCTTTTGTGTGTGTGTGTGTGTGTGTGTGCGCGCTTGTGCTCTGTCGCACATTCTCATTTACTTTTCTCTCCCCTCTCTCCATCTCTCTCTCTCTCTCTGTGCGCCCCCCCCCCCCCCCACCATCCATCCATCTCTGGGGCTGTCTCTCTATCCGTCTCTCTCACTCAGTCCAGTGATTAGTGTATGATGTATTTTGGCTGCTGATGTGTGCAGTCTGTTTAGTATGTGGGCTGGTCTAATTTCTGCTATCTGGTGGCAGATGCAGTTGACAATCTGATTTGTTTTCATGGAATAATGAAGAGAATGCAGTCGCCCATATATATACTGTGTATACATACATACAGAATGTACATAGAATATACAGTATGCTGTATGTTCTATGTATCGTTGGTGTCGGGCAGAAACCTCCTATCTGCATTTTCTAAAAAGTTGTGTTTTTTCGTTAACCCATTAAGACCTGAAGCTGATTCTACAAATGTCTTCTAAATCCCAACGGTATTCCAAAAAAAAATACGTATGTTGCTATATCAGTGGTGCTCAAACTTTTTCATGTCAAGGACCCCCAAAATGATATGTATTTGGCCGCCGACCCCCATCTCAAAATATTTTGTTCCAGGGACCCCCAGAAGCTTTTAGTTAAAAATGTTTGCTTTAAAACAATATATATTCAAAGATTTGCACAAATTTTCACGATGTTTCCAAAATAGCAGATCAACAAGGCAGACCTACCAACTGCAAGGCCTTGGGGGCTTGTGACTGCCAAGCAGCTGATAGTCCTGCTTAAAGGGCCACAAGGGTTAACATTACAATCTGGGATATCTTTTTCAATCAACCAAAAATAAATCTCTAAAGGAATTTCATAAATAAAATCAAAAATAATAATCAAAGATTCCAATCAAAAACAAAAAAAAAGTGGTGAAAATAGCTTGTTGTGAGCTTGTAGATCTGCTATTTTCACTAGTTTGGGTCCCGGGGAGACATCACATTTCTCTTTTGGGTCTCGAGCTAAAACCACTGCTATATAAGGTGCCCACTCGCCCCCACCAGTTCTTGTATTCGTTTTACTGAGAATAAGTTTAAGGCTAGCCATAGTATTACTGAGGTTAAGTTTAGAAATAAGGTTAGGTTTAGACATAGTTTACTGAGGTTATGTTTAGGAATAAGGTTAGGTTTAGGCATAGTTTACTGAGGTTACGTTTAGGAATAAGGTTAGGTTTAGGCATAGTTTACTGAGGTTACGTTTAGGAATAAGGTTAGGTTAGGCATAGTTTACTGAGGTTACGTTTAGGAATAAGGTTAGGTTTAGGCATAGTTTACTGAGGTTACGTTTAGGAATAAGGTTAGGTTTAGGCATAGTTTACTGAGGTTATGTTTAGGAATAAGGTTAGGTTTAGGCATAGTTTACTGAGGTTACGTTTAGGAATACCTGGTGGCGACCGTTCCAAGGCCGCCGGATTTGCCCTGGGGCGAGCGTGTTTTGTGGCGAACGTTCTTGTATTGTAATAAGTAAGTTCTTTCCTGTAGAGTTATGTCAATAAAATATAACCAGTAGGGCCTACATCTGCAGTGGTCTCCCTATACTCTTCCATTGAGACATTCAGAACCTGGTGTCGGGTAGTTGAAAGTGATTTGAAGCAGATGGCACACCGGATTGGACCAACCACGTGTGCCGCCAACTTTATTGTAGCTAAGACATAAAACTTACAGATTGTTGCTTTAAATTAACACTGAGGATTTAACTGTTTACTATCAAGCAGTATATCTGGTGTCGAGTGCATATATCACCCACTTTTGAGCGATGATGAGGGCCCATGCGTGATGAGGGCCCATGCTTGTGTGTGTGTGTACGATTGATGCCTCAGTCTCTTGCAGGCGGCCTACTTAAGAGCTCAGTGTTTGGACACCCCCTCCATCTCAGTCACTTTATAGCCCCAATCTGTCTCCATGCATGGAACACACACACACACACACACGCACGCACACACGCACGCAGGCAGGCAGGCAGGCAGGCATATACTGTACAGATCAAAAGAGATGAACACACTGGCAGACTAAATGCACACGCACGCAGCCACGCACACATGCGCATATTCTGTACGGATCAACAGAGTCGAACAAACAGGCAGTCTAAACTCACTCACACACAGAGTTTGTCTTTATATCCTTATAGGGATGTCAAAAGCCTTCATTAATACTCCAAACCAAGTCTGAAAACCGAACAAATTCTCTGTGGACGTAAATTGTCTTATACTTGATGATGGATCCCCACTCTTTGTTTTCATCAGCGTCTGATGCACTATGTGCCAAACATGTTGAGAGACAATGTCTGCGAAGTGGAATTAACAAATCAGCAATTTGCAATGGCTACTAAGCTGCAGCCATGAGCGCACCTTTTGTACATCTGTATGTAAGAGCACCATATTTCAGAGATAATGATAATTTGAGATATTGCACACACACAATGTGTTGTAATGCAACACGTTGTGAGATTTTAGATCTGCTATATATTTTTTAGGTTTTAATTTTGCCTATAATGTGTCAAAAAATACGGGACACCATGACTAAAGTGGTTAAACCAATCATGAAAATATCTATTTTGAGCTCAGCTGCAGCTTCCAAACGTTCAACCATCAACTCGGCTCCCTCCTACGCACATTTAGTGGATGATTTCTTCCCTTTTTGTTGTGATCGTGGCACCGATCGTCAGTCTCAGGGACAGAGGGCTTTGTGATTACTGTACCCGGTCTATCTTTAGTCTGCTGCTATAGAACACAGTCATCAAGCTCCCCCATTTTTCTCTCTCCCTCTTTCTCTGCCCCCACTCTCTCCCCCTACTTCTCTACCTCTTTCTCACTCTCTACCCTCTCTCTCTCTCCCTCTCTCTCTGTCCCCCCTCTCTCTCTCGCTCAACACCAATCCCCCAGACACCAAGCGTCCTCTCTCTGTCCTCCAAACCCAGCTGGCTGCTGGGGCTGCCTTCGTTTGTTCGTTCCCTTGCACGCTCACTGGTTCTCTCTCTCCCTCTCTCTCTCTCTCACACACACACACACACACACACACACACACACACACACACACACACACACACACACACACACACACACAAGATCACACAGGGGTCTTTGATGTCATTCTTTTCTTTACTAGACCAGATCTCCCTCTTTCCATGTGTCCATTATCTACTCTCTCCAAGTGTCCCCCCCCCCCCTCACTGTCACCTGCAGGATTTCAGGCCTGTTGGCTTCCTTCCTCAGGTCCTTTATCCTGCTCTGTCCTAGCTCCTATATCCTCACTGGAAAACGGAAATGGAAGGTCCGTCCACCATTTTTCCACTCGTGTCAAGTCTCTTATGCCTGCTCGAAGGAGATTAGCAATTAGGATTTGGAGGCATCACCGAGGAGGTACGAGATGGGGAAACGAAAGTGCCTGCTACCGGGAAGACTTTCCAAGTTGAACAGCATGATTGTGTGACCACCCCGCCCCTCCAGCTGGCAATATACCGCCCCTAAATCGGGGGGCGGGCGGGGAGGGGTGCTTGTCAGCTGTGTTGTTCAGAAATGGACGTCGCTTAACATGACCCTTCAGAGTAATTTACGTCCCACTTCCTCTAAACAACATTTCTTCGTTTCCTCTCGCCTCGTTTCCTCGGTGCGTCCTCGGTGCGATGGACTAAAGATGCAAGGAATTGGATGCGCCTGTAGGAAACGAGGATTTGATTTACGGACCTGAGACGCAGCCACAGTTCATCCTTTCCAGCCATGTTTCCGGTTGCTGTTTGTTTCCTGTGCCTCTCTCTCCCCCCCCCCCCCCTCTCCCCCCTCCATATCCTTTCTGTCACTCAGCGTCAGAGTCTTAGTGGTGGGAACTGGGAATTATCGTTCGTTTCGGTGACTCCAGTCATGTCGTTCTCGTGCACTAATAAGATCAGGTCGAATGATTTTGTTCACCGTGCATCGCTTCCGGCTCCGCCCTCCTCGCGTAGTTTAGTCCAATGACAAAAGAGGAATGTCTCTCCTCAGCCAGTCAAAACGTTGCATTTTGCCACAGACCGGCTGAACCTCGGGGTCACCACCAGGCTTTTACGGCACGGCGGAAAACTTAACCCATTGATACCTGGAACGCATCTGTGTCACTTTAGATGTCTTTGGCTATTCAAAAATAGCAGATATACAAGCTCATATCGCGGCACCGAGTGCCGCGATATGAACTTGTAGATCTGCTATTTTTGAAAAATCGAGGAAAAAAAATGTGGGTTTTTCTTTCAAATTTTTTTTAGGATTTAGACATTTCTAGAATCTTCTCAGGTCTTAATGGGTTAACGACTCGAGACGACGCGGTGACGTTTGACGTTCTCGTTCACACAAAAGACGGAATTCTTTCTGAACTATTCAAACGAATCGCTCGCGAACGTCGCAACACTGACCGACTCTCTCTCTCTCTCTCTCCTTTGTCTCCCCCTGCAGGTGATGCAGGTGCTCAACGCTGACGCCATGGTGGTGAAGCTGAACTCTGGAGAGTACAAGACCATCCATCTGTCCAGCATCCGGCCCCCCAGGATCGAGGGAGAGGTACAAACAGACGCTGTGTGTGTGTGTGTGTGTTGAATTGTACCATTGCAATATGATAGGTTAATTATCTTCCTGCTTGGCTTTTTGGTGTGCTGTTCTAGTGTGTTTTTAGTGTGTGCATGTCTTGTTTTTCTACTCGTATTACTATACTTGTGAGGGCCAAATGTCCCCCCACAAGTATAGTAGAATGTGAGTAATAGGCATTTTGAGGACTGTTTGCCTGGTTCTCGCAAGAGAAATGCTGCTTTTTATGGTTGGGAAAAAAGATCTTCAGAGGGTGCTTTTAGGTGTTGGGGTTAGACTTATGAATGACTTTCTCGACCCCATCCCACATGCAATTATCCCATTCAATCCGGGAACGCATCCGTGCCATTTTAGATTTATTTGCCTATTCAAAAAATAGCAGATACACAATCTCACAGCCGCGCTGTGAGCTTGTAGATCTGCAATAAAAAAAAAAAAAATTGAATTTTTTTTCCTAATCTTTACAAATGTCTTCTAAATCCTAACAGTTTTTTGAAAACTTATGTTATAGTGGTTCTCAAACTGTTTCATGTTAACTCTTTCACTGCCAAGAGTATTTTCATAAAGTACTCCCCCAGTGCCAGCAATTTGCGTGTTTTTTAAATTTGTAATTTTGTAATTTTTCATTCAAATAAATGATCTGATTGCACTTTTAAACCCATAGGACAGTTCTACCAGTAGAGAGCAGCAAATCGACACATTGATCACCTCGTTGACTCGCTCACCCCCTCCCAAACAGGCTTAAGTCACATCCGGTCATTAACCGGATGTGGCTTTTTCGACAATCGCTGATCGGGCTAAATTACAATGTGATACACGACTACGATGACTGATCGTCACCCAGACCAAAGAGAATAGAAGTAGACCTCTCCGTTCGTTTTTTAAACCGTGTGAAAAACCGTGACTTTCCCTATTCTGGCCAAAAATGAGCGCGGAAAAAAAATGAGAACCGGAAACGGAATCTGCGTCATGAAACCGGAACCCAATGAGTCTGAAGGAATCAGAAAGCGAAAGTGATCATGAAAAATAAACAGAATAGCGCGACCACAGTAAAAAGTAAAAACTCGGGATTTCTCGTTCTGGCAGGGAGGGTATTCAGAGAAAACTCGGGATAACTCGGGGCTTGGCACTGAGAGAGTTAAGAACCCCCAAAATTATGTTTTTGGCCGCCGATCCCCATCAAAATATGTTGTTCCAGGGACAACCCCCAGAAGCAAAGATTTGAGTTAAAAATGTGCAAAAAGATTTGCACAAATGTTCAAGACTTTAAAAAAATAGCAGATCTACAAGCTCACAGCGCTGCACTTGGTGCCGCACTATGAGGTTGTATTTTTGAATAGCCAAAGAAATCTAAAATGACATAGATGCGTTTCCGGATTGAATGGGTTACCAGCAAGGCCCCCAGAACCGAGAGGGAGCAGTGAAGCGCACTGGACATAGTGGCCGATCATAGGTACTGCAGTTTATTACGGCTGGGGCCAGACGCGCGAAAACGGTTTCGACCAATGGGCTCGACTCACGAGCTTTGCTCACGGGGCTGCGCACAGAGGTGACACTACTGCGCAGAGTGACGCAAAGCGCATCACATAGGCCCCAAATAGGTCCGGGGATTTTTGTTACCTCTCTATTATTTTGAACTGTATGGTTATCAGACAGATCAGTTCAAACGTTCCAGTGTATTAACCAACCAGCAACTCATAATACAACCTGAATATGAACGAGAGCACTGCACATAGAATATATGAAAGAATTAAAGTTGTACACTGTTGTAATGCACCGGAAAATAGCCGAGCTTGTAGATCTGCTATTATTAGGCTATTTTCATATTTTTTTACGCTGTCCTAAAATGCTGGTGTCCTCGCAAGTATAATAATAAAAGTGTGTGTGTGTGGAGCCTCTCACCAGGGCTTGCGTTGTGTCTGACACATTTTCAGACACATTCAGAAGTGACTAATTCTCTTTTATTGAAAATCCTGCCGATGTGACTGCTCCTTACTCTCCACTTCTATAACCCATTAAGACCTCTGAGGCCCGTTCTGCAGATGCCTTGTAAACCAGAAGTTCTCACGCTTACTCAAAAATAGCAGATGTGACGCGCTGCGAGCTTGTAGATCTGTTGTTTTTGAATAGCCAACTGAAAAAATCTAAAATGACACCGATGCTTTCCCGGTTTCAAAGGGATAATGAAGACAAAACGCACTTGTCATCTCTTTTCATCCTCCATTTCTTTTTTTCTTTTTTTTTTCTCAACTGCCTTGCTCCCCCTCTTTCTCTCCCTCCCTCCTCTATCTGTCTCTCCCTCTCTTTTTTTCCCTCTTTCTCTCCCTCTTCTGGCTCTACATCTCTCTGTTGCTCTGCCTCCGTCGTCATAGTTTTGACCACATGGTGGCGCCTTTGCAATTGGGGCACACACACACACACACACACACACACACACACACACACACACACACACCCAGTGGATGGGATTGCAGCACTGCAGAGAACTGGGCCGATCAATCTCTCCTACACACCAAACCTCTTTCCCCCCTGAATCACTTCCACACACGCACACGCACACGCACACGCACACACTCACACTCTTGCACATGCCTTGTCACGACCGGTGAGAGACCTGTACCTATCTATAGCATATACAGTACATGCGAGGTCTGAAAAAATTACTGATTATACATTATGTGCATACGTAGTGTATTATGCGTTCATTATGACACGCGGATACCGTAGGCTGAAAACGGCTGCCAGTCGGCTAGGACCCCCCCCCCCCCCTCACCCACCCACCCACCCACCCACCCACCTATCACACGGGAAGTTATCGATCACTCGAAGGAATGCAGAGCTGGGAGGGATTCTCTGAAAGCACTTGCAATTTCTATTTCTTATTTTATTTGTATTTTTTCATCACACTGTAAAGACACGTCTTCTATACATGTACGATACCGGTGGACTTGGTTCTCAAACGTTTTAATTTCAAGGACCACCATAACTCTGTGAGTGTACAAATAGAACCAAATGGACCCAAATGGATCCATTTGGTCTCTGTATCGATCGATACGCAAGTTATGGGTTATCGGAATCTGTATCGGGAAGGAAAAAAAACTTACAGTATATTTAAATTTGTTTTTTATACATTTTTTTTAGGCTTTTCTGACGTATACAGTGGAGAGAGAGACAAGGAGTCAGTGACACGTAGCAAAGATCGTCGGGATCAGGATTCGAACCCGCGATGCGCTGTCATTGGAGCCTATATGTAGGCCAGCGGGCGCCCCCGATTTGGTTCTTCTTGACCACAAATGCTACACTGTTATTTAGCGTATCGTTTTGACGCATACTAGGTTTGATGTTTACTTTGTATCCTGGTTTCCTGAAAGCACTACATTGTTCTCGTTGCTCTACTTAACTGTAAGTGACTATTCTTCTCTGTCGTGTGTTGTTGACTAGGGTTCTCGCCATTTACTCTTGATTTCACGCTTGTACTGTAAGTCACTCTGGATAAGTGCAGTCTGTTAAAAGGATCCCTGGCTAATAAGCCTTATATGCCTTAATACATTATAATTGCCCTCTATAACTAAAATTAAAAACACCTTAAATATTGTGTTTATTTTAGAAATTGTTCATATTTTACACAACGCCCGTTGCAAGTTTCTGCCGAGTGCCTAAAATGTGCTGTGAACCTTCTCCTAGGTTTCGTTAACATAAAACGTTTCGCATCGCGACGCGTTGTGAGCTTGTAGGTCTGCTATTAGTATTTTCACTAGCTTGGATCCTGGGGAGACATCAAATTTCTCTTTTGGGCCACGGATCTGGTGGTCCCTGGACCCGACGTTGAGAAATGATGCTTTATTATGTAGAAACGGAGAGCTAGGGAGAGAGGAAGGGTATAAAAAATTAAAAAAATGTTTTAGTCCAACAACAGAGTTCCTGGATAGGTGCCTTTTCTTTAATAGACTGTCCCTTTCATCTCATTGTCTTTTTATGGTTCACTCTTTTTCCCTCTTTAGCAGTTTTCTGCTCTTCTTTTCTCTTAGCTCTTCTTCTTCATTGCCTCGTTGCTCCTCTTCATCACCCTCTGAGTGTCATCGTTAGCGCAGCGCGTCATTAACGGCATGCCTTGCATTCTCTTTCTCTCTGGTGTGGTTTTATTTCCCTGTGGGGTATGCAGGGTGCTGGAGTCACATTGTTGACCTGCATGGCTGCCCTTCCTATGCCGCACACACTCACTCTCTCTCTCTCTCTCTCTGTCTGTGTGATTGTAACAAGCTCATGAACGCATTTCTCCATTTTGTCTCTGCTTCTTCCCATCGCCTTCCAACTCATCCTGACTCATCCTCTTCCTCCGTTTACCCTTCTCTCTCTCTCACTCTCACTCCTCTCTCTATCCATCTTCTATTGCCTCTATCTTTTTTTCTCTTCATCTCCTGCTGCTTACATAAATGTATTTTTCTACTTTGGCATTCCGCACAACTTCCTTATCGTTCTCCTGCCTTTAATTGAATGCCCCCCCCCCTGCTCCCTCTTTCCACATTTTTGTATTTCATTGCGATACCAGATGCGTTTACAGTGTGAGCTTTGTGCACCGCTGTTGCATGCTGGGAGTTGGCCCGGGAGAGAGAGCGGCGTTCTACTGTCTTTTTAACCGCTCCGTTAGCTACTTGAAATCATGAGAGCCCAGATGTTGGATGCATTGTTTTGTATTCCTAAATTCTTTGTCACCATTGTTCCTTGCACTTCTCTGCTCTGGGCTCATGATTTGTGAGTGTTTACCCCGTTTAAATAGCGCTCCACTGCAAGGAAACACTGCACTGGTTACAATAACCACAACATGTATTCAAATTAAAACTGAACACAGGCAGTGGTGTAAAGTAACTAAGTACATGTACTCAAGTGCTGTACTTAAGTAGCCTGGTTCCAAACCACTCTCTGAGCGGACTGCCTCTTGGTCTGGTGTTGAAAAACGACAAACCAATCAGCGAATATCTGCTAAAACAAGCTGTGCGATGATGTCCACGCTGGGCAAGACCTGGGATGTTGGTTGTCTAGGAAGTGAAGAACCGGAAACGGTTGAATTTGACGGAAGTACCGCCCAAGGAAATGACGTTGATGCTTTACAAATCTGTTAACATTCTCCGTGAATGAAACAAGTGTTGTGATTGGTCAAAAAAATATCGTTTCCGGGGGAAACGCGTACGACGGAAATCCTACCCACTCAGGACTTCCTAGACACTCGCTGCTTTAGGTCGTGACCAGGCTCTTCTTTTCGCAGATAAGTGAGGCTGGGACCGAGGCTAGATGATGTCAGATCTAGGCGGATCCGTGGATCTCTTGTGATTGGTTTAGGGAAATTCGAATCCCCTCCCCCTTGCAATCGCCGACACTGCAGCCAATTTCAGACTGAAGCTCCACGCAGCTTCAGGCTGATAATCAGGCTAGTACTTAAGTACAATTTTGAGGTATTTTTTTTTACTTTACTACAAGCTCACAACACATAGTGAGCTTGTAGATGTGCTATTTTCAAAATATTTTTTTTACATTTTATACGTTTGACAACTTGTGAAACTACTTTTACTTTTGGTACTTTAAGTATATATATATATATATATATCTTAAAATATATTTTTGGGGCTTTTTCTGCCTTTATTTGAGATGAAAGTAGGCTGACAGGAAATGGGGAGAGAGATGGGGGGGGGGGGGGGTGTGACACCATAGAGTTAAAAATAATAGAGAGTGCACCCGATATCCCCTCCCATCCACTTGCATTGAGTTGCTCACACAGTGCATGGGCCAAAATCACCCCTTCTTCCGGGTTGTGAAATGTGGTGGGTGAGGCCTATTTGGGGCTTCTGCGTGTCACTTTTGTGACGCGTTTTGCGTCACAGAAGCGCGCAGCCCCATGCGCGCGCTCGTGAGTCGAGCCCATTGGTCGAAACCGTTTTCGCTCGTTCGTGACAGGAAGCCCCAGGCCGTTTTAAGCTGCAGTACCTATGAATGGCCAGCATGTCCATTCGGCTTCAATGCAACCACTGGGTTCTGGGGGCTTGGGTGACACGCAGCAAAGGCCGTCGGGATCGGGAGTCGGACACACTGCCAGACCGGACCACCAGTCTATGGTGTGTGTTCCTGGACCGCTAGGCCAGTGGGCGCCCCCTTTAAGTATATTTTTGAGCTCAAGTACATTTTCAATACAGGACATAGCATTTCTATATTTTCCTTAAGGAAAGAATGCGAGTACCTCATCCAGGGTAGGAAACCCGAGGAACGTTTGTTCATTGGTAATGGTGGCTGAAACACTAGAGTTCTCACACACACACACACACACACACACACACACACACCACACCCCTATACTTTTTTGTTTTATTTTTTTAACCTTAAGCCTTATATGTATGTAGTTGTGGTGTTGCACGTTCTGAGCTTGTAGATGATCTGCTATTTGTGGCGCACGGCCATGCTAGTTTTCTTCCACTCTGGCATGCTACTATGTAAAAATCGGAATAACCCTAAACAATAAACCTAACTTCTATCTACACACACACACACACACACACACACACACACACACACACACACACACACACACACACACACACACACACACACACACACACACACACACACACACACACACACACACACACACACACACACAAAATCAGTGTTGTCCCTAGCTTATACTAGCCAAGCAAGAAAATGGAGCAACCGTTGCACGAAGGGCAAATCGTGCTGGAGGTGGCACCCGCTGGTGGCATACGTGATGCACTTTGGAAATGTTCTTTTAAAATAATGCAGTTTTGGTATTGTGTCGTGTTTTGTAGTGTTGTGGTTGACTTTACTCAACAGGGTCACACAGCATGAAAAAGTAGCCACAAGCTGGCATGCAGTGGTGGAAAGTAACTAAGTACATTTACTTAAGTAATTCCGGACTTTTACTTTTTAATTTTTATATTGCAGTATTGGTACTTTTACTTAAGTAAAGAATTTAAGTACTTTTTCCACCACTGCGGTGGCATGTAAACTCAAATGAACAAGACTGCAATGTTTTGACATATTTTATTACAGACAGGGTTTCAGAGCAGGTGTGCAAAAATGTGTACATAACATATTTTTTGGGTGATTTGGGGTGTAATTACTTGGCCCCGTCTGAACGCGTGGTAGGCTCCCATGTATCCGTATGTCAGCAGGTTCATAAGCATTTTATTAGGTTTTGATCCAAGCTAATTGGCATGGTTGGAAAAGATAAGAAAACCAGAATTGAGTCATTGAGCGTTACCGAAACGATGGTGTGGTTTGGATTCGCTGCGCATTTTAATGATCTGTTTGCCCAGAGAAGCAGCATGAGATCCTTTGTTGTTGACGTAGTACCCCGTGCCTCATTAGGCTGTGGTCTGCGGTCCTCTGGGTCACGTTGCACTAGTGGACGACACTGACCCATGTTGTAAGGGTCTGTATACTTTAATACTTCAAGGTCATGAATTACGGCCTCTTTACTTGCCTACTCAGGCCTTTTAAATTCCCTAAGGAGCACAGGCCATCGATGAAACTCCTCCTTCCACTCCCGTCTTGTTGCCCTCGCCTCCGGTTGCCATGACAGCCCTTCTTCCTTCGTATGTTCTTTGGTTCTTCTCCAGGTGGTTCTAGGTCTTCCTCTCTTCCCCCCTGTCTTGCAGGTTAAACCTTAGTGCAGGTTAAACCTTAGTGCATGCATGCGTTGTAATTTATCTATTTTGTCTTCTGGGGTGTGCAACATATCGGGTTGAATTGTCTCTTCCTGATTTGGAAAACTATTGTTTTTCGCTTGCTGAGTTGGTGCAAAGTGTCGCACCAACCCCCAAGGAATCGGCACTGGAATTGAAGCAAATTTCCGGGTTCTCTTAACACATTCCATGCCAGAGTTTAATCTCATAATGTACTCACCAGTGCCAGCGTTTTATTGTTGTTTTTTTGTTTTTTTCATGTCGCCACAGACCTCGCTAAATAAGTTAAAAGTGCGCGTTCATTTGGTTCTAAACACACAGCGGATCTGTGAGAAACGGCCAGCGAAAACAGTTTCCAAATGCGAGCCGCCATCTTGAAGATACAGCCGATCAACGCTAAACAGTGATCAGCGAGGAGAAAAACAACAACCGAGAAAATCGAGTTTTAAACAGGATCCCAGACAGGAAGCGGATACGATCGAAAAAAACGGAACCCGAATAATTCCGTTTCCGACCGGAAACCGGAAACGGAAATGGATCAAAAAAATTCGGAAAGTGCACCTGGGGCAATTTCAATGGGAATCGGCGGTTCGCGTAGATCTACGCGACTGGCACGCTGCGGCTTTAAATAGGTTCGCGTAGATCTACGCGACTGGCATTCAATGTGTTAATCTATGCAGTTCCTATTAACTCTTTCATTGCCATGGACGAAAATTCCCGTCCGATTTTGCAATGGCCCACACTGCCAATGACGGAATTTTTTATTTTTATTTTTATTTTTCTCACACAGAACCAGAGATAACACAATCTGAAGATTTACTGCTCCATTCACTTCCTGGTTAACTTATTACAAGAAAGTGGATCACTATGACTCTTTCTTCTTAGAGTTCTTAGATATTTATACTGGATCCCAATCTGTCAAATCATTCATATTCATTTCAAAATATACTATTGTTGATTTTATTAAGACATTGAATGGTTTATATATTCATTTCTGATCTTCTGCTATGTTATGAACCATCCGGGTTCGGGTTAGGACGGGTCTGCTTTCTGAACGCAGAGTCGGAACAAAATGTGAAGAAGCGATGTCCAATCTTTATGCACCACACATACTGTAGCTGCAACAAACTTTGAGAAACCTTCTTTTGCACTTTGGCTCAAGGCCTCTTTGTTTTCCGTAAAGCTCTCTTGAATGGCCTTGTTGAGATGTGCTCCACAAATAAACTCTCGCCTCGCCTCTTCTGCTCTGCATACTCTCTCACCTGTGGGACAAACCCCATTAAGAGACTAGTCGATGCGTGCCAGACAAACACAACCTCACAACAAATATTCTTTAAAGTTTATAGTGTGCGACTCGACTCGCACAACTGTGCTCAAGAGCGGAGACACACTTTACTGAGCTGGTTCAGCCAATGATGAGTAACATCTGGGGAGCTGGCGTGTGTGTGTGTGTGTGTGTGTGTGTGTGTGTGTGCGCTCAAACCTGGATATACACACACATGTAGTGTAAGTGTGTGTGTGTGTCAGTAGATACACCTGAATTTACACACACATGTAGTGTATACGTTTGTACACATGTTTATTTAACATGTATAAAAAAAACATAGGTACTCTAAAGCCAGAATCCTGGGAATCTGACATGACATTCACTGTGTGTGTGTGTGTGTGTGTGTGTGTGTGTGTGTGTGTCCATTTTCTATGGGTCTCTAGGGGTTTTCCAGTGTCAGTTGTCGTTATCTGTGCCTGTCTGGATGTGTCTGAGCTTCTATTCTGCTTGTAGGACCACTCAGTGTGTGTGTGGCAGGCTCTGAGGGGGTACTACCAAGGCCAGATGCGATGTACCACTGCACAAATGAACTGTGACAGCCCCCCACCCCCCCCCACCCGCCCCCAATCTCTCTCTTGTTTTCTCTCTCTCTGTCTGTCTCTCACTCAGTCCACCTGTCTCTCTTTCTGTCAGTCTCTCTCTCGGCCAGTCTGTCTGTCTCTGTCAGTGTGTGTCTGTCTGTCTGTGTCCCTCTTGTGATTACATGTCTCTTCATATTCACATTGACAGGCTGCAGTGAAATGGGGGCCTCATTCCCTTCTTCCCCTCTTTATCTCACTGTCCACTCCTATCTTTCTTTCTTTCTTTCTTTCCTTCGTCTTTTAACTCCTTTCCGATCCGTCTCACCCTCTCCCTCCATATTCTTCTCCCTCTCCCTCCCTCCCCTCTCCAGTGTTACTGCTGTGGTGTATTTTCAGATGTGAGTTATTTTGAGCTAGGGAGTTGGAGTCAGCTTTTCTTTCCACCCCTCTCTCCCTCTGCCTCTCGCTCCCTTTATCTCTCTCCCTCTCTCTTTCCCCCTCTCTCTCTCGCTCCCTCCCTCCCTCTCTCTCTCACTCTGCAGCAGGAGAGAGGAGCACAATACAAACACAAGTGTGGAGAGATGTCAGTGGTACACAATGACTCACCCCTACGCCCACACTCCAGCGTGTGTGTGTCAGGGTCTCTCTTTTTATGTCGGCCACTTGCCTCTGAACTCACTTAGGGGTCAGTTTGTGTGCTTGTGTGTTTTCATGTAGTTTGTAGGATTAAGGACAGTGCTGACAGAACCCTATAGATGGGTCAACTTCCTGTTCTTACATAAGGTAGAGCACAGCATCCCTGCCTCATTCTGCCTACTCATCTGTGTGTGTGTGTGTGTGTGTGTGTGTGTGTGTGCGCGCGCGTGCTGCGTAGAAGATTTAGCCTTGCGCCACATCTTTTCGCTCTCATTTGTCTCTCTCGGCGCCCGGTCTCCCTGTTTCAGCCCCCCCCCCCCCCCCTCCTTTCCACATCATGATGCTAAGCAGTGAAGGAACACAATGGTGGTTTACAAAATACAATTTTAAATACTGGATTCTCAAGGAAAGCACAGCCGATGCAGTGCCTTGGAGGAGTCAATTGAACCAGTATCCAGTATCAATTGAACTCCAAAGAGTTAACCTTTTTGGAGTTCTATCGGAATCAAATGGCCAAATGGAACCAAATGGACCCCTCCATTGGTATATACTCTTATGAGTTGAATGAACTCACCGATCCATTTGCTTACGTTTGTACATGAACACTAAGGATTTGACTGTGTAGGACAGAGTATTGTTGAAAATTATTCACTTTATTGATAATTATATTCACTTACTCTACCATACTGATTGGCTAAAATAACCCTTTATTCATTAACCCATTAAAGCATCTGTCATTTCAGATTTTCTCATTGGCTATTAAAAAATTGCAGATATACAAGCTCACAGCTTGTACTATTTTTGAACAATATTGAAGGTGTGAGAACTACTGGTTTAGAGGGCACTTGTAGAATCGACTTCAGGTCTTAAAGGGTTAACACATTACATGCCAGACGTTAATCTCATTATGTACTCACCAGTGCCAACGTGTTATTGTTGTTTTTTTGTTTTTTTCACGTCGCCATAGACCTTGTTAAAATCCTTAAGATTGAGCTGTGCACTGTTTGTAAACATCACGGACATCTCCCTGTTTCTACCAGTGAAGACCACGTGTCAAACAGGGCATCCATGTTGTAGTTAGAACGGTTTACGTTAAACAGTGATATGCGAGGAGAAAAAACTACAAGGAGAAAATGGAGTTTCAGTTTCGTCATTAGAACGAGGGCCGACGGGATCGGCAAAACCGGATCCCAAATAATTCCGTTTCCGGTGGTGCTACCGGAAACGGAAGTAGATAAAAAATTTCAGAAAGTGCACTTTTGGTGAAATCAACGCGAACCGGTGGTTCGCGTAGATCTACGCGATTGGCACGTGGCGGCTTTAAATAGGTTTGCGTAGATCTACGCGATTGGCAGTCAATGTGTTAATGGGTTAGAATAAGATCTGGATTACGGCTTTAAGGCATAAAATTGTTTTCACGTTTCATAGATTGCTTCACTTGCACATGCCACCAGTACGTTTTTATTCAGGTGTGCAAAATGCTCATCTGTAATAGTTACTGTGTCGGTTAAGTAAGATTCTTTGATGTTCCCTGTGGGGAAGTGTGTCCACTGAGCAGTGCCCAGGGTTTTGACATGGCCAGAATAGGGACACTAGGGTTCTTGTGCTTAGGGGCATGGCAGCAGTATGTCCCCTAGTGTCTTTTGGTGAGAACCGTCAACGTGACACTGTGCACGATCAGTAACACTTTCCTTAAAGGTCGGATCTATGATGCATTATAATGTGCTTATAAGGCATTATAACACTCGTTGTTAATGTTTATAATCATGTATGACAACTTATAACGTTATTAACGTATTGTAATTGTGCTGGTAATAATGAATTATAAGCTCAGTGGAACGGCACATACAGTAACTACCTTAACTTAGCTAGTTATAAAGTGTCTTTGTTATAAGTTATGCATAATTATAAACATTTATAACGAGTGTTATGAATCATTATAAGTGCATTATAGACCCAACCATTAAGTAAAGTGTTACCTGGTAGTTATAATGCGCTGTTCCACTATATAACTCATTATGACCGACGATCTCGATCTCATGTGTTGTGTTCGTACTTGCCGCGGGACATTCTGAACAATTCATTCCCCCCCACAACATTCTGAGTACAAAAACCTTTTGATATCTACACATTGATACGGACACATCAACTAGAGGTTGTCAGATAGTGATTCTGATGTTTTGGAGAAATGGAAGGCCGAAGTGTTATCCTTTTTCTCCCTCTCAAAGATTCTGATATCCGATATCCATAAGTGAACTCTGTACCTTTTTAATTCTGGTGCATTATCAGTGGAACAAACTGTGGTTTCATTCTAGACACGACATGTTTATTTACCCTTTTTAAAGCACTTTTTAAGCATTTCAAGCACTCTGTGGACTGTGGAAGGGGAAAACAAACAAAAAAAATGCACCGGATAATTGACATCTTCATCAACAATGTGCACGATTACCTATTTTGAAACGACACAAAAAAACATATACAGTATGCCATCTCTGTGTCCTTAGCAGTATATACCAATATGTAACAAATATGGTACAACATGTATACAAATATTGTCCCCCGGGGACCCCCCAACATTCTGTGAGGACCCCCCTCGGGGTCCCGACCCACAGGCTGAGAACCACTGCCCTAAAGAAGATACCCATTCTCTGCATAAGTGCTTTTTTTCCCTCCGTCATTCTCCATCACTCTCTCACTCCGTCTCCACCCTCTGTGTGGTGTGTGTGTGTGTGTGTGTGAGATGTGCGTGCCAGCAGCATGGCCGAAGCCTGGCATGGTGCTTTGACCTCAAATCTTGGGGGAGTCACACACCCCCATGGCACATCTCACGCACGATTGGCTGGGTAAGGTTGACCAGAGGGCAGCGCTGTTGGATGCCGCCATTGGATGAAAGTTATTTTGCTCTCGTTCTCATTGGTCAAAAAAAAGCCAAGGACTAAACTCTTGCTTTATGTGCATCATGTTTTTTTTTTTGTTTTTTTTTGCAGGGAAAGTATTTAATTTTGGTGTTTTTTTTTTTTTTTTCAAAGACTTTCTTTCATACTTGAAAGTTAATTCATCATACTCTTCTTCCTAGAAGGCAAATGGTCTTAACCCATTCAACCCATGCAAGTTGTGCAAATCTTTGAATATATATGTTTCTTTTTAAAGCAAACATTCTTAAATCTTTGCTTCTGGGGATTCTACAAATGTCTAAATCCTAACGGTAAAAAAAATAAATACTTATGTTGCTATAATATTAGTGGTTCTCAAACTTTTCTCATGTCAAGGACGCGGACCTCCATCTCAAAATATGTTGTTCCAGGGACCCCCTAGCAGTAAAGATTTGAGTAAAAAAAAATCGCTTGAAAATGTATATCTATATTCAAAGATTTGCACACATTTTTAAGATTTTTGAAAAACAGATCTACAAGCTCGTAGTGCGGCTCGTAGCTTGTAGATCTGCTATTTTTGAATAGCCAAAGAAATCTAAACTGACACGGATGCTTTCCCGGTCCTAATGGGTTAATGGACATGAAAATCCATTTGGCTCTTGTCAAAAATGGTGCTCAATGCATAGAGACTGAAGTCAGTTTTGGAAGTCAAAATGTACACAAGTTGTGCATTCAGGTCCCTGTGAGCAGTTCCAAACACACCGTTTTCTAAAGGTGTTTACAGCTCAGCATACGCTGCTGTTCCGTATGGACATCTCCTTTGAAGCATGGGGCCATTTGCTTTTATATTAATTTCCTTTCATCCTTTTTTTTTTTTTTTTTAACCCATTGATACCTGGAACGCATCTGTGTCACTTTAGATTTCTTTAGGCTATTCAAAAATAGCAGATATACAAGCTCATAGCGCGGCACCGAGTGCCGCGCTATGAACTTGTAGATCTGCTATTTTTGAAAAATCGAGGAAAAAAAAAATTGGGGTTTTTTTTTTCAATTATTTTTTTAGGATTTAGAAGACATTTCTAGAATCTTCTCAGGTCTTAATGGGTTAAGCCAATTCTAACAGAGATGCGTGTCATCCCGCTTGGTGAACATCCTAATTCACAAACATGAATCATCATCAATGTTGGCAGTGAGCCTCTCCTATAATTACTCTAAACTGACACTTTTATGACGGGAGTCATTATCCTTTTGTCGGCGATCTGTCCGGAAATATAGAAGTGTGGTGTGTTTGTGGAAGCAGGCCGTTATGCCAGGTGAGGCGCAAGACGGACATCTCGTTATGGTGGTCTATAAGACATTGGTTCTCAAAGTGGGGTCCTTGAAGGAGTTCCAGGGGGTCCCCAGCTAAATGAGAGATTAGGAACCAAATGGACCCTTATGGGTCTGTAAATCTGAGAATGTAAGAAATAGAACCATAATATTTGTTACACGGTTCCATTTGTTACACTCGGAGTTAAATTGACATTGATTTTACAATATAAATTGGATTCCCAGAGATAGAAATGCCATTAAATGTAGCCTAATGCATGTCAAACTGGGGGTCCTTGAAATGAAAATGGTTGAGAATTACTGCTAGAGCAGTAAAAAATCTTCTCTAAGGGGGGTCCTTTGGCATATCTTTTCAAATGGGGGTCCGCGGGCTAATTGTCAATTTGGGGGTCCTTGACATGAAAAGGTTTGAGAACCACTGGTCTAAGATTAGAGTTGAAAGCTGGTATCGGCGACTATGCCAGTCTATGCCGATCCAATACCACAGAATTTATCTCATGATATGTCATTTATAGTCATTAGTTATTTTGAATGCTTCAGTAGTTTTTTTAATACTCTTACTGTAATATCTACATGATTATTTTACTATTCATTCCTAGATCAGTGGTTCTCAAACTTTCAAGGACCACTGTAATTCTGAATATGCAAATGGAACCAAATTGTTCCATTTGTACACTCTCAGAGCTACAGACCTGCAAGGGTCCATTTGGAACCCGCTCAAGGACCCCAGAGAGTCCCTGGACCCCACTTTGAGAACCTCTGTCCTAGAGTATCGGAATCGGGAAGGAAACAATGGTATCGGTACATCTCGATCTAAGATGACTTTTTATTTAGAAAAGGAGTGTAGAGAGAGGGAACGGAGGTCGGAGAGAGGACATACCTGTACATGGCAAGGCATGAGGGGACTCGGATTTGAACTCTTGACGTCGTGACTCACACAAGGAGCATCTGCTTGGCTACTTTTCAACCTACCACTCCTATTTTGGGCATAGTGTACTGTACATGTCAAGACTTAACGGCGTGCAAGAGGCTAGGCATCTGAGAAAATGGTCTATGTTTGTGTCTGTGTGTCCAGAGCTAATCTTGCAAACTGACATAAGTTTTACATTTTTATATTTTAACTTTAATAATGGAAGTCAAAGGGACTGTGACGCTGAAACTTTCCCCAAATTCGGATTAGTCATAGATGTGTCATATAGAAGACTGGCGTCATAGAGGTCATAGATCGTCTGAGATCCACATTGGGGTCCCAGCATTTCTATGTAAGCCTTGCCGAGCCATGAGACCCATAGGGCAGGAGCCTATCCCCTGTTTCTGTAGCGTGAGGCAACTTGATGTGCAAACACACGCCCTGGACATGACGCTAGTATGTCTCAGGGACTTACCCCCCCAATCCAAACCTTGACACGGAGTGCCAAGCAGGGAGGCATTGGGGCCCCTTTTTAGTGTCTTTGGTATGACCCGGCCGGGATCGAACCCTGACTTCCCAATCTGAGGGACACTCTAACCGCAAGGCCACTGAGCTGGTTGAGCATTTCTATGCGGTCCACATAAAATCCAATTTTTTTGGGTGAAAATGGCATGAGCTTGAAATGCAAGCTCTCAACGCAACACTGTGTGAGTGACGGCAATTTTTTTCCCTATGTAGCACCATAATACGAAGGAGTATAAAGTAGGGCCTAAGTGGTTAGTGCACTAAGTGGCCGAGGCACCTGACATGTTATTATGGTCTAAATGGTTCCTCTGGATCTGTTCTAAGTAACACCATCATTAGACTTGTGTTATACACACACACACACACACACACACACACACACACACACACACACACACACACACACACACACACACACACACACACACACACACATATACACAGAGCCTAAGTGGAGGACAAGGTAACAAATAGCTGCTTTATAGCGAGTCATATCTTTTTCTTTTTTTTTTGCCGTTGCCTCGGGCAGTGCAATGCCCTCCGTCTCTCTGCAGCCCCTCCTCCAACCACTCTGTAGCATTTTAATGTCGGAGCATTATTGAGTGAGGTTATTATGCATGCAGTCGTAAACGCTGACCATTTGTCTATGGGTTGTCGGCATACAGTTTAATAAAAAAAAATAAGTAATTTTCTTTGACTAGACCGCACACACACAGTCATCCACACAGACCGATTTGACGCCCCTCCCCAAACAACATGAATGTATCAGAATCCGATCCAACTTTATTGTCACATCACCGCTTTACAGGTGTAAAACAGTGGGAGAAATTAGTTTTTGTGGAAGCTCACATCGTTTTTGTTATTTCCATAAGAGACGGGGAAGAAGAAGAAGGGGTGGCAAGGGGAAGAGATCAATAAAAACGAATTATGTACATATTTACACATACAGTAGTACCGCATATCTATCCGGTGTGGTAAGTACCTGAGGGAAGAAGACATAATGTACCATAATGTACGAGATCACCAACGCTATGCTCAAGGCACCCTGCTGAGACTTGGTGTGCTCTTTGAGTTACTGTACTCGCACCTCGACCTATTAGAAAATAGCAGATCTACAAGCTCATAGCGCGGCACCGAGTGCCGCGCTATGAGCTTGTATATCTGCTATTTTTGAAAAATCATCAACATTTTTTGAAAATCTTTGAATAGGCTATATATTTTTTAAAGCGAACATTATAACTCAAATCTTTGCTTCTGGGGATTCTACAAATGTCTTCAAAATCCTGACAGTTTTTTGAAAAAACTTGTGTTGCTATAATATCAGTGGTTCTAAAACTTTTTTCATGGCAAGGACCCGCAAAATGATATGTATTTGGTCGCGGACCCCCATCTCAAAATATGTTGTTCCATGGACCCCCCAGAAGCAAATATTTGAGTTAAAAATGTTCGCTTTAAAAAAATATATATATATATTCAAAGATTTGCACATTCTTTCAAGATTTTTCAACAATAGATCTACAAGCTCGCTATGAGCTTGTAGATCTGCTATTTTTGAATAACCAAAGAAATCAAAAAATGACACGGATGCGTAACCCGGTCTCAATGGGTTAAGTTCCAAAGCTCTTCTACCAGGAGTATTGTGACGCATTGACAAGCGCCCATCGACACCGAACCATCCAGCTAATGTTATGCCTTCTGCTGTAGTCATACCCAGTTGAGGGGGACCTATCCCTAATGGAACCGCCGTCGTAGCTGAGTGGGTAGAGGGGGCCGTCTGGGAATCAGAAGGTCACCAGATACACCCCCCCCGCCCCCCGGTCCATCCGGTCTATGTGCAAGACACTTAACCCCTAACGGCTCCACAGGCATTGTATTAATAACACCCCCTAGTCCTAGTAGTTAAGATGAGTAAATGTAGAGGACAAATTTAACATATGTGCAAATTTATTGTGACTAATACCCCAACAACAACTAAAGGGTGACTAAATGAAACACACGGAGACACACGGAGACACACACACACACACACACACACACACACACACACGCTCTGATTAGTGTCAGAGCAAAATGTTCTTCTAAAAAGAACATGACCTTATATCCTTGCTACAGCCACCATTACTATTCATGAAGGAATTCCAGTGAATGTCAGGCCTGTTTTTAAGTCCTTATAATCTCTGCCTGGTTGTGTATTACCCCTGAAAGCTGAAACCCTGTCAACGTTTTAATCAAAGAAAAAAGAAGCGAAAAGCAAAAAAAATGCTACAATAGTGTCATTAGCGTTGTTTCACACATTTAGTAAAAGGAAGTAAGGCTTATGGCTCTTTTTGACTGCAAAGCAAGGGTAACCCAAAACTTTACGGAACCCGTGAAGTTCTATGACCATTACAACCCGAATTACCTCTGAAGGGTGAGGTCTTCATAAAACTCATTTAAAAAAAAGGCAAAATAGCAGATCTACAAGCTTGCGACGCATTGTGAGCTTGTAGATCAGCTATTTTCAGCAGAGATATTTAGATGTAGATGAGATGGAAACTATTTGAAATTATGTGGATCTCGGGATCCGCGTAGAAACGGCGTGGCTCCAACATGGATCACACACGGTAGTTTCGCGGGATCTGTACAGATAAGGAAGAATGTGAAAAGGAAACTCTCGCGTCAACGTTCTGCACATTGACGGTAGCTAAATGTATAGTCAGAGTCACACATCCATTAGCTGTAGAGATAAAAACACGTTTTTGAGTTTAAGGGGGGACTCTGAATCAATGTTTAATGTCCTTTTAATTGAGACTTTGTCTTGTACAAAAGCCAACGTCGTGCGTCCCCTTGTGTTGCTGTAACTCAAAGTGCTCGAGAGCCATCGTGAAATATTGGGCATTTCTTGCCAATCAATGATCATCATTGATTGTTGGCTATTCTAAAGCCTATATGTGACTGACCTTTAACCCATTAAGACCTGGAACGCATCTGTGTCACTTTAGATTTCTTTGGCTATTCAAAAATAGCAGATATACAAGCTCATAGCGCGGCACCGAGTGCCGCGCTACGAGCTTGTAGATCTGCTATTTTTCTTTTCATTTTTTTTTTTTTTCAAAATGTCAGGACTTAAAGGAGAATTCCGGACAAATTAAGTGTTATCTTTGATGTCTCGTTACTCACCTACCGATGTGAAAAGTAGCGTTCTTTTTTTTCATATATTCCCCTGTCGTCATTTTTTAAACCCCCTCCGTTGTCATAATGGGAGCGCGTGGCTAAGGGAAATTCGTCTATTATAACCGACGCAAAGTTGTTTTTTTCACTACTAGTATTCATAGTAGAGTCTCATGATAGTCAAACATGCGTTGAAACTATCTGCGAGGCTGCCGTCAATGGCGAACGATTTAACACTGGTTGCTTGTTTCCAGATTCTGGCAACACGAGTTGCCAGGTTCTGGAAGAAACAAGCAACCAGTGTTAAATCGTTCGCCATTGACGGCAGCCTCGCAGATAGTTTCAACGCATGTTTGACTATCATGAGACTCTACTATGAATACTAGTAGTGAAAAAAACAACTTTGCGTCGGTTATAATAGACAAATTTCCCTTAGCCACGCGCTCCCATTATGACAACGGAGGGGGTTTAAAAAATGACGACAGGGGAATATATGAAAAAAAAGAACGCTACTTTTCACATCGGTAGGTGAGTAACGAGACATCAAAGATAACACTTAATTTGTCCGGAATTCTCCTTTAATGGGTTAAAAACAACAGTAGTGCTCTTTGTCTTTAACCACTTAAGCCCTATGTACTCAGTTGACCGGGGCCTCTAGAGCTCTATAACTCGTCCACTCCTTTTTTTTTACCCTCTATACCAAATCTCTTCACTGGAAGTTTTTGCCAAATATTGGCAAAATTATTAGATTAGTAAGATTTAATGACACATTTTCTGTCAAACTGATTATTCGATTAAACGTCAACACCTCTAGACTACAACGCCATACGCTCCGTGTCACGCTTGTCGTGTCAGATCGTGTACGAACGTTTTGATCACCATCTTGGTCCTTGTTGATGCGTCTATTTTAAATTCCATCTCATTTTTTTTCTTTCCCCATTCCTCTTTTTTTTCTCACCGCCTTTCTCTTCCCTTTTCCTTTGCTCTCCCCATCTCTTTCGGTCTCTTGCTCTCCTTATCTCTCTCTCTCTCCCTCTCTGTGTCTGTACTTCTTGTGTATAATTGGCAAGAGGAGCTGACATTTAGACTCCTTCACCTCTCAGACATGACTTCCGTTCCACCATGAAACACCTCATTAGCTGGAGATGATTTCTATTCCTTTTTTTTTTCTCCTCTTTCGTTATTTCCCCCCCTTTTTCCTGGTCTTTGTCTGGCTGTTAAAACTTCTGCTCCTCTGTGTGTGTGTGTGTGTGTGCGCGCTGCCTGTCGGGCTGCCCAGCAGATCCACAATAGACAGTCGGTAACCAAGAAAAGGTCAGGTGTACTTAAGTCTTTTCTCCCGCCGTGAGTTTCCCTTCTTAATGGAAGGCCTGGAGATAAGCCACCGGATGTGAGACACCAAAATGGCTGACTTTGCTTAGCCAAAATCCTCCAAACAAAGGTCCTTCCTCTGCTCCCCGCAGTAGTGCCAAATATGGTTAATTTATGAAGATACCCCATCCCAATTGGAGCCACTTGAGGCAAAATGGTACCCAAATCATACAAATGGCCCCCCACTTTGAAAATCTCCGCACTAAATTCATCACTAGTTAGGCACAAGATGGAGATTTCTGGCCAGGTAGTATTCTCAAAGATCCCCGTGCAGACCAGTGTGGTAGCTGTGATGACACACTCCGACAGTAAGCTTCCACACATACAAAATGGAGGATGATGTGCTTTTGGATGAGCGAGGGCGTGCTGGCCATGTGTGAGATTAACCTACCTCTGAGGTGCCACGCTATGCTGACTCTGAACGCTGCGAAGAGGGGAAGAGAAGAGAAGGACGAGACTAAAAGCTATTAGACTTGAAGGCTATTACATTCTGGCCAAGGTTAAGGGAACCGTATTAGCTGCTACATTCGGTGGTTTTCAGAGCTACTTTGAGACACACACACACACACACACACACACACACACACACACACACACACACACACACACACACACACACACACACACACACACACACACACACACACACGTGTCATGCTAACATCGCCAATATGCCTGATTTGTTCTTGGTGGAAAATAAGCCGTCATTGAAACACTGCCTGACTGCTCTTTTTTTTTACGGCATGGCTCTACAAAGTTAGACATATTTTACTTTAATTCTATAATGGAATTAAAGGGGTTCTGATTGAGTGTGAAACCTTGCCCAAATTTATAATCACTAGACGTTGTACCACCGTGCATTGGAGCCGTCCCTTTCCTGTGACGATTTCAATCTTTATCTTTTGCAACATGGGTGCAGGGTTCTGTTGAAATGTTCCTTGAATCTCATTTCAGTTCAGGTCATGTCATTGACCGGAGCACACGCGTGTGGGTTACATGGGATAATGAAATTATTCAGCCGTGTGTTTGTGTCTCTTTGTGATAACGGTGCTCAGGGAAGGCAGTGGGAGGGTCCTCATATTGTCATTCATGACCTTATTCTGCCTGTCGATGCCTGTCATTCATTTTTCTCTTGTGTCTTTGTCACTTTCTTTATTTATATTTAGTTTTCTTTCGCTCCAAAATGGCACCTGTGTGTTTGAGTTTGTGTTTGTTTCTCTGTGCGTGTTTGTGTGCTTGTTGTTTTGAGTGCATGTTTGTGTGCGTATGTCTGTCTGTCTCGTTGTGATACCGGGAGTGACACAGAAACCCTCAGCCTCTTTTGAAAAATGCAAATGGGTTCTATTTGTGGCCCGCTCCTGTCAGAGAATGCATAGAGGGGAGGCTGGTGTGGAGTTCTCTCTGTGTGTGTGTGTGTGTGTGTGTGTGTGTGTGTGTCTGTGTGCGCGTACAGACCGAGTCTGCTTGCTTTTGTACGAGTTTGACAGGAAGTTGGTATGCCTTCGCTGTGTGTCATTGTGTGTATTGATTGCCTGTGTGTGTGTGTGTGTGTGTGTGTGTGTATATTGATGGCAAAGGAGGCTGTTTGTGTTTGAGTTGTGCACGTACGTGTGTGAAATGCAGGGTCCCACTCCCTCACTGTGTCAACACAAAGACAACAAACAGGGCTTGTGCGCGCATGCATGCGACGTGCGTTGCGTTGGAATGGTCTCCTCCTGCACTGGATGTATTGAACCATGCAGTCTTTTACTGTACATGCAAGAGTTGATAATGTTCCATAAATATCTTTCTATTGCTTATTCCAGTGAAAAAAAGCTTGTGCCAGGGACCTCCTTAAGAGATTTTTCTTTTAAATAGCTGAAACATACTGTACAGTATTTAATATAATATGTATTATATAAAATGTATATTTTATATAATGAGCATTAAATATTGCTATAGAGCAGGGGTTTTCAACTGATTTTGACCCAGGGACCACCATTAGACTAAGAGCAACCTGGGGACCACCACTATTGTGCGTGTTGGGTCCATCATAGACCCACCCCACACAATAGTGGTGGGGGGGGGGTTCATGCACCAAAGGGAGCTGGAGAAAATAGCTATAATATCAGTATAATATTTAATGAAATACAGTGATTTTGTTTGAATATGATGGAATATGATTAAGGATTACTGTGAATCACACACACCATACAGTAAAAACTTCTTCTTCTTTTTTTTATGCATGTCCCGGGACCACCTGCAGTTTTCCGCGGACCACCGGTTGAAAACCCCTGCTATAGTCCATATTCACACGGTGGCCATTTTGGAATTTAACATCGCGTTGCTGTGGCAACTGGGGTGGCATTTCATTGACTTAATGGCAATATGGCCGCCGTGTGAATATGGTTTATAGAGTATTTGTTCGGTTACAGGGGCCTCCCTGTTTCTCCAACTCTTGAGTAAAGTGAACATACATTTTCATGGTGGGATACCAATTTCGTCCAATAAAGAGAGAGAACTCATACAGGATTAACAAGTGAAATGAATTGTGACAGAATTGGAGCACTATCGAACTGAAGCTGATACATGGGTTCTCTCTCCTGATTGAATACCTGAAATTTTTATATATATATTGTATATATAATATTCAAAATGTACTTTCTCTTCTCTGCAGCTCGAGAGAAGGTGAGCCCCCTGTTACTGAATAGAATAGCGATGATTACTATCAGAATATATAGAGCTTCAAGTTTTTAACAAAAAAAAATGTTTTGGTTCAAACAAAACGTATCACAGCACCTTAACCCATTAAGACCTGGAACGCATCTGTGTCACTTTTTAATTTGAGCTAAAAAGCATTATTTTACACTTTGGCTATTCAAAAATAGCAGATCTACAAGCTCGTAGCGCGGCACTCGCGCTATGAGCTTGTAGATCTGCTATTTTTGAAAAATCATGAAAATGTGTGCAAATCTTTGAATATATATATTTTTAAAGCGAACATTTGTAACTCAAATCTTTGCTTCTGGGGGGTCCCTGGAACAACATATTTTGAGATGGGGGTCGGCGGCCAAATGCATATAATTTTGGGGATCCTTGACATGAAAAAGTTTGAGCACCACTGATATAGAAACATACGTTTTTTCAGAAAACTGTTTAGAAGACATTTGTAGACTCGGCTTCAGGTCTCAATGGGTGTTTTAAACCGTTCCTCCCCCTGGAAATGGAACCCCATCAAGGACCCCTGGAAGTCCCCAGACCCCCACATTGAGAACCAATGGCTTATTACCTCCATATTGCCTCCATTCGAGGCTCCTAACATCACTCTAACATATCTCTCTCTCTCTTTTTCTCTCTATCTCTCTAGGAGAAGAACAGAGACAACAAAGACAAGCGTTTCCGTCCTCTGTACGACATCCCCTACATGTTCGAGGCCCGTGAGTTCCTGAGGAAAAAGCTGATTGGAAAGAAGGTAAGGATGGGCTCCCATTCACTCTGTTGTTAATGGAGGGAGAGAGGGGGGGGGGAGGGTTATTAGAGCAGGGGTTCTCAACCTTATTTGAATCAGGACCACCCCCACCTTTCCTCAACAATATGTATATTCGTATATATACTAAATCAATTCTTTTTTTTACATTAACCACCAATTATGCCACGGACCACTGGTTAAGAAACGATGTAATTATAGAACATTAGTACGCTGGCATCAGATTCAATATGATTGCCTGTGGTGTAGGCCTGACCTCGACTAAGTCGACTAGTCGACTGGTTAGTCGCGGGGGGTCCAAGTCGACTAAGTGTCTCTTAGTCGAAAAGTTTTTTTTTTTTTTTAAGGGCCAAAAATGTTTTAAATTGTTTTTTGGCCAAGTCTACGCCTGCAACCACACGTAACTTCCACTTTATTCTTCTTATTCCTCGTCTTTGTATTGGTATTGTTTGTGTTGGAGCGCCTCAGTGCGGCTGCAGAGTTCATGTGCAACCTCTTCCAGAGAGAGATAGAGACACTAGAAACTCTGCTGGAGACAAAACAAACTGTGTAGACTTGGCCCTTTGAAATAAAATGTATTTTGGCCCCAAAAAAATAAAAGTTTTTTTTTTTTTTTTTTTTAGTCGACTGCCAGTCGACTATTGGCAATTAGTCGCCAATTAGAGTCGACTAAACAAATCCTTAGTCGGGGACAGGCCTACTGTGGTGTAGTCAGCTGTTCGCAAAACAAAATGATAGCTCTGAGGAGAGACTATTGGAAGATTTGTGTGTGATCGAAGAAAGGGTGGGGGGGGAAACCCTGCAACACGCACACACACACACGCACACGCACACGCACACACACACACACGTTAACGGCTTTGCCTAATCTTCGGTCTCTCCAGATCAAGATGTATAGGTCTATCTCCGTTTACGGTCCAGGCTGACGCCCTGGGGTCTGGTATCGGCCGGCTCTCCCGTTTTAAACAAGCGCTGTTGATTTCTACCTCTTGTCTGCATCGATCCGCTCTGCTCTACACACCGGGGGCCCCGGTGATTTACACCAGCTAACGCAGCGGGGGGGTCATGGCTACGAGCTAAAGAGACCCAGGCACGCTGCCCTGTGGGACGCCACTACTCATTTGGCGCTCATGTTCACATTCATTGCACACAGCTGTGTGCACACGTCCCATTTTCTCTCTGCCGCAGTCAGCACTTCTTTCGTTGATATGTTGACTGTATATGTCCGTGGACCCCCATCTGAAAATGTTTTGAGCCAGGGACCCCCAGAATAAAGGATTTGTGTTAAAAAATGCAAATGTTCAAAAATAGCAGATCTACAAGCTCGCTGTGTGGCACGAAGTGACGCGCTGTGAGCTTGTAGATCAGCTATTTTTGAATAGCCAACTCATAAATGGATAAAGTGGTTAAAATGATTGTGATGTGTTACATGAACTACTTTTGCTGGGGACCCCCTGGAACCCCAGGTCCAAGGACCCCTGGGGGTCCCCGGACCCCACTTTGAGAACCAATGGGCTAGAGTTCTCAAATTCTTAGTTACCAGTTAGGGGCCGGGCCTTAATCTTCAGGCCCGTTGAGAGCTCTAATGTAGGCATTACGCAAGACAGTCTTATCCAAAGAGACTTGCGGGGGTGCAACATCAGAGTAAATGTCACGGACCTTAGTCAACAAACGACGGGGTAAATGGAGTGCAAAGAAAACAATGGAGTGCTACAAATTAGGATACCAGGTACACATCAAAGGTCATTCCACAGTTTGGGAGCCAGGAGGGATAAGAGTCTCGGACACTTACAGCATTGGCAACTTTAGTTTTAAAACTTTGATTATTTGTAAGGTCAGCGCACGTTGATGAACGCACATGAGTGAAATTAATCATCTGTACGTGATGCGCGTAGTCCGTAGTCTCCTACATAAAAAACAATAAAATACACACAACAAACACAGAAGGTCAGGGTGTCATAGGGAATGAAGGGACAGAGGTCCTGTTTTAGCTGCTCTAAGCGAGTGGTAAGAGGTGGAGAATGGATCATGTCCTGAAAGTACGGTGGTGCCGCAGCCATACTCTTGATTGCCTTTTAGGTCATCGCCAGTGTTTTGAATTGGATGCAAGCAGCAACCAGAAGCCAGTGAAAGGAGCGCAAACGTGGGGAGACAATTATTGGAGGTTGAAGACCAGGCCGGCGTGCCGCTGCATTGTGGATCATTTCTAGAGACGGCAAGGAGAGGGAAGTCTCTTTTGACGAGGCTGGAGACAACTGAGGCCTTGGATAAGGGGCTTAGATTGTTGCTTTAGATGGGAGAGAATTGAGCGACAGGAAGCTGAGTATAGTGAGTGGGAAGGACACGCAACACATGTCTACGTACAAAATCAAACTGCTCTCCCCATTTTAAACATCAATCTGTGTTGACAATGTCATCCTGAGTACAGTAGATGAACCTGAACTTCTCAGATGGAGATATTATCCTGCTTCATCTTACGACGACTAGTGCGCACATTGTGAGCTTGTAGATGTCTTGTTTTTGCTATTTTCAAAATAGGGCTGCTGTGGTTAAACCCAATGTATAAAAGTCCATCCACAAGCTAAAACATTTAGAATTTCTTTGACATTTCTTTGGAAACGTAATGACATACTCAAAAAAGTGGTTAAGAAACTGTGTAAGCAAGACTGCGAAGGTCAAGGAACACTACTGTGTCATACATCTTCACATGGGTGGATAACGGACCGACACAGATCAGATGCATGGGGGATTTAAAAAAAAAAAACGCAGCGGAGACGTTGAGGTGTGCAGGCGGCCATGACAAAAGATGTCCGTCAAAGATGGCCATAACAAAGATGGCCCTGCACGCATGAGCTGAGGGTCATAACGACGGCAAGGCACAATGAGTGTAAAACCCAGACTGGGCCTGTTGGAGAAAATTGCATGCTCATCATGTTTTTCCCCCATTAAAATGCAATAGCCCTGCGCTAGTATGAACGTGCTCGAACACACGTGTCCAGATATGGATTTCATATGCATATTATACGAGCGTGTGCACCTTAGTCTGCCATTTCAACCGATGCGCTGAATGTTATGCTTTTAAAATGCGCGCTCACACACAAAGCACACACACACACACACACACACACACACACACACACACACACACACACACACACACACACACACACACACACACACACACACACACACACACACACACACACCTATAGCAGCCCATTCCTGTGGCTGTTAAGTGTTTATCCTCGCCAGCAATAAAGGCTCGTGAGGCAGGGAATGTGAACCACATTGGAATAAAAGAAAGCAGGCTTCATGCCCCCTCATTAAGGGTCTGATCTCGGCTTGTTTACATGCCGTAAACAGCGGCTGTGTGCGTCAACGCCGTCGCACGCACGCACGAGCGCATTGATCGAGCCACCAACTACTCATAGAAAAAAATATTGTCACTGTCGGGCAGAAAACCGGTTTCTCCATATTTCATATTTTTTATGTTTTTCATAAATCAATGGCTATTAAAAAATGGCAGATATACAAGCTCATAACGCGACACCGAGTCCCGCGCTATGAGCTTGTAGATCTGCTATTTTTTATACTTCAGATGACAGTGTGTCACACAAAAGTAGCGAAACTAGCCGATTTTGAAGTAAAAAAAAAAAAAACCATTTGAAATCCTTTCACCTTTTTTAACCCATTAACTGCCAGAGGTATTTTCATATTTTTTTTAGCCAGTGCCAGAGTTTTTCATTGAAAAAAAAAAAGTACTCAGGAGCCGAGATACAGAATTTTTAAGTTAACAAGGAAGTGGATAGGAGTCTAGATCTTCGAAAAATCATATATCCTTGTTTTTTTATTTTTATTTATTTAGTTCACGTAGATCTACGCGATTGGCAGGTGGCGGCTTTAAATAGGTTCGCGTAGATCTACGTGATTGGCAGTGAATCAGTTAATGACGACCTGGCCAAAATGGGGTTGCAAGGTTGGGTTCTATACTTATTTAACCAATAAAAAGCATTAACAAGAGCTTGTGTCAAAAAACACAAGTGCAATACATAGGATCCGTAGATTAGAACACAGTTTGCATTTCCTCAAACGTAACGGTTCTGGACATGAGCGGTTTACCACCCGACAGCGACGCTATGCCATCCACACATGCCCACGCACACACACACACACACACAGACAGACAGTGACACTCAGGCCCTCTCTGGTGTCACTCTCTTTATGTGCGAGGCTCGATTCAACAGCATCACTCATCGCCACTCTGGGGCGTTGAAAAGAAATCAGCTCAAATGAAATGGTCCTTTGCCTGAAGCTAATGCTAATGATTAGCGTGCGAAAGGAGGAATGTGTGTGTTTGGGAGTGTGGGGGAGTATGATGTTTGTGTGTGTGTGTGTGTTCTCGCTTTGTTCGAGGATATTCCTGCAGTTTTTCCACATGGTCGACACTCGATGAGCCATGCAGAGTTGATGGGTTTCTGTCCGCCCGGGCCTTCTCGGCACGTTCACGTTTGCGTTTGCTCCAAACACATTATTAACCCATTAAAACCTGAGGCGATTCTTTAAAAAATCTACATCTCAACAGTTTTTTGGAAAAAATCTGGAAAATACTCGGTGCCGCGCTATGAGCTATGAGCTTGTATATCTGCTATTTTTGAATAGCCCAAAGAAATCTTAAAATGAGACGCAGATGCGTCCCCGGTCTTAATGGGTTAATCACCCCATTGCAATTGATAACGTCAGCCACACCCCCCAGGCACAGACACGCTAACGCCGCTGTCAGACAGGCAAACATCGTCCCGTCACGTAGATCTCTGCCAAACCGCTCCATGAAATATTTAAAACGACACTTAAGATGGCGTTTTATAATGACTATCCACACTCCAGCTCGGTCGATGTTCTCCTGAAGATTGCCGATGTGTCTGGCCTCGCGATCCCGCCCGCTGAATATATATATACGCCACTGTGTTCTTCCACAGTTGATTAGTATTGAAGGCGGACCTTATATGCTGTTTGAAGTGAGTTGCGTGTTAGTGGTGGAGCCCTCGTCCATCCGGCGCGCACACACACACACACACACACACACACACACACACACACACACACACACACACACACACACACACACCCACCCACGCTCACAAACTCATACACCCACGCATGCACGCGCACACAGACACACACGAGCGCGCACATGCACATCCTCTCACACTCCCAAAATCAATAAGAGAAGAGTGCTGGAAGGCTGCTTCTCTCCCAAAGCTTGAATTGTTGCTAAGACACTAGGGCAGAGCTAAAAATAAAAAACCCCTCTTGTCTCCCCCACCCCACCATCAATGATTATTGCAGAGCTTCGAAAACTATGATCATTACACTTTTTTTTTTTATATGATACAAGCTTCACCCATGCGGCTGCCTTGGCAACAAGGAACCAGTAGGCAGCAACGCAAACCCATTGCAGCCTCGCTATGGGTAGATGAGAGTTTATTTGCAGCCGCAACACTTAACCCACCAGGTATTAATGTTGTTCTGCAGTACCTTAGCCGCCAGACTGTCAGACCGCATGCTGCTAAAGATGCTTCTAAAAGGTACACTGGCGGTTTGGACCGCTGCGAGCAGGAGGCTTCTGTCGACCCACTTAACGCGCCGTCCAATCTCAGAACCACTAAGCACTAGAGGGAGCAGCAGATTTGGAGCACTAAGCATTAGTGAAAGTCTTAAAACCGATGCTTTCACTGAATTTCTGCTCCAGAGAGAGAGAGAGGGAGAGCGAGTGAGAGAGAGAGAGAGAGAGAGAGAGCGTGCGTTTCCCCCATCCCGCTTTCATCTTCCTGCGACAGAAAGTGAGATGGAGGCCCTTTTTACCTCGACTGTTGTGGGGTAAATTGGGACTTGACCCAAAGGAATTAAGAGGGGATGCTCTTAGACTTGTCTGGGTCTTCCCCGAAAGAGAGAGAGGGGGGGGGGGGGGGGTGAGAGATATATGGAGGGAGAGAAGGGGGGGGGGGGGGTAGTGCGAGAGAGGGAGAGAAGCAGAAAGGAGAGAAGGTGGGAGAGAGATAATGGTGCAGTTGCGTCCTGTTTTGGCCTCGGAGTTTCACTGTCAAACTTAACAAGGTGGAACGGGACTCGACCAGTATTCATCTCCCATTGGGTCACTGGATTCAGGTGGACACACACACACACACACACACACACACACACACACACCCACACATCCACACATCCACACATCCACACACACATCCACACACACATCCACACACACACACAGAGAGTGTGCTGAATCCCCAGCTGTAAACCCCCCCGGCCCTTAAGTCATGAAAAATTAAAAATAAATAAAAGTTCAGAGGCTGCCTCAAAGCGTGCTATGCTACACGGTTGCAAAAACAAGCGGATTTTCCCCTGACTAAACCCTCCGCGACGTGACTAAGCATTAACTATGAGTCTCGGCATGCTGAGATTTAAGCTCAAAGCCGTAATACCACTGCTTCACTTTGGTGGAATAAAAGCTACATTACTGGCTTTTCTTTCCACCCCCACCCCCCCCACACCCCACCCTCATTTCAGTTCCTCAACTCTATATGGAGAACGCAGCTCTCTTCATCTTTTATGAAGCATATCTAATATCCATATTCAAAAGGCTTTTGGAGCGTTGTCTGTATCTGATAAAAATTAGAAGGCAAGGGAGTTGGATCGCGATGATAACCCCAATTCTGATTCCGAAACACACATCTGCACCTACAGGTGGCGCTGTTGAGGTCTTGGAGCCCTGACCCCACGTCCACCAACACATTACTTAGAACACAGTGCTTCTCAAACTTTATTTTTAATTTCAAGAACCCCTAGTTTGGTTTGTATTAGGCCATGGAGGTACCAATCTGGGAACCCATCGCCAAATAAAAAGGAAAAACGGCGCCCTCTGGTGTTTTTTACTCTTTCACTTGGCTCTGGGCCGAGCTGAATGGAGCACCCGTGCGCAAGGAAACCGGGGTTTTGGTCTGCCCTCAGCGCACCACTTCCGGTGGTGCGCTTATGTTTTCATTCCCACTAACAATATTTCTACACGGAACACTAACACCACTTCTCCCAGAGAACATCGATCGTTTTGGTTGTAAGCCCACTTGTTTCTATGATGAAAGAGCAAGTTAAAATGTGAATATCTTTCCGTGTTTTTGTCTGCTCCAAGGACGCTATTGTTAAATGAGTTTCGGTTTGTTTTCAGTGGGAAGGGAGCGCAAAGACAGTAAATCCCGCCCACTACATTTGATTGGGTAAAGCGCGGCCTGCTTCCTGATCTGAAGGCACGCCCACTTGTAAGCTAACGCGCACACGTTCTGAACGGGGCTCTCGACAGATTCAGTAGCATAGTTCTGAATCTGTTCTTGAGAGATTATGGAGGTACAGTTTTGAAAGATTTGAAAAATCGTGAAAATGTGTGCAAATCTTTCACTATATATTGTTTTAAAGCGAACATTTTAAACTAAAATCTTTGCTTCTGGGGGGTTACTGGAACAAAATATTTTGAGATGGCCAAATGCATAATGAGAAGGCCAAATACATATCATTTTGGGGGTCCTTGACATGAAAAAGTTTGAGCACCACTGATATAGAAACATAAATTTTTCAGAAAACTGTTGGGATTTAGGAGACATTTGTAGAATCGGCTTCAGGTCTTAATGGGTTAAAGGAACCTCTTTGCTAATGCGTAATGACCAGCAGCGCTGTGAATGGGGAATAGAAAGCCGATGTTCACATCTGATTACAGCTGAGGCGTGCAAGACTTCCGTGTCCTGCATGAACTAACCCTATGCTTCATTTAACTGTGGACCCCATGGAACCCCCTCAAGGACCCCCCTTTTTTGAGAACCTCTGACTTAGAACCCCCACATAGCCATAGCCTCTGGCTGCAGCCTAACCCTACTGTGAAATGGCAAAAACAGCTGATCTAAAAACTCACAATGCGTCAACATTGGCTTCCACTGTGAATACCACTGACCTAGAGTACATGTGCTTTGTTTTTCTTGATTAATTATAGAAGTGAATGAGTTTTGAAAGCTTGTGGTTGTTGACGATCTTTATCCCATTGTCTGTGATTCACAGTACACTTGACATTACTGCCAAGCGTTTTTTTCCAAATGGTCGGCGTGGGTTTGTTTGATTTTCGAGTAAGCCGTTGGATTCAGTTCATTTCACTACCGTATGAGGCTAGTGTTTTAATGCATTTTTAAGTGCGGATTGATTTGAAAAGTCTAGCCTAAATAAATTAGTTCCTATATAGAGGAGATTTGAATCAATTATTGCGGTAAAGTTCTGTAAGATTTTAATGACTTCGGATGAAAATTTGACTGAATGCAAAATCGAATAAAGCCACTAACGCGAAAATCGTCTGTTTCTGTGCGATACATGGCCAGAGTTTTGAACAGACAATGACGCGTATTGACGCCAATATGGTCTTTTAACTTTCATTCATTTGGACTAATTAAGGTAATAAATCTACACTGCAACACTTCTCTTATCTGCCCTTTTTTGTTTCTCTTCCAACGTCTCTCTCACACGCTCTCTCTCTCTCTCTCTCTCTCTCTCTCTCTCTCTATCCTTCACTTATACATTACCTCCCCATTGAAATGGCGGCGCTTGCTTTGTGACATAATTCCAAAAGGCTCGATTTGGCTAACTTTATAAGTAGTGCTTCTTGCGGGGCTGCTGGGTCTCAGCCTCAGCAGAAAAAACCTCCCTATGGAAATGTTGCATTTAAGCCACTTATCAGGGAAGAGCACATTCAGATAATCCTGCATGTTCAAAGTGGCTCCTGTAATACAGCCGCGCGTGTTGGACTGCCAATAAAGTGTGTTGCTTCCTATAAGTGCTGTGCGTGTGTATATATGTACTGTATGTACAGTATGTATATATATATATATTTCGTTGTACATCGGTGACATACAAAAAGTAGCAAAAATTGCTGATATACAATCACCCCCAAATGTCAAATGCCTTTAGAAAACGAATGGAAACACTTGAGCTTTTAAATTGACGATTTTCACTATTTTCCCAAATGTTTTTGAAAATAGAGAATAGTTTTTGAATATTTTTTTTTATGTTAGAAAAAAAAAAGCCCAAAATAGGGATGCCAGGTTGAAAGTGGTTAACCACTTTTAAACCCTATATACCTTGTTTGGGCAGAGTTCCCCAGGGCTCTATGCGAGTTCTGCTCCTTTTTTCCCTTCTGTACCATAACTCTTTGCCAGTAATACGATATACAAGCTCACAGCGTGTCGTCGGCGCGCCTTGTAGATCTGCTAGTTTCACCGAATGTTCACCCGTTTGTGAACCCCATGACGCTAGGGTTCAGCTGGTTAAACTGGCACAGTAATTTAAATTTTAAGTGTGTGTGTGTGTGTGTGTATATATGTATACTCACTCAAAAGTATATGCTAATTAGGTTTATTGGCAAAATTCACAAACTGTCAGCTGTTGCGTTAAACAAATCTCAAGACAACTAATATTACAAGTGGTTTATCCAAATTTTGGGTTTTGCAAGCGCCTTCTTCATATCCCACCTGAGATATTCTATGACTTCTATTATATAAATAAATATAAGTAAGTTAATTATCCTTTCCAACTGCCCTGTGCCCTCTGGCGGCCGTGACCTCCACTTTGAAAACCTGTGTCTTGAGTTGCCCACATTTCTCAATTGGTAGAGCACTTGGTGGTGTGTGTGTGAGTGAGCGCTCAAGCAGTTCCAAAGTGCTGTAGGCCTGAGTGTCAGCGGGTCTTATAGTTCAATTTCCAGATGGGGCTTCTTCTTCCTCCTACCTCGTCTCTCTTATTCTTCCTTTTTTCATTCCCTGCCAAAGGTTTGTTCCCTGTAGCAGCATCGTTCTCTTCATTAAATGATAGGCAGCTGCTATTACAGGCTGGTAACAACACCGGAGCAGACCAGAGCACACGCTCTCTCACTCTCTCGTGAGCTCAGTCTGTCTGTTTTTCTTCGGCCTCTGTGTCTATTTATCTTTGACCTTTTTTTTCTCTCCTTCTTTCCCTCACCTTTATTTTTCACGCTTTCTGTCAATCTCGATCCCAGAAGCCCAACCCTGAAGCTGCCAATTTTCGCTTGAGTTTTGGCCATTGTCGCTCATTTTTCTTTAATAACACGGGCTAGGAAGGTCGGACGGTGACAAACTGAGTAAAGTTCACTTACCGTTAGACCGCCAGGGGCAGTTGAAATTTCTTTTTAGGGGGTAATGGATATTTTTTTCCTTTTTTTTCCTTCACGGAACCTGAGGCTCGGCCCGGCTAATTAGCATAGCTTTTGGGCCCGGCCCGAAACGTCAGGCTCGGGTTCGGGCAGAATTGAACACAATACCTTGTTATCGCAATTCCCGTTTATCAGTAGGGGAAACGAAAAGGTTGGGTGCAGCGCAGGGTTAATAGTCACTGCTGAGAGACTAGGGCTGCATGAGTATGGCCAAAATGATTATCATGATTATTTTTGATCGATATTCTGATATTATTACTATTATTCATTGAGTTAAGTGACAAAACTATTTTTTTATTGCATGGTGGATGTTTATTGTCACAAACATCTCTACTTTCACATTCATGTTGTGCTACAGTAAGTGCTAATGTACCCAATTGTGAATACAAATATTATTGGTCCTGCTTATATTCACCTACTGCATTTTGGAATTAATACCAAAACTTGACACTAAATGAAATCACTTTAACATTGTGCTACATTTCTGCTAGTTAACACATCAAATCCCATTAATGATCATTTAACTGTGGGAAGTTGACGATTAATTGTCACTCAAATAATTGCGATTTTACGATTTCATTGTGTTTGAATCGTGATACCGATTCAAATGTGAATAATTTAATCGTGCAGCCCCTCTAGCTGAGACTCTAAATATCTATAAGCTCACAATGCATCACATTGCGGCGTGTTGTGTGCCGTTAGATCCATTAGCTGTGTCTGCATCACTGGTTTTGCTGTCCATTGTCCTCCCATTCTCTGACCTGATAAGGTCATGGGTCACTCTATTAGTACTCGGCAAATCAGATTACTTTTATTTGTGGAGCTTGAATGGGTGCTGTCAGTAATCCATAGTCTAGAACAGGGGCCTTCACCATATTTAAGGCCAAGGACCTCCTGGCTGAGAGAGAGGAGACCCTTGTTACTGAACAAACACTCCATGTTTACCATCATAAACTAGAACTTAAACTTTCTAAAAAAAAAATTGTTTTAAACAAGAATACCACTTGAAATGTATTTGTAGGCTTGTTCCAGTATGGAAGAGTTAGGCCAGATTCTAGACTCATTTGAGTTTGTTGCCATGTTTCGCCTACGGTTGTCACTGTGTTTTACATGCATCAGCGCTATATCCTTTTTTGTTTTTATGAATGCACAAATTAACCTCATAGTCCATCCCAATAACATTACATCATAGAAAAGCTGCCATCCACACAATGAGTGTTAATCCTTGACTTGCACAGAAAATAATGACATTTCACACAGCGGTATTTCATTTCATGTCAACCTTCATATAATTCTCGGAAGACAAACTGAGGGCTGACACCCTATTTTCCACTGGTGCCGAGATAACAAGTTGGAGTAAAACAAAAACAAGTTGGAGTAAAACAAACGAATAAAATAAATACAATATCGGTTTAAAAGGTTTATCTTTTTTTATTAATCACAGTACATCGTAATGCACGACTACTATTCAGGCAGGATTTGGGTCGGAACCGTTTGGACTAGTGCATACAGGAGGAGCGTGGCATCATACAATGGGAGGGTTCAGGATTCAAAACGTGGATCCCGAGACCCATATAAAATTGTTATATTTTATATCAATCCATGTACGTCACAAACACGGTTCCCTTGTCACAATTAAATCTCCCTGTGTTCCTCATCTCTGCTCGACAAAACCACCCCTACTCCCTTCTGCCATTCTCCCTCTTATCAGACCATCCCTCCCTCCCTCCCATCCATCTCTCTCTCTCTCTCTCTCTGGCCCCCTCTGGGGGTTCATATAGATGCCTCTCTGCCTTATCAGGAGATCAAGTTAGATGGCCCGTGGAGAATGGGCCTGGGTTCTGCTCTAATCTAGCATGGCTTTGTCAAAGCTTTTAATCTATCATCACTTTCTCTTAATGGATCCCCCCCCACTCCTGGAATCTGATGATCTACTTCCTGTTTCTGTCCCATTTAAAACAAAAATATTTGTTGATTTAGTTTTATTCTCCATTTTCTTGGTTCTTAACCACTTGAACCCTACACACTGTACGTTGTCGTACATCCATAGCGCCGCATGCTCACCTGTTTTTGCCAGATGTTCATCTATTGTCGCCAGATGTTTGTCCACGTTCGCCTATTGAGACATGCCCAAGAATAGGGATTCAAGTGTTCATTCAAGTTGTCAAAGCCCATATACTTAGATGACCGGAATCCCCCGTGCTCAAAAGGCCCCCTCCTTTTCCGTCTCTACACCAAACCTGTTAGCCGAAAATAGCCGATCTACAGGCTCACAATGTGGCGCATTGTGCGCTTGTAGAGTGACTATTATTGCTGACTTTTAGCCCCCCCAGAATAGGGATGCTCGGCAGTGTTGATTTCGTCGACGTAAACTATGAAGAAAAAAGTCAGTCGACAACCTTTTTTTAACTGACAAACTAAATAAAAATTAAGCCATGATGACTAAAACTAAGACTAAATATATTGACAAGTTTGTCAACAAATAAAAACTAGACTAAAATGTTGTGAGGGACTAGTGGAGAAGAGATCCAGTAGAAGTAGAACTAAAAGACAAGTTGTTTTATGCTTATTGCTCAGTGTTGCGCTCCGAAAATAGCAGATCTACAAGCTCGTGAGCATGTAGATCGGCTATTTAAGTGTAAAATCAGCCATTAGGACGCTATCAAGTCCCGCAAAAACACATTTTAGTCTACTAAATCAACTGTAGATTTAGTCGACTATAATCTTATGACAACTAAAACTAGACTTGACAGTAAAACATTTCAGGTGACTAAAATATGACTAAAACTAAATTGAATTTGAATCAAAAGGCATGACTAGAACTGAATCAAAATTTGCTGTCAAAATCAACACTAATGATGTTCTTGTGGTGTTTAACCAGTAGCCTCTTCTCCTTGGTCGTACTTGTTGTTGTTTATACGTCGCTATCTAATTTCCTCATGTCCTGCTTCGATCCCCGTTGTTCCTCCCCTTTTCAGAGCTGCAATTAGCCCGTTAGCCGCGTTCTGGCCTCGTGTGCTGCCATTACACCCATTCAGCGCTAATGGGAACGCTGCACACACAAAGGCCGCCGGAGGGCTTTTCCCCCCATCCGTCATGAATGAAACTTTGATTGGCTGATAAGGCTGCATGCGCGAATGTTGAGGAGCGAGGAGAAATCGAGAGGGGTTCAATGGGACGTGGCTGATGAATGGATTCCCATCACGGCAATCAGAGCGGCTTATTTGTGCGGATTCAGCCACAAAATGAATTAAATTGAGTATGTTTCGGGGTAGGTTCAGTAATGTGACTTTAGAGACCGTTTCAGCCCAATTCTGTGGTTGATAATACAATAGTTTAGTCAAGATTAGAGGTTTTATTTGTCACATGCGTACACAAGCATGAGCAGTGAAATGTTGGTGTGGCAGACACCACCAGACTGTGATAACAACATACAACATAGCTGCATATCAAACATTTAATCATGTGGATCTCGGGATCGTGGGGAATGGCTTGGCTCCGATATGGATCTTTGACATCAGATCTCCATCAATTCCAATATAAAATGTAAGTTAAGTATTTCAAAATACGTGTGACAGCAAACAAACCAAAACAACTTTTGTGTGCACAAGAAATGTGCCAGTGTTGTCCAGCCTTCGCCTCCAGAATAGAGGGTTCAAGTGGTTAAAAGTATACGAAACCACCGCCAAGTACAGTAAACGGGAACACAGTCATGTCTTAGAGAAACAAAACAATTCAACCCTATGGATCATTACCACGAGCTGCTTGTGTCCCTGGTCCCCGAGTCTCATATACTGACATCTATCCTGCATGGACAGACGTCCTTCTCCTAGTCAGTCCTGTCCTGTTGTCCTAGACCCGTCCCTGTTCCTCAACCCGTCCCTGTCCCTCAGATTAATGACAAGACAGTTGTCTGTTTTGTCCTGGGCCACCATAATAGCTTTGGCTCTTTCCTCATTCAGTATAAGCGACTGGAGATTGTGATTTATTTGACATACTTCAATGTGTGTGTGTGTGTGTGTGTGTGTATAGTGTCAGGCAGCAGCTTTATATATCCATATTGCACTTATTATATATATTTTTTTTAAACGAATGGCCTATTTTATATTTTGTGTAATGGTGTCGGCCAAAAGTAGTGAAAATAGCCAATGTCAATGCTCACAATGATTTGTGATTCATCAACTTGTGAGCTTACTCTAGATCAGCTATTTTAGATATTTCTGAAATATTTAGAAAACATAATTTTTTCACCTATAATGACATGGCCAAACCAGGTTGAAAGTCTGTGGGTTTTATAAATATTTAACCAATGAGAAATGTTAACGTGTGTGTATTTTGTGTCCGGCATGACTATAAATTATAAACTTTTATGCATTTGAAAAAAAAGCACACAAATAACAGTGTCCTGCTCACCGCTGTAGTTTGCAATCTTACAAAGTTAGATGCTGCAAAGTTTTGGTCGAAGACCTTCCATCCGGCATACATAATTAACTGTTGTTCTATGCCTGACGGGATAGTTGGACACATGTTGTCTTAAACTGCAGATGGCGTATATCCCCACTAGTGGTGCTGTCTGCCTCTCTGGCGTGCACGCACGTGTGTTCCTTGGCGGTCATCATCATCAGGCAGGTCTTCCCCCAGCTGCATGTGTGCACGTCTGTAGGCAAACGCAGTCAGACACACTTCGGCGTCTCCAGGGTTTTTAGACCATGAGTGTTATGAACACACAGTATGGGGGGTTGTACGAGTTCCATGCTGTTCCCCACTCTCTCTGTGGCTTGGTGTGTGTGTGTGTGTGTTCGTTCCAAACAGCTGCTCTGGGGAGATCTGTGCACCCTGATGTGATGCACACTGACTTGGGATGACCTTGGATACTAGGACACACACACACTCACACGCGCAATGCCAGCCAACTCAACGAAACCACTGAAATTTGAGCTCTTTTGTCCCTGTGTGTCACACCAGGTCAACGTGACGGTGGACTACATCAGAGCCGCCACCGGAGCAGGCGAGGGCATCCCCGCCTTCTCGGAACGCACCTGTGCCACGGTCACAATCGGCGGCATGTAAGTACTGACCCCAGGGTCCTGCTCCTGTATTGTAACCCGCTGCTTGGAGTCTTTCAAAGGCCTTGTATATATATCTGTGGATCCTATTTAGGCCAACAATCCACAAGGATCACCCCACCTACCGATTCAGTCATTTCTATAGTATGAAACACAAAAAAAACGTTATTATTTTAAAGCAGAATTTGTATACGTAGTTGCGTGCCAGTGGTGTGCAAACTATTCAATCGACCAGCTCAAAACGCGTCAAAGTGTGCGGCGCTGTGAGCATGTAGATATATCAAGCCTTTAAAAGTCTAAATGCTTCTTAAAGTTGCGCGTGAAATATTATTTAAGCATATTTATTTTGCAAAAGTACAATATTGTTTTTTTCCCCAATATTTATATTTTCCAATTCTGTTGAGAAACGGCACCCTAAACAATGCCAGTGATGTGAAATGCAGTATAGCACACACCCATTCTTGGATGTGTAATATCTCAGCAGGTTTATGAAAGGGTATTCATTCCACTAATCTATCTTATTGTTTAATTATTGTGAGCTCTCCCCAAAAAAAGCTGTTCAATTTATCAGCCTGCGTTCTTAAGAAACAACTTCAAGGATGACTAGCGGTAATCATTTGCAAATGCTTAGAACTTGTAATCTCATCATAAAAAGAAGTTAATAAAGGAGGGTTTCTTTTTATCTAAAAGCGGTGGGAATGATGGTTTGAGCAAAGTAATTCCCCTTTGTTTGAAGGAACAAAATTATCCACTTGAGGTGTAGTATTTGTTCAATATTAAAATGAGTGTTGAATTAAAGCGGCACTATGTAACTTTCCTCTTTTACCCCGGATTTAAACCTTGTTTCCTGCCTAAGTGCTGAACGTTTTACCTTTGAGCTAATAGAGCCGGCCTGCTTGCTCAGGGGATACATTGAATCTTGATCATCAGGTCAAAATTCAGATCCTGTGTCTAGGTGAGACACGACCATTGACACGATCGAAGTGTCACAATAGAAGAGGTGGGAGACAAAATACAACCACCCCAATTGTATAAATTATATTTTATCATATTCTACCATTACCATACAGATTGGACTAAATTACATTTTATTCATGAAACAAAGTTGCATAGTGAGGCTTTAAGCAAACCTTCACAGTCTGTTAGCTTCATCTGATGAGTGACGACAACACCTCACCTCTGCTACACAATAGGGGTGCAACAGTTAATTTAACTACAGTAATCAAATTAATTGATTATAGAAAATAATCAGTTTTAATCAAATAATTGCTTTTAACACATTGGCTGCCAAAGACGCTCTACAAGCTCACGTGTCACCATTTGACGTGTTGTGAGCTTGTAGATCGGCTATTTTTGTGATTTGGCACAACGCTGATGTGTGTCAAAGTGTAAAATAGGGCTTCAGTGATTGATCTTATTAATTGATTTTGTCAATTAAAAAAAAATCTATTTCGGTTCATTGAAAATGTAATCGATGGAATAATTGCTAAAATGATAATGGAATAGTTGCAGTCCTACAACAAAACAACTGGAGCAAACTGGTCCTTTCTTCCTCGGTCTCTCTGTCCGTCTCCCTCTCTCCTTGCCCGGCCGTTTCTGTCTGTATACGCATCGCCTCATTGGTCCCACTAGCGCCCGTAGCGGGTCGAGGCCTGCCCGCCGGACCAACCAATTACCATCCAGTGCCTATGTGCCACGCCAGCCAGTCGCTGGTCTCCTTGGGTAACAGTTGCCAGGGGCGACCCAGGGCAGTGGGGGTCAGAAGGGGCCAGGTTGACGGGGTGGGGGGAGGTCACCGCACCATGTTTCCCATGATTCCTCGCCTTTTGGCGAGAGTGACCTGGCGCTCGCTGGCGCGCAGCACGGGAGAAATGTGCCGTAGGAGAGCTTATCGGAGCGCATTCTAATAGGGTCATGTAACAGATTGGATAAAAGGCTTCTATGGAGGTGAGGAGGGGAGGTTGTTTGTAGCAGAGCAAGGAAGATGGAAACGGAGAACCCAAAGGTTGTGTCGGGCCGTGAAAAAAGTTTTGATTTGAGTTGCACGAACTGCAACGCCTAATTTGCTAAGAATCCAACAAAGTACAGATGGGTCTCACTGACATTTGGAGCAAAATACTTGTGAATTCTGTGATCATCAAAGATGTGTGAAAATAACCAGATGGCCATTAACATGTAACATTGTACAACTTTGTGACCCGACGAGACGAAGGTTATTAACTGGCCATTAACGTGTTTCACGTGTTTTTTTTTTTTCTTCTTTTTTTTTTAACCCAAGATATCATTATCTGAAGATTTGCAACTCCAGCCACTCCTTGTTTAACTTATAACTGAAAAAGGCTGTATCTCGCTTCCTAAGCACTTTTTTTTTTACTTTGAAAAAATATATATTTTTAAATCGTAATGGCCAGAAATAGATAATAATAATTTGGGCACTCAATGAGTTAAAGTGACCTGCTTTGTGTACTTGTGAAGTATTTTTTCCTCTTTCTATACAGTGTTAAATCACTGTTGTCTGTCTGTTTGTTCCTGCAGTAACATAGCAGAGGCTCTCGTCAGTAAAGGCTTGGCCACTTGCATCAGATACAGACAAGATGATGACCAGCGTTCCTCCCACTATGATGAACTCTTGGCTGCAGAAGCACGGTGAGACACACACACACACAGACACAGAGACACACACACACACACACACACACACACACACACACACACACACACACACACACACACACACACACACACACACACACACAGAACACAAACACGGTGTTTACATCCTACGAGCTGCACAGAACCATGTCAAATTGTGCTCTCAGGGAGAGAGGGGGAGAATTAAATATGTGGCTGAGTATTATTTTCATCCAAAGCCAAACAGTTTTATGGTGCTTTTTGTTGTTGTGTGAGGGGGAGGGGCTTGAAGAACTGCTAATGTTTAGCCTAAGGCCTCTGAATAGCCGATGAATAACATCCTTGTCGACATGTTGGTGTTCAGTGAATAGGGAGGGGACAAGACATGTAAACGCTGTTGACCTCGCGTCTAGCCCAGGTGAAGGTGCCCACTTTGCTATTCCCCCCCCCTGCCAATGCCAAGTTCAGGACATTCATGGGTTGTTTGCTCAAACATCCAGGAACAAACGGCTCATGCATATTTCAAATTACATTACAAACGTCCATGGACGATTGGTGCCTGCGAGTAACAAACTACAAGCATCCATGTTTGTAACGGTGCATGTGAGGGATGAACACAACTGGCACTGCAGCAGTGTGTATGTTAAATGTTAGCCTTTGTGTCTATATTTATTAAGACTGGCTACATCACCTCACTATAGTGTTTATAAACCAAAACATAACAATAGCATTTATAATCACACGTGACATTACGCTATGCTGGAAACATAAGCATGACTGATGAACTAGGCCCCATCTTGTTCATGTATTTATATAAGATGAACAGTACCCAGACTGCCTAGTGCAGAGCCCGTTGTTACTGTACCTAGTGCATTACCCGTTATCAGAGTACTTGATGATTATAACAGAGGGAGGGAGGGAGAGCCTATTTCACCCATGCAATCACCCGGCCAATGCTGGGTACCTGAACCTGAATATGCTGATTGCCAGGTTGAAAGGGTTAAGTGTGTCTGTGGGTTTTATAAATATTTAAACAATGAAAAGTATTATCAGGAGCTACATTGGATCTATTGAAACACAGATTCCTTTCTCCATTTCCTGAAAAGTAACGGTTTTGGGCACAAGTTTTCACGACGATACACTTTCTCACACAAAGCTGAATTGCAAAACCATGTTTGACTGCCCTCTCGTAGACCTGTATAGGGTCCTTCCAAGTGTGCATGCCTAGACAGACAGACAGACATGCAGGCAGCCCCTCAATGTGCCGGGCTCTAAATCAGAGCTTCTCTTTACGTGAACCCTATGAATAGAATTATAGGGAGAGGTGGGGTGCAGAGATTTAGTACAGGCTTTATTACTCTGCCAAAGATTAAGATCTGCTTGGCATAGCTAGAGTAGATGCCCCCCCTTTACTCTTCTCTATAGGGGCTACCGCTAGCCCCCTCCTCTCTTTTTCCTTCTCATTCGACTGTACCCTTCTCCTTTCTTATCCTCTGTCCTTGCTCCCCCTTGTCTCGTCTCGTCCTTGCCTTTGCTCATTTTGACCTCCTCACCCTCCCTTTTCTCAAGTCCATCTTTGGTTGCCTCCTGGGAGTTTCTTGGAGACCATTATCTCTCTCCCTCCCTCCCTCCCCTCCCTCCCCCTTACGCCTTCTCTATCTTTCTCTCCATCCCCTTTTCTCACTCAATCTGTCTCTTCATTTCTTTCTCTCTTTCTCCTTTCTTCTTTCTTTCTCTATCTCTGTTAAAGGGCCACCAGGAGGCCGATTTGTGCAAAACCCATTTACTCCTACAGATTTTTTCAAATCTGTACACAGTATCTCTATAGTCATGTGATCAACATATTTTCCATATTCCATCCTCATTGGCTAAGGTTGGCTTCCAAAGTTTGCAGCCTCAAATCATGAACACAGCTGATTTACGTGAAATTTCACACGCACATTCCCACTAGGCCGAGGAAGAAATGCCACCCTTGGCCAGTTATAGCGCCACCAGCAGGTCTAATTTAGCAAAACACATTTTTGGAACAAAATGCCACAAATCATGAATGCATGAGAAGAAATGGCACCCTTTTCACATATTTTCCTATTATAGTGCCACCAGGAGGCCACAATAACCTACCTGACCTGGCGGAGACCTGTGCTCCGAGGAGCACTTTTTCTATTTTTCTCTAATTCTCTCTCTCTCTCATTCACAAATTTTCTCTCATTCTCAGATTTTTCTCTCTCTCATTCTCTCATTTTCTCTCTCTCTCATTCTCTCATTTTCTCTCTCTCATTTTCTCTCTCTCTCTCATCTCCAAGGAGTCTGTCCAGCATGTTCCCTGAAACCTCTACAAGTGATCCACAATATCTTCAACCTCACTCACTCACTCACTCACTCACTCACTCACTCACTCACTCACTCTCTCTCCCATCTCGCTTTCTGTCTCTAGCTCTCTCCAGCTCTTTATCTCTCTTCCACCATCTCTTCTGCTCTCTTCTATTTCTGTCCATCTCTTTCTCTATCTCAGCTCTTTTGCTTTCCTTTCTCCGTATTCTCGTAACTTTCTGTCTTTGTCCACATTGCTCTCTCCACGTCCATCCCCCCCCCCCCACACACACACTCTCTCCTGGTTAGATGTCCCTGCTGGTCTCATAATAGAGATGATGAGAGATGTCAGTCTTATTTTTAGCTCCTGCTGCACCAGTCCTTTGGCCCTACAGCGTTCTAGGAACCCCCCATCCCTCCCAGGCTCTCTCTCTCTCTCTCTCGCTCGCGCGCTTTTACATGCACACACACGCTTGTACGTGTGCACTACACACAACCAACCATACACACGCACACACTCGAGAGGCGCATTGACGTGCACTATCTTAGAGACGGTGGCGTCCATGCCAGTGACCCTACGATGACACGAGCTTCTCTTCCTTTCACCTCCACGGCCATCGTCATCTCATCAAAGCCTTCAGGCGGTCGCACAGAAGCGGCGGTCGCCGTCGTATCCACTAACGCACACATCTCTCTAGCCTCCATTTGCTGGTCTCATCTCCAGCATATAGATTACCCACATCAACCAGTGCCTCCAGTTAGAGCCCTAATGGTATTTAAGGGAGGGGAAACTGGTATGGAAGCGTATATGGGTTCGGCGCGGAATGACTTGTTGTTCGTTATCTGTAGCCATTACTCAGAAGCCTTCTATTGGTTCAGGCCAGCGGCTTACCATCGCTGTCGGGTGGAAACCTTGTATATCCAAATCTGTGTCTGATATTGGATTTTTTGCCGCTATCCGATCTTCCAATATTGTCTGTACAATTATCTACCAATCACACATGCTATGCGAGTTAGCATACCCGTGTCTGTGCTGGTTTTATTACACAATACAAACACACACTAACACTTTTAGGCCAGGTTATAAACCTAAAAGGGGAAACACAAACCAACACGACGACACATTACTGACATGAAATACACACACACAACTATAAAACGTATCAGAAATATGTACATTTATCGTCGTGTAAACACGCTCTCATATCTCACCGTCGGTCTCTCGGAGCTCGCAATGGAAACTGACGAAGGCAGCAATAACACCCTGGTAACTAGTCACACTGATGCATGCGTCCTGTTATTGAACATTCTCTCTATATGGGTTTGGTCCAACTATGTGGGTTTAACCTTATATTGATTAATCATGTGACTTGGGTATTGTATTAAATGCGGAAACACAGGCTTTAGCGCTGTTCTAGAAAGCCACATATGCAGGTAACATGTCAATACGAACGCCACCGTTACATAATGGATGTTTCTACATAGGCAGGCATTTACCTCTTCATTTATAACTTCGGTTCATAAAGGCAATACACAAATACAAATAACAACAATACCTTTGTTACTGGAAAAGTTCTACACTGTCCAACTCTTAGTTAATTTCCGATATCAACCGATAACAATATACCAGGCTTTTTTCACCAAAAACTAATGTCAGGCAACGACATGACATGTCTCCTGTCGTGCAATCAAGACATTGTGCCTTATTTTATTGTGATGCATTCATAAATGCAACAAACCAAAGCCAACCAAAGTTGAACTAATAAATAATAACCGTTACAGATATTTTACGATATTACATTTTTATGTTAATATCGTCTGATAATAACGGTGGGACGATATTATCGGACATCGCTATCCAAAACCGTTACTTTTCAAGAAATGGGGGAAAAACATGTTTTCCAGTGGATCTAATGTAGTTATTATTCAGTCACAAGCTCTTGCTAATGCTTTTCATTGGTTAACCCATTAATGGGTTAAAGGTAATCTTGACCTCTTTCAACCTGGTGTATGTCATCATATTGTCAAAAGAAAATCTAAATCTTTCAAAAACCATGAAAATGGCAGATCAACAAGTTCAAAATGTTGAGCTTGTTGATCTCCTGTAGTGCCTTTTGCGCAACACTGCCATACGAAAGCATTAATAGGGCTTTAATTAAGTACCAAAAAAAAAAGGTGATACAAGGTTTCTGCCAGATAACGACGATATGGTCCGTCATTGTGTTGTGATGTGGCTATGACTGTATTGTTGACCTGTGTGTGTGTGTGTGTGTGTGTGTTGATTGATTGCAGGGCCATCAAGAATGGAAAAGGACTGCACAGCAAGAAGGAGGTCCCTATTCACAGAGTGGCTGATATCTCTGGGGTAAGTGTTAGTGTGTGTGTGTGTGTATTATTTGTTTATTTAGAGTGGATCCCCATTATCTGCTGCCTGAAAGGCAGCCAGTCTTCCTCGGGTCCAAGACGACAGAATACAGTAACGATTACATTTAAAAAAAAAAAATTTACATCCACCAATGTATTATACACAAAATCAAAAAAATATATCACAAGTAATTTCTCACATAAGAAATTTGATTTTAAAAGAAAACAAAAAACAAAGGGAATATAACCAATTCAAATGCAGTAGATTGTGAGTGTAGTGTGTGTGTGAGACATACTGTTTGTGTGTGTGTGTGTGTGTGTGTGTGTGTGTGTGTGGGCAGGAGTAGATTGTGAGTGTAGTGTGTTTGTGTGTGTGTGTGTGTGTGTGTGTGTGTGTGGGCAGGACATTCCACACTGAGGAATATATCCGAGCGTGTTTGACGGAGCGATGCGCGGTGGGATAAGCGCCTCCCTGTGAAACACTGACATATTTTAATCTTTTTAACTGTGAACTCATTTGCTCAAAGAACCCCGAGGTGCTCGTTCACACATGGCCACTAAACGCCTTCCCAGCCTCCGTTCACAACCCTCCCTCCCTCTCTCTCTCTCTCTCTCCCTCCCTCTCTCTCTCTCTCTCCCTCCCTCTCTCTCTCTCTCTCTCTCTCTCTGTCATATATTAAAGCAATGGAACATCTGCTAAAAATAATCGGTGCCATTAATAAAAGTGTCCTATCCTAACTTATTTACGAGGGCCCAGGGTGTTGATGGAGGCATCACTGGGCTAATGAAGCTTGATTAGGAGCGCTCACCAAATGAAAATTTGATTGAACTGCCGGCTCATAAAGTGTCTAAGTCAATAGAGTAATGGCTGATGGTACGCTCTCTCCTAGAGCACGTTTGACGGGGTGATGGATAAATACTGCTACCAATGAATCCTCCATCTCCTGTACTGTATGTGTCTGTGTGTATCCAGGTCTCTTCCTTTTTTACCTCAACACCAAGTTTCTTCACTGAAAATAGCCGATCTACAAGTGCACAACGCGTTGTGAGCTTGCTGATCAGCTGTATCCTCTGAAGGTTTGCCCCAGAATAGGGTCGCTAGGGATCGTGTGGTTAATTTGTAGCGGTGGAAAAAGTACAAAAATGTTTTACTTGAGTAAAAGTACCACAATCTAGAAATACTTAGTTACAAGTAAAAGTCCGGTATTCAAAATTTACTTGAGTAAAAGTACAAAAGTATTGGCATCAAAATGTACTGAAAGTACCAAAAGTACTCATTATGTACTCATTATGCAGAATGTCCCATTTCACAAGTTCAATATGTATACAGATCTTTTGAAAATAGCAGATCTACAAACTCGCAACGCGTTGTGAGCTTGTAGATCAGCTATTTTCAAATGGCTAAAGTATATGGCTAAAGTGGTTAATGCATGTTTTATAATAAAATCTAAATCTACAAAGTAACTAGTTACTAAACCTTTCAAATAATTGCAGGGGAGAACATTAGAAATACTCCAATAAAGTAAAAGTACCTCAAAATTGTACTTAAGTACAGTACTTGAGTAAATGTACTTTGTTACTTTACACCACTGCTAGGGATCATGTGGTTAAATTGCCCTCCCCCCAAAAAAATTATGTTATCAGCATCAGACCTTGTCAGGTGTTTATCCCAGAGTGGAACAAAATCCAGAGCAGTCTCAGAAAGTGCTGTGTCGGTGTAACAGCCTCAAGCTTGTTTTCCCTCTCCGACACAAGGTGCACTGATCTGTTTCAACTAGATGTTGACGAACCGCTCCTCCTTTCACTGCAGTTCGATCACGTTTAGATTACAGGGACATTAACGACATCCTCCGTATGGGTCTCACTCATGCACTCGGGTCGGTGCAAACCATCTGAGCATACAGCAACAGAGTGGAGCCCGACCGATGCCACATTTATTTTGGTCCGATCCAGATTTTGTATAACCCAAGCCCACCAATTACTGATGTTTTGACCGCTATTTTGTGATCATTTGAAGAAACTTTGATTAGATTAAAGTTTCTATTTGAGAACATTTACGTAGAATTCATATTAATTAACCACTTAAAGGAGTAGTTCACCCAAAGAATTACTTATTTTCTATCAATTGCATACCCCATGAAGGATGGATTTTTCTTTGTTTTTGTCGCATTCCTAAGCCAATAATTTGATTACCGTCTCCTACCGGCTAATGTATCCGGTAGGAGACACAAAGTAGACTCTTTGTGTCTCCTACCGGAAATGCACCCGGTCATCAAATGATTGGCTTAGGAATGCGACAAAAAACTAAAAACAAATCCATGAATTCAAGGCTTCATGGGTTGCGTAATTGATAGAAAATAAGTAATTTTTTGGGCAACTACTCCTTTAAGGTCTGTTCGATTTTAATTTTTTAAACAGACGATCTACAAGCTCACACACAACACTGCGACACACTTTGACTTTCAAATAATGGCCCATTTATCAGCCAGACTGATCGGTCTGGCTCTACAACGCAGAGAGGCATTTGGGGGAAAGTAAACCAGAGGCGCCTGCTGCCGTTTGGATGCGGTGTAGATCAGACTTCTTATTGGACGGCCATAAGGCTACGTTGTGGCCCTACGGGCTATCGTAGACTAGCTTCCACCATCATTTATGGGACACAGAGGTTAGCTGTTCATTTCCACATCATCGTCATTGCCACCTCCCAATGTCTTTATGTGCCAGCAGGAAGGATAAATGACCCTGTAAAATTAATTATAGCGAGGAATTGATGTGCTGACTGAGCAGGTCTATGAGAGGGGCTGCCGTGTTTGATAAACATAAAAAACGCCTGGTTTAACCCAGTAAATTGACTAACAACATATTGTAGAAGCAGCAACGACCTGGGTGAGTAGTTTCAGAGAGGGAAGGTCAGAGCCGGACTGCCGTACTTTGTTTGACAATGCAAAGATACACATACTGTATGCGAGGTGTTACTCCCCATCAGACGCCATGTCACACGCGTTATTCTTTTAAAAATGGTCAAGGGACAGTCGCTGTGACCATGTTTTCGGACCAATTGGGTGTGTATTCAGAGACACAATCTCCCATTAACCACTGGAACCTTAGCGACCCTATTCTGGGGTGAACATTCAGCGAAAATAGCAAATGTACATGTTGCGTTGTGAGCTTTTTACATTTGCTATTTTCGGCAAAGTGTGTGATATTAGTGTAGAGTGAAAACAGGAGGGGCCCTAGTATACAGCCATGGCGGACTCAAGTCAACTAAGTATAGGTTTTAACCCATTAAGACCTGGGACGCATCTGTGTCACTTTTTCATTTGAGCTAAAAAGCATTATTTTACACTTTGGCTATTCAAAAATAGCAGATATACAAGCTCATAGCGCGGCACAGAGTGCCGCGCTACGAGCTTGTAGATCTGCTATTTTTGAAAAATCGTGAAATTGTGTGCAAATCTTTGAATATATATTGTTTAAAGCGAAATGTTTTAACTCTGTACTTTGCTTCTGGGGGTCCCTGGAACAAAACATTTTGAGATGGGGTCGGCGGCCAAAAACATAAAACAATTTTGGGTCCTTGACATGAAAAAGTTTGAGAACCACTGATATAGAAACGTACGTTTTTTTCAGAAAACTGTTGGGATTTAGAAGACATTTTGTAGAATCGGTCTCAGGTCTTAATGGGTTAACCCATTTAGACCTTAGACCGATTCTAAAAAAAAACACAAATGTTGCTATGTAGCAACAGCGTATGTTACATAGGTATTCCTGGATTGAAAGGTATAACAACGACCTATAGGTGGTCCAGGGCTAAAGGGGAACTTGCTGCAGCGCTTGGCACAGTGACAAGTCGGCATTCCAACGCTGTACACAGGATTCCAGGACTACTACAGTAATGAACCCAACAGTGAACATACAGGACAATGTGCACTTTGGCACTATATTTGTGTGCCCTAGTATGTTGCACTATATATGAGTGCACGCCATATTGTTATGGTCTATAGATTAGATCCATAACTCTAGATTAAGGATACTAAGGGCTTATATCGCAGGTGAGTAGTATTAGATTCCTGTCCGGATGATTATTGGTGTTTTCACAATACAGATTGAGTGTCCAGTGATGTCAGCAAAGTGATTGTGCTGGGAACTGTTAAAAGGCCTGACCAATTTTCTGTTTGAAAATGTCAATACAGTTAGCACACTTACTGGTAAAGATATTTGAAGCAGACATTGGAATGCGCCACCATCTTTATACTTTACAATACAACGTGTATCTTCGGTAACCGAAACAGTATACTTTACAATATAGCGTGTATCTTCGGTAACCGAAAGGGTACACTTTACTTTTATTTATTTATTAATATATATTTTTTACATATATTAGATTTTATATCTACATTTATCCGTTCAGTCCGTTTGGGCCCATATATGAAGATCCCTGATGTCATTAGTATATGCCCATATATTGGTATGCCCATATATGGGCATATCGGTTGGATCTGTGGATCTGGACAACTGGATATCCATGCCTTTTTGGATTTTGTTATGTCTGAGTATAGTAACGTGGCCGTGGTCCCCTGCCTATATATGGGCATATCGGGTTTGTTTATGGTTATATCCGAGTCAGAGTGACGTGGATAGGACGAAGAGCCAAATACATACAATAATTTAAGGCGCAATATTTGTACAAATGCTACAAATTCATTGCATACAATATGAATGCTGCAAGTCAGGAACACACACACACACACACACACACACACACACACACACACACACACACACACACACACACACACACACACACACACACACACACACACACACACACAGACACACACAGAGAGAGAGTTTGTCTTGGCAGCAGACAATGGGAGTAGAATACTGTGTGTGTGTGGAGGCTCCAGTGGTTAGGCCAGGCTAATGTAATGAGCATTGTAATAAAAAGACAGAAATAGAAGCCCCCCCCCCCCCCTCCGTTAACTCTTTCCTTTCTTTAAAATCCTTTTCTCCCCCGCTGATACACGCCCACTCACAGCTGTACACGTCTCATACACACACACACACACACACACACACACACACACACACACACACACACACACACACACACACACACACACACACACACACACACACACACACACACACACACACACACACACACACACACACACACACACACACACACACAGCTACTTCACTGTGCGTCAGCCTGAACTGCAGCACCAGAGGTTGGCCCGGCAGGATTATGTGCAATGCGTGGGACACGGATCACAAATAGACTGAAGCTGTTTCTAAACGTATATAGTGTGGGAGATGAAGATGAGCAGAGAGGAGAGAGCTTGTATAGGTGCTACTTAGACCTGTGCTTATCTCTCAACCCTCTTTGGCTCTCCCTCTGCTCTCCTCCTTTTGGATTGGTTCTGCAGTGCAATAAAAAACATGATATATATTTTTTTGATTATCTAATATTTTCCATGCCGTTTTTAACCCATTAAGACCCAAAAAATCCTAACTACAGTAGCTATATCGCAGGTTCTCAAACTTTTTCCTGTCAAGGACCCCCAAATCATATGTATTTGGCCGCAGACCCCCATCTCAAAATATTTTGTTAGATTTTGAGTTAAAAAACATGTATATATATTCCAATATATGCACAAATATTCTAAATTTTTCCAAAAATAGATGCACAAGCTCATAGCGCGTCACTTTGTGAGCTTGTATATCTGCTATTTTTGAATAGCCAAAGTATAACATATGGTTAAAGTGGTTAAATTGATTGTGACACTATATTAGCTACTTTTGCTGGGACCCCCTGGTACCCTCTCTCTCTCTCTCTGACTCACCCCACTCTGCCAGAGGTTGTATAATCATTATTTGCTGTTCTCTGACGTCCTGCTTCCCTTTTTAACCACCTGAAAAGAACCCTAGTGTTCCTATTCTGAGGCAAACATTTGGCACAAAAAAAAAATCTACAAGCACACGTGCTACAGTATTTTCACTGAATGTTCGAGTAGCGACGTGTTGACGGGACGAGGGACGGGGGACCGGGGGGTTGCTGATGGGTGGTCAAGGGTCTACACAGCGTACTGACATGGGTCATGGGTTTGAATCCAGCTCGGGACATTTACATCCCTGTCCTTCACTCTTACTTACATCATCCTCATCTGCATTCTGTCCCACAAAGCAGAAATGTCTTCAGAAAATAAATACACTTTTTCATGTCGAGGGCTACCCAAAATTATATGTATTTGGCCGCGGACCCCCATCTCAAAATATGTTGTTCCAGGGACCCCCAGAAGTAAAGATTTAAGTTAAAAGTGTGTGTGTGTGTGTATATAGGACACTTTTGATAATTTCTCCTCCTGTTTATGAATCCTCAAATTGCCAGCCGCACTTGAGTAACCATCGATTTTTAGCTCTGCTTGTAAATTTGACCCCGGCCCCCACCATGCCATTAAGCCATGTCCTCACACAGGGACACAGCGGGCCGCAGGGCGACACAAGGGGAAGGAATTAGTTTTGATTGCACAGCGATTCCAGAAACGGCGCAGAGCAGTGCGGCTCGGACTTCATTAGCTCGGGCTGGAGATGATTTTGAGATGGCCGGGAACTGAATAGATTTCATGCCAATGAATCATAACTTGACATCGGGCAGCTTTACGACAGATGTCCATTCTTTCACTCGATGAGTTGTGGCAGTGACGTCGCTTTGGCACCCTGGTGGATTTGTGTAATTTTTTTTTGCAGCAGTAGTATGAAATGAACCTCATATGGCTGTTTAAGCCAAATCAAAATTGTGTCGAGTTATGGGGTATTTTTTTCTTTGTTAAAATGTTTTTTATTTTGGTTATCGTGTACACAGACAGTTTTGTCATCATAAAATACAGTGTATGTTACAACTATTCAACACATGGAATCATATAGACTCTTCACATATAAATACATACACACATATGTATATTTGCTCTCGTCCATGCATTCATTCATTTTACAATCCTATTTTTCAGTTCTCAGTGATGACCAACATTTTAGGAGTTTTTATGACAATCAAAAAACTAAATAAAAACCAACAGCAGGGAAGCTTTAAGAAAAAATAATTACACTCTCATTTTGAAAACAGTCAACAAGACATACAAAACAATACAACACTTTCACCTTGTTTTGGCATTCAACAGAAATTTGAGCGAATTGGTTTTACATGCTCATCTCCATCTAGTCCAATTCCAAAATATTTTTTCTTCCTGAGTTCTGAGAGAGAAATACAGCTTTTCCATTCTATTGTCATGAATTATTTCCATCCATTCCTCCACTGTGGGTGACTGTGGCTGTAACCATTTGAGTTATGGGGTATTATTATTATTATTATTATAGTCACACTTCAATGTGACAGTTTGGGTTGTCTGCCTGCTGACTTCTGGGAGACGGTTGTTCAACTTCACAAATGCGTGAACTCACCAAGATCACAAAGAATCAACATGTTGCAGAATGCCACAGAATGCCATTTGTCTTAATTTTCCCTTTTAGAATACCCGTAACACCTGACAGCTGACAAAGTGGTGTCTCATTCAATCCTATTCAGTTTGAACTTCCCTTCCTCTCTCGCTCTCCCTCTCTCTCTCTGTGGGCCTGTCCCTCCCCTAACTCATCATCTTCTCTCTCTGGGTCTGTCTGTCTGTCTGTCTGTGTCTACCTCTCTCTCTCTCTCACTCTCTGTTTACCTCTCTCCAGTGTTGGGAAAAGTACTCAAATGTTTTACTCAAGTAAAAGTGTCAATACTGCAAAGTAGGGGTACTCCGTTACAAGTAAAAGTCCGGAATTACAAATATACTTGATTAAAAGTACAAAAGTATTGGTATCAAAATATACTTAAAGTACCTATCATAAAACTACTAAAATGTTTGAAAATAGCAGATCTACAAGCTCACAACGCGTCGCGATGCGACGCATTGTGAGCTTGTAGATCGGCTATTTTCGAATAGCCTATGTATAAAATAGGGCTAAAGTGGTTAAGGTGTGTTTTATAATGTAATCATTTATATCTGCAAAGTAACTAGTAACTAAAGTATTCAAATAATTGTAGTGGAGTAACTGTACAATATTTCTCTCTGAGATGTAGTGGAGTAGAAGTAAAAGTACCTCAAAATTGTACTTAAGTACAGTACTTGATCAAATGTACTTAGTTACTTAACACCACTGCCTCTCTCACACGCTCTCTCTTTCTCTCCATCAGGACACACAGAAGGCCAAGCAGTTCCTGCCGTTCCTTCAGAGAGCCGGTCGTTCAGAAGCGGTGGTAGAATATGTGTTCAGCGGTTCCAGACTGAAGCTCTACATGCCCAAAGAGACCTGCCTTATCACCTTCCTCCTCGCCGGTGAGTCGCTCACCCCCTGGCTTTAAAAGCAAAAGGTCAAGGACGAGGTCACTTCCTTGGGTCGTACTCCACCCTGTTTATGTCTCCCCAGATTTGCCGTTTGTCTGTGCCAGCGTTGAACATCATCATCTGCATGCTTAGGAGTGATGTGCACAAAGAGAGACAGAATCTGTAAATGTGTTGCACACGTGTCACACAGTCTTTTGACTTAGGCCAAAGAAAATGGCCTAAGTCTGGAGTATAGGCCTTTGCAGACAGGGTGCGATTAGTCAATCAGTTTTTACCGCATGCGAAAAGACGCACGAATCGAACTGCGTTCGATTGAAAAAAAAAAAACGCATCGCCACAACCACACAAATAGAGAACCATGTGTTCATTTAAAAAATGATATTGTCCATTTTTTTCATGCGAAAAATCGCACCCTGTCTGCAAAGGCCTTAATTCACCTGCTCCAGAAATAATTTGTCAGGTTTGTCAGGTTTACAAGCCAAAACATAAATTGGCCGTAGTAATTTAATCCTCTTATGTTACATAACTGTTATTTGTATGTCAATAGTCATATGTTATAAACTTTTTGTGTGAAATGATCATATAGAAAGAAAGTATATGATATAAGAAATATCATATACTTTGTTTTGGTTAGGTTTTTTCAGTTTGCTGAAAAGCCTAATTGTTTTTACATTGGCCATTATTTTTGGCAAGGTGACGATGTCGGACAACGTTGCGGCTACCTCCAGTGCCGAGGTCATAAGTCGATAAGCCCCTGTATCCTAGCAGTCAGTCCGCCAGCATCGCGGGGGAAGCGGAGGGCAGATGGGGGTTGGTTGGTCCACCATATTGCCAACCCCACCATCCAACCTTCTGATGCCCACCGCACCGCAGGGTTTGGCACGAAGCGCCTGTCGCCTTTGACCCCACTCCGCCCTGTGTTGTTGTTTTGGCTTCCAGCCAACTCTCCCAGACAACTAACCGCACTCTGAAGAGTGGGACAAATGGAACCAAGTGGACCCGTACGGGTCCATTTGTCCCACTCTTCAGAGCTAAACGTACACAGAGGGATTTACTGTGACTATGTGACTGACTGCCGCCCTGCTTGTGGGAGAACGGAGTCATTGAGCTACACAAAGCTGCCAGGTATGCTTTAGAAGTGCAAGCCCACATAACCTCAGGTATGGATTTTGTTTGGGCTGTAAATCAAAACTGCGTGTTTTTGTTTTCCCAACCGTTTGTATTCACTCTCTCTCTCCATTGGGCTCGCCCCACCACCACGCAGCCAAGAAGGTCGTGAACCAGGAGAAAACTTGAAATGGACCCCGCTGAGAGAAAACGTGCTGAATCTTAACCGTAGCGTTTTGACATTCAGCAGGTTGGGCTTTACCCTTCCTCAGTCCACCGTTCAGCCTTCGCTCAGACACAATGGCAATGCACAATGCCCCGAGTATCGAGGATGCTTAGTGAAGTGGAAAGAAATCGATTTATTTTTTGTTTGTTTTTGCCCCGCCCATCCCGCATGGTACAGTATTCACAAACGAGTTTGTTCCAGATATGTGGTGTAAAGTAACTGAATACATTTACTCAAGTACTGTACTTAAGTACAATTTTGAGGTACTTCTACTTTACTAAAGTATTTCCAAACTTCAATACTTTTACGTCTACACCGCTACATCTCAGAGGCAATTATTGTACTTTTACTCCACTACAATTATTTGAAAACTTTAGTTACTAGTTACTTTGCAGATTACATTATTATATTATGAAACATACATTAACCACTTTAGCCCTATTTTATACATAGGCTATTTGAAAATAGCCGATCTACAAGCTCACAACGCGTCGCATAGCGACACGTTGTGAGCTTGTAGATCTGCTATTTTCAAACATTTAGTTATTTTACTTTTGGTACTTTAAGTATATTTTGCTGCCAATACTTTTGTACTTTTACTTAAGTAACATTTTGAACACAGGCTTTTTACTTGTATTTCTACATTGCAGTATTGATACTTTTACTCAAGTAAAAGATTTTAGTACTTTTTCCACCACTGATAAAAACTGACCGCTGGCTTCTGATTCCGGGGACAGAAAGCAGATCTGTCCCTGGTGACCCCAGAGGTCTTCATTTGTACTTCATTTGTTCAGCGCTTTATAAACCAACAGTAGTATTTTTGAAATAAAGGCTCTGACAGACAGGGAGCCAGTGCAAATATCTAAGAACTGGAGTGATATGATCCACCTTCTTGCCTACAGGGAAAAGGGAGTATTTTCTGATCCACAGGGGAGGGGAAATTGTTTTTTCACTGCTTCACCCAGCTGACGGCTGGCTGCTCAGATGCCTATGATCGCACAGGGGTGGTGAGGGGTGAGGGGTGGGGGCACTTTGACACACGAGCCAGGGCTCTAACCGAGTACATTCCCATCAGCCACGGCCAGCCCCAGCAGTACTAGGAAGCAGCTCTCCGGATACAAGCTAATGATGATAGATGGTAGTTACCAGTGGTGCAAATTAACTAAGTACATTTACTTAAGGAGTGTACTTAAGTACAATTTTTAGGTATTTTTTACTTTACTGGAGTATTTCCAGTTGTCAGTACTTTTACTTCTACCCCACTACATCTAAAATTATTTGAAAACTTTAGTTGCTAGTTACTTTGTAGATTTTGATTATTATTGCGAAACATACATTAAAAACCCCTATATTTATTTCCAAAAGATTTGCATACATTTTATACATATTTTTTGAAAAACGTGTGGAATGGGACATTCTTTATAATGAGTGAACTACTTTTGGTACTTAAGTACATTTTGATACCAATACTTTTGTACTTTTACTCAAGTACATTTTGAATTCCGGATTTTCACTTGTAACAGAGTATTTCTATATTGCAGTATTGATACTTTTACTTACTTTTACCACCACTTGTAGTTACTAGTTATACTATGCAGATATATGTTGGTTACTTAAGCAATATTGTAATATTGCGATTATACAACAGTTACCAACAAAACACATCCAAATGTATTCATATTGTGGGGCAATTCATAATAAAAAAAATTCGCTTATCCGTTTCCCTGTAAAGAGAAGAGTTTATTTGACTGAGACAAAATAGTCCCTGTAACAGCGCATCACTCTGAGTCATCGTCTCATCAACACAGCTGATTCCAGTAGGCTATATGCTCCGTCGTACGATCGTGTTACGTGGCCAAAATAACTGATCTACAAGCTCACAACGCGTCAAGATGGCGATGCGTTGTGAACTTGTAGATCGGCTATTTTTGCCGTGCGATACCTTCGTACGATAAAGTATAACATACACTGGACTGTTAACGAAATGGGAGTAATTTTACTTTAACACAGGAGGATATTTATACATTATGGATGTTACCATTGAAATAAAGCACACTTTTTTCCAGTTATTCCTTTTATTATAGGATTTTAGGCGATTTAGTGTGCTCTCTTCTAACCATTGATCAACCGTAAGTCCACCAAATAAGTCAAAATTAACAACATAGTCCATTTTGCGTAGCTGTTTGTTCTCCGGTGGCGGCGGTGGGTACTGTCTGTCTGTTTGTTTTCCTACCGTGGGACAGCGTGACTTCACAGCACAGCTGTACAATATATGGTCTAATCAGGTGCGGACTGCAGTGCGGAGTGATTTATTAATGTGATTAGGCCCGTGCTATGATGCTGGTTTGAAGCACGGCTAGAAAGCTATTTCAGCCAATCAGATTGCTTGGTCGGAACTACCTGTTTCTAGGTATGATGTTCACCTGGTATCCTGGTTGCTTTTTAGCACCACTTTTGTTGTTTGTTGAGGAGGGGTCATGTTGTCTTTTTCTCTGAGTTGCTTTGGATAAAGATGTTGTGACGAGACAAAACCGTTTTAAGCCTTTTTAATACTTGCTGAAAATAGCTTGAAACGTGTCGCATTCGTGACGTGTTGTGAGCTTGTAGATCGGCTATTATCAGCATGTGACACTGTCGCTCGACAGCATAAATGTATGAAGAGAATGTATTGACTGCAGAGAAAAATCACAGCAGTCTGAATTACCCTTTAAACGCCTAAATTGTACATTTGGACACGCTGCAGATGGAGAGTGTAAATATAAACCCCTACCAATGATTGTTTATAGCAGAACGACTCCTCTTTTATTTAAGCTTTTCGCTCCGTTCTGACACTTGCCGCTTATAGTAAAAACATTTAGGCCCTATCTTTGGCAGCCTGTGATGATTTGTATGCGTGCCCAGATCACAATGATGGCATAAACGCTGATCCCTTGCAGAAGGGATGACACTCCCCTGTTATTGTTGCCATAAAAACAAACCCATTTCAATCCATCTCCATTTCAGCACAGTCATTTGCCAACCAAACAAAATGCCCCGTTTCCAGCTGGACACACTGTGTGTTTATGAAATGTTGGATCCAGTTTAATTGTGCGTGGCCAAATTGGAGATTCATTCATTTTTGTAATTTGGCTCTAAAACGTTTTCTATACTGTGTTCCAAATGATTATACACATGCATAGTTTTTTTCTGTTTTTTCCTTTCTTTCTTTCTTTTTTGTTGCCGTTTTTGTTCTTTATTTCAGATAGGTCAGTGTAGAGAGACGGGAAACCAAAGCCAGAGAGGGATGACATGGGAGACGAGACGGGGGGTCTGATTTGAACCTGGGTCCTTGCACTCACTAGGAGCATCTGATCTGTGTACCAACTGGTTGAGCCACCAGGCAATATGGATATTTTTTTTATTTGTATTCTACCCTGAGGTTAGGCTTAGGCATAGTTTTACTGAAGTTAGGGTTAGATGTAGGCATAGTTTTACTGAGGTTACGGTTACGCATAGTTTTACTAAGGTTAGGGTTAGGTTTAGGCATAGTTTTACTGAGGTTAGGGTTAGGTTTAGGCATAGTTTTACTGAAGTTAGGGTTAGATTTAGGCATAGTTTTACTGAGGTTACGCATAGTTTTACTAAGGTTAGGTTTAGGCATCATTTTACTGGGGTTAGCATTAGGTATAGGCATAGTTTTACTGAGGTTAGGGTTAGGTTTAGGCATAGTTTTACTGGCCGGCAGCTGCGGCACTCCGGCAGCTTTAAATACCTGAAAGCAGAAATGGAGGAGTGCCCGAGACCTTCTAAGGTTGCTGAAGCAAAGCTGCAGGAAAAGCTGTACTTTGGTCCAACTAAGGGGAAAAGCATAAAAAATATACATAAAAAAGCTTTAGTGTAGAAGGCTTGTTCACCTTTTTGAAGAGTGCCTTGGATTTGTTTCTTTTGTAAGGTTTTAATACCCATTTGATGTTAAGCTGTGGATTTTTGCATTGCTGCCCCTTTAACATTTTAATTTGCTGACACAAACTTTTCTTTAATAAGCCTTTATCTGACTGAAATCGTCCGTGCTCTGTATCACACACGCATCTTTTTAACAGTTCAATGATCTTGCTTTCAGTTTCGCAAAACATCAATAGTCTTCATGCCTATTGCAAGGCTTTGCACTATTTCACACTTTTCACCTCCTGAAAGATCTTTCTTCCTCCATATTACATGAGAATTGATACTTGCTTAATAATGTGGACAATGCCTATTGCAAGGCATTGCACTATTTCACGCTTTTCACCTCCTGAAAGATCTTTCTTCCTCTCCCTTTAACATGAGAACTGATACTTGCTTAATTATGTGGAACAGGACTTTTCTTCAACACACCTGAGATTGGTACCAGTTATCTAAAAACATAGGACAAAGAAAACGGCAAAAACTTAAATTGAAAAACTAAAAACACAGTGAATGGAATTCCTAATGATATGTCACTTGCATAATGATTTGGAACACAGTCTATATAAGCTTCTGTCTATGCTAGTTAATTATTTTTGTCTCGGCTCTACAAGATGCCTTTGAAATGACCTGGCCAATAAACGGCATCAAGCCATGTAGCAGTGGTGGAAAGTAACTAAGTACATTTACTTTACTTAAGTACAATTTGGAGGTATTTGTACTTTACATGAGTATTTCCAATACTTTTACTTCTACTCCACTACATCTCAGAGGCAAATATTGTACTTTTACTCCACTATTCTTTGAAAACTTTAGTTACTAGTTACTTTGAAGATTTTGATCATTATTACAAAACATACATTAACCACTTCAGCCCTATATACATTTCAGCCATTTGAAAAGAGCAGATCTTGTAGATCTGCTATTTTCAAAAGATTATACATTTGAGAACATTTGAAATAGGACATTCTGCATAATGAGGACTTTTACTTTTGGTACTTTAAGAACATTTTGATGCCAATACTTTTGTACTTTTACTCAAGTACATTTTGAATTCCGTACTTTTACTTGTAACAGAGTATTTCTATATCGTTGATATTTTTTACTTAAGTAAAACATGTGAGTACTTCTTCCACCACTGCCATGTAGACGTTATTGATAATAGTGGGCAGAATAGTTTCTCCTTGGAGAATCTTGCAAATGTACACACACACACACACACTGAGCAAACGGGCACATTCATTAATTTCTACGTGTCTCTAAGATGATGTGAGTGAGTTGTTTGTGCCGTGCGTCTCTCTTCAGAATGATTTCATTCGATCAAACGTTATGACCAAATCACAATAGACACATTAGTCCCGGGGGATGCCATCGAGGTCGTACCTCACCAGAAGAGGATTCTCCACGGAGTATGTGGATGTGTCTTATTTAACCCATTAAGACCCGCATCGCATCCGTGTCCTTTTAAGATTTCTTTGGCTATTCAAAAATAGCAGATATACAAGCTCATAGCGCTGCACAGAGTGCCGCGCTACAAGCTATTTTGGAAAAATCTGGAAAATGTGTGCAAATCTTTGAATATAATATATATATTATTTTTAAAGCGAACATTTGTAACTCAAATCTTTGCTTCTGGGGATCCCTGGAACAAAATACTTTACAAATGTTATATATTCAAAATATATATATATCAAAGATTTGCACAAATTTCGAACATTTTTCAAAAATAGCAGATCTACAAGCTCGTAGCGCGGCACTCACGAGCTTGTAGATCTTCTATTTTTGAATAGCCAAAGAAATCTAAAAATGACACAGATTCTTTCCCGGTCTAAATGGGTTAATAAGCATGTTTGGGCTGGGTTAACGCTGATTGATACAAACGATCTTCCTTTCTGATAACGTAGTTTTCAATAGGAGCTGTTTTATTTGAAAACGGAGGCCTCTCCCACTTCCATTCAACCATCTCTTCCTTAATTCTTTCCAGTGAACTGCATCTGAGAAAAGACAGACATGTATTTACAGTATGTGTGCCTGCACAAGCCTGTCTTTCTCGTTGTTCTTGTTTATTTTTAGTGATGGCATGAGCTGACGGTAAGCCTATTGTCTCTAAATTCTTGGTTGAACCAAGTTCGGTGTGGTTACTGTAAGACAGCAAATAACAGATCTACATGCAACGCCTTCCCGATGCTACACGTTGAGAGCATGTACATCCAGTGGTGGAAAGTAACTAAGTACATTTACTCAAGTACTGTACTTACAGTAAGTACAATTTTGAGGCGACGCGTTGTGAGCTTGTAGATCTGCTATTTTGGTACTTTAAGTACATTTTGATGCCAATACTTTTGTACTTTTACTCAAGTAAATTTTGAATTCCGGACTTTTACTTGTAACAGAGTACTTCTACATTGCAGTATTGATACTTTTACTTACGTAAAACATTTTTGTACTTTTTCCACCACTGCGTGTTGAGAGCATGTACATCTGAGCATCTGTAGATCTGTTATTTTCGGTGCACACACCGTAGCGCACGGCCAAGTATAACTCGGGTATTAGATTTCCCATCCATGTGATCAAGCCCCCGGGGTCACAGCCCAACAAGCGCCCCTTCTTTCATTATCTTCTCCTCTCTTATCGCCAGCCCCTTCCCTATCATTCTCCTCCATTATTTTTATTTCATATTTTCGCGTGTCAAAGTTATCTTGGTATGTTTTATTCACCTATCTCCACCATGGGGGGGGGGGGGGGGGGGGCTGTTAAAAAATGACACTTGCGCGATAAGGCGGCCACCTCACCTCACATCTCTTATCTGGAATGTGTGAGCCGAAATGCCAGGAGCCCCCTCACCCGAAGAGCCCTGCATTAAGCCATTAACACCGGGATAAGCATCTGTCATTTTAGATTTTCACCACTGTAACCATCATTTTAGTCTTCTAAATTCTAACATTAAAAAAATAAATGTATGTTGCTATAATCAGTGGTTCTCAAAACTTTTTCATGTCAAGGACCCCCAGAATGATATGTATTTGGCCGTGGACCCCCATCTCAAAATATGTTGTTCCAGGGACCCCCAGAAGTTGTAAACATGAGTTCGCTTAAAAAATATATATATTCAAAGATTTGCGCACATTTTCAAGATTTTTCAAAAATAGCAGATCTACAAGCTCATAGCGCGGCACTCGGTGCCGCGCTATGAGCTTGTATATCTGCTATTTTTTAATGGCCAAAGAAATAAAAAAATGACACGGATGCGTTCCCGGTCTTAGTCGGTTAAACCTATCCTCCACACTGCATACTGTAGACTCCACATAATGACATCTGTGCCGTTAGGATAGAGGATCTGCAAGACCCTTACGGTTCAGATGTGATATAATGAGGTCAAGACCCGTCGCGTATCATTACACTGGTCCTTCTGAAATAGTCCTGTAGGTGTGATGGAACTTTTCTGGGAGGGTGACGAATGTTTGCGGACGTGAGTACGTACGGCACATCGTTGCTGTCGGGTGGAAACCTCATCCAGTATGTCCAAAACTATTACTAGCAGACCTACAAGCTGAGCTTGTAGATAGTAGGGCATTCACTATATCTTGGACCTACTCACCCCATATGTGCCTACACGTAGTCTGAGATCTTCTAACCAATCACTCCTGGCCATTCCAAAGGGTCTGTTAAATGCAAAAGGTCGCATGGCCTTCGCTTTCAGAGCCCCTACCCTCTGGAATGCCCTGCCCCTAGAGATCAGGCTCACAGAGTCTGTCCCCCGGTTTAAATCCCTCCTTAAAACCCACTTCTATAGATTAGCTTTTAATGCCCAGCCCTAGTCAAGTTCATGTGCATCTCTGCTTTGTTTTCTGCATTGTTTTTAATCTTTACATTGTTTTTGTTTTGTGTATTTTTGCTTTTGCTGTTTTCTTTGTAAAGCACTTTGTAACCCAGTTTTGAGAGGTGCTATATAAATAAAGTTTTATTATATTATTATTATTATTTATGAAAAAAACAAGTTGAAATATGGAGTTACGAGGTTTCTGCCCGACAGCAACCATATGTGAGAATAAATGCATTCCTCTGTACCTACAGAGGATGTTGAGTAGCCAAAAAATATACTCAAGTAAAAGTGTTGCTACTTTAAATTAATGACTCAAGAAGATGTAAAAGTAGTCATCTTAGTAGTTAATAACTTGAGTAAGAGTAAGAAATTATCTAGTAAAATGACTGCTCAATTGCTGAATTACTTCGTATGATCTGATTTATTGTTAAAATCGGAATGTAATTGAAATGTCTAATATATAAAATTATAAGTGCCTGCCTATTACAAAAACAATCCTCAGTTTGAATTCACATTTAATAAAAAAAGTAAATGTCCATCACTTAATCATAGGGTATTTTTTACATAGCTTCCATAGCTTTGATTTACTAGTAACAACTTGATGGTTAATTCCTTTAAGCCTCAAAGGATACTCACAAAAAAAGTTCATGAGGCTTTAATGTACCACAGTATATACAGAATACAGATACAAACATATTTCAACCCTTTTGGTCTTCGTCAGCATTCCAGCTGTCTGAGCGGAAGTGACCAACAGTATAGATGGGTTTCCGCGCGACGTCATCACAGAGCAGAGTGCGCAATCTGCGCATGCGTGGGGTAGAACGAACCGGAAGCGCCCTTCACTCTGTTGTTATTTTCGGGATTTAGATAGGCATAATGCTGCTATTATAGGCATGATAGGCATAATGCTGCTATTATATACAAACAGATCCAAGTTCCGACAAATCATTTTTATTGAGTAAAGAAGATATTACAAACTGCATCATTTAATCTACTTTCATTAAACCTGGTGAAGACCATTTCTTTTATGAATGTACATTTGACTAGAGCTGCTGCGGGTAATAGCGCCCTCTACTGCTCAACCCTCCACTGCGCGCGCATCATCCTCTCATGTTTACAAACAGGAAACCCATCTATACAGTATACTGTTTAGCTGATGGCAGTCATTAAAATGCTGATTTACATGATCCATGATCCATCCACCTGTAGATAAATCATCATAATATACACAATACGATATCACAAATAAAATATATACGTGTACAAATAAATCCAAGGTTAGGAATAGAAATTGAATAGAGAATACAAATCAAAGGATGATCCTTGAATGTTCACGTTAAGAATGCACCCGACATTGACCTAAGCTCGGTGAGTTGAGCGTGCCTAGCCTTTTGAAGTACTTTAATTCCCCTGAGCGTTCATCATGACCATCTGAACAACCTTCAGCTGAGCTGGGTGAACCTGAAGCTGAATTTCCCCCTTGGGATTAACCCATTAAGACCTGAGGCGATTCTTAAAAAAAAATCAAAATCATAAATTTTTTGGGGAAAAAAATCGAAAAAAAATGTTTTCAAGATTTTTCAAAAATAGCAGATCTACAAGCTCATAGCGCGGCACTCGGTGCCGCGCTATGAGCTTGTATATCTGCTATTTTTGAATAGCCAAAAGACGTCTAAAGTGACACAGATGCGTTCCAGGTATCAATGGGTTAATAACGGTTTACCTTCCAGGTCGACTATTTCTGCTATTCGTCCTATGGCGCATTAAGGTTGTACGATAGCTTAAGTTGTTAAAATTCATTAGCATGTCTTGACATGGTAAATGCCCAGGACGTAGACCGTGGCTACTGGCTAGTCGCTCTCCATCTCGGCCTCCCCTCTGCTCTCCGTTGTTGAGCAGACGGCAGAGTCTCCAGGACTGACTGGTTCTCTCAGACGTTTGATCCAAGAGAAGACCTTCTGCCGAGAGGCTGTGTACTCGGCATCTCCTGGCTCTGACCTGCAGTCTGTGGTTAGATATGTACATGATGATAATGAAATTATATTTGACAGTTCTAAAGCACCATGTTGAGTCAAGAATATCATGCGTCTTTAGACAGGAAAGTCGACTTGTTACCTTGTCCTGGGGACAGGAAACCCATCAGAGTGTTCTTCACATCCTCTGTCAGTCTCACTTCACGCCGGCTCCACTCTCTTTCAAACAGCTGCTTCCATTCTGGCTTTAACTCATTGGTGCGGTCCAGTTCCGCAAGCAAATCTAACAATTAGAATGGCGGTTGTAAGAAACGTTTTAGCAAGAAATTGGGATATGTGGGCTTAATCAATCAATCAAAGGGTAGTTTAGGGGTGTGCCGATATATCGTTTTTTTTTTTTGGCAATAATAATAATGCAAAAACAGAGGTATTTGTTTGCATTAGTTTTTTTTCCTTCTATATATTTTCATAATAAAAAAGAGCCATATATCGTAACGATATCGTGAGCCTAATATTGTGTATTGTGAAATTACTGTGTCGGCACACCCCTAGTAGTGTTAATGAAAGTTGACACAGTCGCACCTATTTCGAGTTTAAATTAAATAAGAAGCTCACCAAATGCTCCTTTGTCCTTTCTGAAGTATGTCTTCAGTGAATTTTTCATCAGCTGTGGTAAACTCAGCCCTCCTGTTTCAAACTCTTCTTCCTCGAGTGAATCCTGTGTCTGGAACTCCTCTCCTAGACTTGACTCTGTTGTTGAAACTAGAAAACACTACAGTATGAAAATTTCAATATAGATCAATATATTGTACATATTTTTTGCAAAATACGTATTTTTCCAAATCATTACACATAATACATACATGTTATAATTTGGTTCATGCTCCGATTTGCATTTAGCGTGGGCTGCACGGTTCTTGTGCGTATTCGGTTCATCATGGCTCGCCACTCTTGAACGTCCCATTGCCAGTTCTTCCGGAGGACACTGAGCAGGTCTTTGAGCAGTGCATCGTCACCTTGGTCTGTTTGGGTCTCGATGTCCCCTGGAGGTGGGACATCCTCTGGAGGTGGGAACGCTGTGCGCGGATCAAAGGGAGGGTGGCCAGGTGCTGCAACCGTGTCACTGATCAGCTCAATCAGATCACTGATCTCAGGCTCCTGGTCTTCAGTCAAGTTGTCAAAGGCAAAGTATCTGTGGTTACACTTGTCAACGAGCCACCTGAGAGACTCTCCTTCGCTCTCAATGTGCTCTTCAATGGTGTACTGTCCCAGCCACTGAGCATCGGTGAAAACCACAATGGTGTGTTCCCAGACCTGTTCCCCTAGCAGCCTCATGTTGTCCTCTGTGATCCTCCGCTGTTCTTCAGTGAATGCCGTGGCCGTCGGTATCATCAGAAGGAACGCGTGAGGATGTGGCGAACACAGACTCACAGCTCTCCTAACTTCAGCCTTGACCGAGTCTGAAGTGTACTTGGCCGGGAAGAACTTCCACCATCCTGGTGTGTCCACAACCGTGATCTTCTGATTACCGACTCTGCCTTGTTCCTTCAAACACTTGATTGTTTGTTCTTCAACTTCAACCGAGTTGTTGAGGATGGTGTTGCGGATGATGCTCTTTTTGGAAAGGACCCATCCCAGCAACACAATGTTTAACATGTTGTTCACAGGCTTTCCTATGAATTGAATGAACATTTTACATTTTGTCAAAAACATGCGTGACACTGCAAAACTTGTAGTTTTCATTATGATAACATTTTTCTGAGATGACAAATATGTATTTTATACTTTGTCGTACAACGGTGTCACGACGTGATGCATTGTGAAGTTATTTATTTCAGAATGTCCCCCCAAAACCGATTATTTTATTCAAATCAATTATTTTATTCAAATCAATTATTTTTCATAATTTAGTTTGTTTAACTGTTGCACGCCTAGTCAAAACCTACCTTTGGAGAGGTTTCGTTTGTTTTGTTCATCCATCCTTCTCTGTTGCCTCTCCGCCACCTTCACCTTGATGGCCTCCCTCTCGCAGATGAGGCCTCCCAGCAATCCGTTGTCAATTTCAAAATGTCCGCCACCGTTTCGCTCTAACATCTTGTCAATTTCCTTCATCAATTCTGCTGCCTCGTCGTCCGAAAAGCGGCTGTCACTTTTAAAGTCGGTGAACCTGTGTTGGCATTTTTCCACCAGCCACTGCAGAGCCTTTCCCCCTCTCGCAATGTGCTGATCAATACTTCTGTCTTTGAGCCAGCCTGTGTAGCCGAACAGCACAATCGTATGATTCCACACTCTCTCTCCGAGAAGACTCATATGTTCCTCCAGCGACCTCCTGGATGCCTCTGTGAACGGCATGTCTGCCTGGACAACCAGGATGAAGGCATGAGGTCCAGGGAGGCAGTGGGACACACTGAGCATGATCTCCTTCTTGGTGACCTGTGTCGTGTCACATGGTTTGTAAGCCCTGTACCAGGCTGGTGTTTCAACCAAGTCAACATTTCTACCGCTTATTTGTCCACGCGTACGTTTGCAGTGAGCAATCCCTTTACCGGGTTTTAATTCTTCTCGCCCCAAAATGAGGCTCGCGGTCGATCGGGCTTCGTAGGTCTGCGATCCCAGGAGAACGATCCTGAGGTCTGAAAGGGCTACAAACAGAAACACATACAGACACAGGGCTTAGATTCAACAACACACACCATTTTACGATGCTGCCAAAATAACTTTTCAGAAGTCCAACATGATTATGTAGATATGCTGGTGGTAGCAGGACATATCCAAATGGCATTTAGATAAGCACACTGCAATATCTCATTATTTTTCAGAGATTAAACCAGTTTTAACATTTGTGGCCAGGCTACTTAATTCTATTTTCAGATTCCAATCAGTCTTTTGTTTTGTTTCTAGCATAATCAGCACTGTGTCTGTTCATACACAGAAGAATTTAAGATGCTGTTATAATTCTACATTATACAGTTCAGTAATGTGAAATCGAGCATATTACAATGAAATGAAGCTCAGTTTTTCTAACAGAATTTTTTTCCTCAAATTATCATTTGTAGTCGCTTTTATAAAGTGTAATAAAATGTATAAAATAGTTTTTTCATATGAATACATAAATGAACTAAAATCGTCTGAATAAACTGCTTTATTTTATCTAGACATTATTTCTATAATTTAGTGATTAATGTCACATTTTATGGCAATGTTTAATTCTTACTGACAGATGTGAGCAGCACATCACGGCATCACGGTGCATACCGTAGGTAGTGTACGACCACATTCTGAGCTTTAAAGTTGCAGTATATTTTCAGGTGCCCTCTTACTTTTTGTTAAATATTACACACTCACCCTTTTGGTTCTCAGGTTCCATGTCTTATCGTAAAGTCTTCTTCGTTACTGAAATGATCAAAGCGAACGTTTGTGTTGCATGAGGCTGTTCCATGTACAGTAGGTCATTTGCTAGAAGGGCAAAGCTATGCGGGTGCCAGTATAACCGCCTTGTTGTTATCAATGCCTGCAAGAACCTGTGTGTCCTGTTTTTTCTATTTTATATCTGTTTGCATAGTCAGTAACACTCCCCTTACTGTAAAGACTCCACCTCACTTCCTAGCACTTCTCTTTCCTTGTATTGCCTAATTTATGATCCTTCGTACTACCTTGTCGTGCGCCATGCAGAAATAGCCAACATACAAGCTCACAACACATTGCATCTGCAACATGTTGTGAGCTTGTATATCTGCTATTTTCAACATGTGAAGCGGTCGACCGAGGGAAATATAAATCGGGCTCATCGCCTACTGAAGGCTGTGTTCTCACTGGCAGCTCTTAATCATTACTCAAGCCCAGGATCAAGGTCTATTATTACTGGTATGGGTACATGAGAATACAAATATTGTAGCAATAGCAGCAATAATGGTAACAATAGTAAACGTATACAACAGGGAGAATAGCTAAAACATTAAAGAAAACAAGGCAAGGAATAACCAAGAATCAGAGTAGCAGCATTATCAAAAACAGTCTTGTTTGTTTGAACAGTTGTTCTGCAGTAGCTCTTAAATTGTTTGAAAGTGCTGTATGCAAGCTCTGTATGTTCTCGTTATGTTGTTACCACAGCAACCAATGTGGATAGGTGGATGATGTTTGGATACCCAAATACCATCTGATCACTTGAAAAAAAGTCTGTGATATAGATTTTTGGAATGAGCAATTTCCTAAAATAGAACAATTTATATAAGCCCCTTTTCTTATTTGATGGTGTTAAGTTATGAGGGATCAATGCAATTTGAGTAGTGTGTCTTTTTTGCCTTTGTTGATATATAAAACCATGGTAAATATAGATCCATGTGAGATACAACTGCTGCAGAACAACTCAACCCATTGATAAAAGGAATCCCAAAGCGATGTTGTGTTTTCTGAGTTAGTGTTTCTGATTCTGTTAACGATCCCGGTCCAACGATTTCCTTGCCTATTCATGGGGTGAAGGAGAGTAAATATTAATACATTATAACCGGTAGTAAATCTGACTGCTTGTCTGCTTGGCCACAATGCAGTAGGCTACTTTACTTTTTGTCCTCGGATGACCTTAAACAAACCTCACTCTCGCCTCCTTCTTTCACTCTGTTTCACCATGGAGAAACCTCAAAGCCATCACGTCTTTCCTTCGCCTCCCTAGTTTCTCATTTATCAAAGTTTCTGAGGGGTGGGATGGAGGGGAAACATGACGAAACATCATAGAGAGAACTACAAAAAGTGCACCTCGGAGCACAGGTCTCCACCAGGTCGGGTAGGTTATGCTGGGCCAGCAATGTTGATGGAATATGAAGAATTGGACAGATCCATCTTGATCACATGACTGTAGAAATATTGTTTACCGATTTCCGTGATGTTTGGACAAAATCTGCAGGATTAATATCCAAAAATTTGTTTTGCAAAAATCGGCCTCCTGCTGGCGCTATAATAGGGCAATGTCAAAATGGTAGCATTTGTTCCTCAACGTAGTGCGACTGTGCGTGCAAAGTTTCACCGCAATCGGACTCTGCGTTCATGATTTGAGGCATTTTGTTCAAAACGGGCCACTCCTGCAATCTTTAGATGTCAATCTTAGCCAATTAGGATGGAATATGAAAAATCTGATAATTATTGATCACATGACTATTGATCATGTGTACCGATTTACGTGATGTATGGACAAAATCTGTAGGAGTAATATTAAAACATTTGTTTTGTAAAAAGTGGCCTCCTGGTGGCGCTTTAAAAGACCTATGTGATAAATTTAGGGCAGAGGTTTTGCTCTGGCATTCAGGGAGTGTGTGTGCACAGTTTCACGTCGACCGGTTCAACTGGAGATTAGCTGTCCACACACAGAAGGACGGACGGACGGACGGCAAAACATAGTCTCTGCCACTCCTTCGGCCTGGCGGGGACAACAAAAACTATTAAATAGGGCTGGGTGTCTGGGACTGAAAGATGATGTGAATTGTACATTAGTGTTGTACATAATCAGTGCAGGTGGTGATCACAAATCAAGGAAAGTATAGAAAGGATGCTTCCATTCATAGTTATGCTGCACTGCTGGGTCAAACATGGAATGGGAAGTAATTCATCTATGGGGGTTTTCTGTGTCACATTGGCTCGCTTTTTTTTCTTTTCTTTTTACAAGGGGGACGGCTGAGAGGAAACCCGACTGGGTATTTCAGAACTCCTGTTCCTTGGCAGTGTGTGACCTACATGTTCTCACACGTGTAAGCCGTGTGTTCTCTAGTTTCAGTGTGCTTTGATGTATTTTTATTTTTTTTTGACAAATGACTTTTAATATAGAATCATGCAGTACTGCAGCTCATGCTTCTTGCTGCTACGCATACATGCATGACAGAAGGTTTGAGGACCCTGGGACCTCTTGGCCCTTGGAAAGAAAAACCTAAAAAAAAAGCAAAATTCCCAGCCAGTTAACATGCTGCAGGCACACTCAGAATGTGAGCGTGAGCTCCACCTTGTGTATGTCATTGACTCAGGTGTCACTCTATAGCTGAATACAGCATTCCTCCCTTAAAGTGCAGTTATGCTCACACCTCAACCAGCCTACCAGGCTTGCATGGTTTATCGTAGAGAAGCCAGAACAAAAACCTAGAACTAGCCAGAACTAAAAACCTACCTTTTTAACAAAGCGTTTCCTTAATTTTTCCTGGGCCTTTTGTTTGTATTTTCCCTAGTTTTAATTTTGACTCTTTAGTTTAGCCTAGTTGGATCCCTTGTAATTGTTTGGCTGCCTCTGCTGTTTTTAAGCCATGCTTTTAACCCTGTAGCTGTGTAGCACTTTAAGATTCGCAAGAATGTAAAGTGCGTTCCCTGGACGACCACTACGCTCACCTCAGTCACAAAATATAATAAAAAAAACAGTTTGCAGTAGACAGAGCACTCACACATTGTGTCCCCTATCTCTGGAATGCTCTCCCTCCAGCTGTTAGAGATGCCGACTCTTTGGACATTTTTAAATCCAGGCTAAAAACCCATATTTTTTCCTTGCATTATGGTTCCCCCCTTATTGAATTCATTGCCATGACCATCTCTTCTTGCTCTGTGGTTTTAAACACTGTTGTAAATTTTATTTTTTGCTGATCTGTGCATTCTTCAGCTGTGCACTGCCGCATGGGAATTGTTTGACCATACGTTCGGGCACATTTGACTGTTTCTTTGCTACTGTGTTTTTGTTGTATGACGTTTTTGTTGTATTTTGTGAAGTGCACAGACTCACTTGGGGTGATGTTGCACTATAAATAAAAATAAACTGAACTGCATGCATTCGGCGGTAGTTTTAGGATCCGGAACCGTAGGAACCGGATCCAACATCCATGGGTTCCGTCCCATTTGGAACCGGATTTATCACACTGTCAGAGCCTGGTATGTGGCACTTCACGTCTGCTATACAATTACAATACCCTCTGCTTCTCAAACGTTTTAATTCCATGGACCACCATAACTCTTGAGAGTTTACAAATGGAACATTTGTTCACTCGCAAGAGTTTTTGGAACCCCCTATAGGAACCGTGAAAGGGAACCGTTAATGAATGGGACCGTTAAGAGGGAATCGTTAAGGAATCGTTCAAATCCTAAAGAATCCCAACCCCATTCCATCGGTGGTCAGAGCAGCTCCGTTAGGGCGGCAGGCAGTGGCTCAGGAAGTAGAGCAGCCGTTTGGGAAACGGAAATGTTCCCTGTTCGATCCCTGAGCGACACACTGAACACCCTAATTGCTCCGGAGAATGTAATAATCACTAGTAATCTACTACTACTAATTCGCCCCCAACGCAACACGTTCTGAGCTTGCACATCAGCTATTTTCAGCTAAAGATATTTGGTGTAGAGGGAATAAATGTAGACCCCCCCCGGGGGCTTCGGTCAACTACAGTAAGTAGGGTTTAAGTGGTCAACTTAGTGGTCAACCATTTGTCTGATTTTATTGGATATTTATTGTGTGTGTGTGTGTGTGTGTCCCAGTGGTGGAAAAAGTACTCAAATGTTTGAATTAAAAGTATCAATACTGCAATGCAGAAATACTGTTACAAAAGTATTGGCATCAAAATGTACTTAAAAGTACAAAAAGTAAAAGTACTCATTATGCAGAATATTCCCGTTTCACAAGGTATCATATCTCTAAAATGTATAAACATCTTTTGAAAATACAAGCTCACTACTACAAGCTCACAACACGTCGCATCGCGATGTGTTGTGAGCTTGTAGATGTGCTATTTTCAAATAGTTTAAGTTTGTAGATGTGCTATTTTCAAATAGTTTAAGTTTAAATACGGCTGAAGTGGTTAATGTACGTTTTGTAATATTAATCAAAATCTGCAAAGTAACTAGTAACTAAAGTTTTCAAATAATTGTAGTGGAGTAAAAGTACAATATTTGCCTCTGAGATGTAGTGTAGTAAAAGTATTGGTAATTGGAAATACTCAAGTAAAGTACAAATACCTCAACATATTATACTTAGTTACTTTCCACCACTGTTGCGTGTGCCTGTTTCCCGCTCCCCTTATGTATCCTTGGGGTTGCTTTTCCACTTCATTCTGGCCTCGTCATCTTGCGTCGGGCCAAGAGGGAAAACTTTAGTGTTTTAAGCACATAAAAGGCCGGGGAGTCCTTATGAAACCTCTTAACCACTCAGCAAGATGACTGGAGGCGGGAATGAAGTGCTCTTCACCCCCTGTACATACGGGAAACCGTCGATAGCATCTTTTCAAAAGCCCCCTGTGGACAAGCGTTTGTGTATTAGCATTTCACTACAAACAGCAGCACAAGGCATCTGGTGCTTTGTGCAATAATTCCAGGTTGCTCCGGTGTTACCGTGATGTTAAGTGACCTAAACTTTAATCACCTAGAGAGGAAGAGAGAAAGCTAGAGAGGGAGATGGAGAGAGAAAGCTAGAGAGAGAGGAAGAGAGAAAGCTAGAGAGAGCGAAGGAGAGAGAAAGCTAGAGAGAGAAGGAGAGAGAAAGCTAGAGAGGGAGAGATAGGGAAAGAGAAAGGTGTAAGTGTGGAGATGAAGCTTGAGCGTTGATGAGCCAATCCACATGGATTAAAGATTAAAACCCTGGGCACTGATGTGCTTTTTAGGGGGAATGGTTGTAAGCTGAGCTAAAGCTTCATCTGGGGTAATGGAGCCTTACATTAAAGTGTGCCAGCGAGATGAGAGCAAATGGATGGACGTCACTGACACTTTGACTAGCCCAGGACTCTTATTCTGCCCCAGTGGGGGGGCTCTCCATCCACTCCCCACTGCGTCTCCTCCTCCTCCTCCTTTTTTTTTTTTAAACCACCCCCGCCTCCATCGTCTCCCACTTTTCGGCTGGTACCCGAAGCCTGACTGACTGGCACCCAGGGAGGGGCAGAGAAAAAGACTAGAGTCAGTTAGATGGCGGAGTGAAGAAAATGAAGGCGAAAGCATCCGAGGGCTGAGAGAGAGGGAGATGTTGGGTTTCAATTAAACCTGACATGACGGATGCAGGGAGGGGGTACGAGTTCTGTCGATGCCAGTGGTGGAAAAAAAGCATACTCAAATGTTTTACTTAGGTAAAAGTATCAATACTGCAATATTGAAATGATCTGTTACAAGTAAAAAAAAAGTCCGGAATTCAAGATGTCCTTGAGTCAAAGTACAAAAGTATTGGCATCAAAATGTACTTATGTACCAAAAATGTACCAAAAGTAAAAGTAGTCATTGTGCGGAATGATCCCATTTCAAGCTTTCAAAATGTATAACAATCTTTTGAAAATGGCAGATCTACAAGCTCACAATGTGTCGCATCGCGACACATTGTGACTTTGTAGATCGGCTATTTTCAAATGGCCGAAATGTATATAGGGCTGAAGTGGTTAATGTATGTTTTGTAATGATAATCAAAATCTAGTAACTAGTAACTAAAGTTTTCAAATAATTGTAGTGGAGTAAAAGTACAATATTTGCCTCTGAGATGTAGTGGAGTAGAAGTAAAAGTACTGAAATTTTGAAATACTCCAGTAAAGTAAAAAATCCTCAAAAGTTTACTTAACTACAGTACTTGAGTACATGTAGTTAGTTACTTTACACCACTGGTGTTGAAAGTAGGAGTCTGTAGTTGAAAGCGGAAATCCATAACTTTTTTTCAGTGAATAAAATCGTAGAGAACGTTAATACTCTGCAATTGACACAACCACAGTTGTAGTTGGCCTACTCGATCTGATATTGAGAAATGTATATCATGTGCTCGGTAGGACCACTACTGGTAAACGAGTGGTATTGCAAGAAGCTAAACACAATACAGCCTCTGCCCAAAGGGGGATTCCGTATTGGCTAGCAGATATACAAGCTCATAGCGCGGCACCGAGTGCCACGCTATGAGCTTGTAGATCTGATATTTAAAAAAAATCGTGAAAATTATGTGCAAATCTTTGAATACCGGTATATGTATTTTAAAGCAAACATTTTTAACCTAGTACATGGAATGTTTCAGATTGCATCTTTAACTTCAGACTGTTAGGGAAACAAAACACAATTTAATATTTTTACCAGCCTGGCTGGTGTTTATTCTTTCCAGTGTCTTCGTGTTTCCAAAATAATGACTTTGCACGACGCAACGATAAATAAAAAGTTAGTTTGAAGTTACCACATTTGTCACTGAATTTCCCCTGGTGTTTTTTTATTTTAATTAAAACTTTTTTTTTGGCAGGATAGTGAGCAAGAGAGACACACGCAGAGTGGAACATTTCCATTTTGATATGATTGTGAAAACACTTCATGTAGGAGAGTCTGCAATTTAAATTAGATGATTTTGTTTCATCTTCCGATTATCTCACATCAATTAACAGGGGGTTCTCAAGTTTCCCCCCCGAATAGACATAGCCTCTGGCTTAGGTCCCCCCTATTGTGCTGCTTTAAAACAAAAGAAAATAGAACAATGCGTTACATTATGAGCTTGTAGATGAGCTATTTTCACTATTTGATGTACTACAAAGTATATAGGGTTTAAGTGCTTTCCTGATTGTTCTCCTTGATCAAAGAATACCCGTTTGAGTCTTGATTAAAAGATTGACCGTCGCCTTGCATGCTGATCATTTTACATTGGGCTCTTAGAAGTAGTAACTCATGTTTTATTTTAGTACAGGGGTTCTGGAAAATAAAAGGCTCCTTTGAGTATATTAACTTTTGACTTCAATAATGTCGGCTTTTGTGAAGCCTTTTTATTTCAGAGCTTTTGAAGTTAATAATCTGACCCCTAATAAAGTCTTTAAATGCTTCCCATCTGTGCAAGCAGATGCTTTAAGATGTAATGCTTTCAAAGTATATATCAATTTGCTCATCCAGATAAGACATAATTCAGCCATTTGTGATGGGATCTCCCGTTGGGTGAGTGTTTTTTAAGTTTTATATCTACATAGATTAGACGATTTGGAGCACGGTCGAAGATTAAAATGCCATCATGATAACCATATTTTATTTAGCATTTTAATCCTGTGCTCAGACCAGAAAATAGTTGGTATGCAAGTAGGACTACTTGCAAAGCACAAAGGACCAAAGCACACTAAAACTATCTGGATTATGTTCTCTCTAGATGTCTGTCAAGCTCCTTAAACTAAAAGCGTTTTTTCTTCTTTTAGTTTGGGATTGCTCTGTACCCGAGACTGTCTTTAATAGGTCCAAGCTTGTAGATCGGCTATTTATAAAAAACGTTTTTACATTTTTGAATTTTCTTTTAGGGCCTTTTCACATTATGTTTTAAACGAACCGATCTGAGTCCTCTTAAAGTGGACCAAGAAATGGTAAATTGGTGCATTTATATAGCGCTTTTATCCAAAGTGCTTTACATAGATTGTGCATTACATTCACACATTCACACACCGATGGCGGAGGAAACCATGCAAGGCACCAACCTGCTCATCGGGAGCAATTAGGGGTTCAGCGTATCGCTGAAGGACACTTCGACACTAACTCTTGGGAAGCCCGGGATCAAACTGGGAACCTCGCAGTAGACCGGCCACTCTACCCCTGAGCCACTGTTGCCCCCATGACATAGTGCAGGGGTCTTCAACGTTTTCAGGCCAAGGACCCCCTAGCTGAGAGAGAGATGAAGCAGGGACCCCCTCTATATTGTATACAATTGTGTTCCAGATTAGACTTTTTTTCCCCCTCTACACCTATACCTCTTTGCCAAAAATGGCAGATCTACAAGCTCACAACGCCTCGCAGCGCGAGGCGTTGTGAGCTTGTAGATCTGCTATTTTTGGCTAAAGTTCTCCTCAGAAAAGGGATGCTAGGGTTGAAGTGGTTAAGGTAAAAAAATATCACACAAAGATTTGGCGGCCCCCCTGTAGTAACTCTGAGGACCCCCTAGGGGTCCCGGACCCCCTGTTGAAGACCCCTGACTTAGTGGGACACAGTGGGAACGCCACTCGGTTCTTTTGTCGGTGTTCACATTGTCAATTCACCTGAAAGAGGGGTCCGAGTCCTTTTCGAGTGTTCACTTATGAGTTCATTTTGAGGCCTGAAAGGGGACATAATGTAAAAACACCATAGAAATTGAAACCAAAAAAAATAGTACAGAAACAGAAAATGGCACAGTGAAACAGGTCTCAAAGTCGCTCGTTACGCACATAAACGAATGTGAACAAAGCAGATTCTGCCAATGTATCTCACAAATATTTGGACTTGCGTCATGGCAAAGGTACAGTAACTATACAACCCAAACCTCTGCCAAAGTGTTATTTTGCTTTAAACAAACTTAAATATATTTTTTGCCATGTGGCAAGGCTTTCACTACCGACTATGAATTTGAACCGTTGACAACTGTGACGCATGTAGCAGCAGTCATCATGGCTGTCATGTCTGTCTGATACATCAGGTTGACCTTTTAACTTGAATTCACACAGTGGTGGGAAAAGTACTCAAATGTTTTACCTAAGTAGAAGTATCAATACTGCAATGTAGTAAGTACTCTGTTACAAGTAAAAGTTTGGAATTACAAATTTACCTGAGTAAAAGTATTGGTATCAAAATGTATTTAAAGTACCAAAAGTAAAAGTATTAAAATGTTTGAAAATAGCAGATCTACAAGCTCACAACGCTTGTATATCGGCTATTTTCAAATAGCCAAGGTATAAAATAGGGCTAAAGTGGTTAATGGATGTTTTATAATGTAACATGTTTTATCTGCAAAGTAACTAGTAACAAAAGTTTTCAAATAATTGTAGTGGAGTAAAAGTACAATATTTGCCTCTGAGATGTAGTGGAGTAGAAGTAAAAGTACTGAACATTGGAAATACTCCAGTAAAGTAAAGATACCTCAAAGGTACTCGAGTAAATGTACTGTAGTTACTTTACACCACTGAATTCACAGGTGATCAAGTGGATGGGAAACTGTGTGCCACGGATGGGTCTGTACCTGTGTTTGTATCTGTATGTTGTTGGCTTGTATCTAGGTCACTGCAGCTACAAGATAACAAGGTTTCCTGAACAGTACATACAGTACAGTACAGCTACAGTATTAAAAGTTCACATTTCTCTCCTTCCCTCTCCTTATCCACTTTTAACTAGACCATGTTTTTTTTTTCCTCCTTCTACTTTACATATTTTCCTATCCAGAACTGTGTATAAAAAGTTAAACCCCCTGAAGTTTTATTTTGTGCAGACATCTATCAGACAACACAGAAAATGGAGAGGGGAGAGAGAACTGGGGAGAGAGAACTGGGGACATACAAATAAAAGGATGAGTTGGAGCAGAGAGAAAGAGAGACATCAAGGAACGAGAGAGACAGAGGAAGAGTAGGATATGTTGTGAGGCTACATCCACACTATTAGTGTTTTTTTTTTTTTTAATGCATAGGTTTTGCCCTGTTTGTGTCTAGCATCCACAGTACTCTGGTGTTTTTAAACCCCCCGAAAAACAGACTTTTCAAAACGCTGCTGATCCATTTTGTTGTGACAACTCACGACTAGGGAAACTGCTAATGATGACTTATACCAACAAGTTGGGGTAAGGGTTAAAAGTTTCGAACATGGCACATGCACAAACTCAACAATACATCGCAATGCAACATTTTGTGAGCTTTTAGACTGGATATGCGTCATACCCTGAACTATGAAATAGGGCTTAAGTGGTTAAGTCATCATCTGACATTTGAGTACGTATCCTAAAGGGAAGGATCCTTGTCATCAACTTTACATCAACAGGAAGGGGGAAACATTATTTCTACGTACAAGTGTTATGTGACGACTACTACTGTTTCAACGCTTTCAAAGGGCTGTCGGAGGTCAAATGTCGAATGTGTTTTCAGGCGTGCAGTACGAGTCGTTTCTGAAACACTCGTGTGGGCTGAGATTGTTTTAGTTTTACATCTTCAAATGAAAAAGGTATTCGTTTGGATGTAGCCGGGGTGTTTCCAAGGACCTGCATAAAACATGAGTGTTCTTAAACCTTCCTTCCAGCGTTCTTTGGGATCTTTGATGTAGCTGCTAGTATTTTCTTAGTTTTTGCACAGGGCGCCTATGGATGCCTCGGTCAGTGTATTTTGTACCGACTTAGGTCCTGCGTCTAGTTACTGGGGAGTCTTTTATGAAGAGAAAAGCATTGAGGCACTGGCAACAAACACCTGGGAAATGCTGCAGAGCAAAATACATACAAAAACAAACTCATACTCACAAAAACCTTACAGTGTGCTCCAATATTATAATAGTGGCCTTTCTGTCTTTATCGTGGGCATTTCAATGGGCCATGTCATATGCCTCCGGATATTCAGATTCTAATATTAGTTTCTCTATTTTCTCTGTTGTAAACAATACTTAAAAAACTTTGGCCTCCTACTGTGATCGCTCACTTTGTGAAAAGTGACAGTAACGAGTGCAGTGTCTCTGGGAAAAGTTGAGGCGATTTTCGCGCTCAAAGGCGGATCGCTCTGAATGGGGAAAAAAAGATGCTGGTGCTGACAGGCTAACCATTGAACACAATTTAAAAACGAGACTGCTGCTCAAAACAAGATGCCAAGTGGACACAGTTTCTCGAGATAAGATAGACTGTGGGTTATAGTGGCTGTGCGTTGGCGGAGGTTTTGGACATCTGCTGGAGAAGGAGAGCTTGAGTGTAGGCGTGTCAGTGGGAGAAGAGGAGTAAAACAAAAGGAGAAATGATGTGTTTTTTGTGCGCGTGGAGGATTTGGTGTCTGAGTTAGACAGTTAACTAATGCTCAGGGTCTGGTCGCTCCTGTAGAGACAGTCTTACAGGAGATGGAGAGAAAAAGTAAGACTATTTTGCTAGGCAATGAAATTTTCATGGTCTCACAGGGAGAGGAGGCGGGTTTTTGCAAACTTTTACTAAGTTTGAGTGGGGTCCCACGGTGAGAGTAGAGCCTCTTCTCTAGTCTGCTTGCAGAAGGCCTTCTGCCTCGTGTATAGACAGTGCTTTGTCTGTCTACCAATCCCCAAATGGATTTTTGTCCATATTTCTCTTAAATAAATACTAGGTCTGCACTTATCGATTATCTTCTTAGTGATTAAACTATGCATGACTTTTCAGATAAATTGAATAATGGAGAAGTACTTTTTTTGGATATTTACATTTTTTCAATATCAATGCAACATTTTTTAATAATAAAATAATATGCCCGCACACTGCCAAACTACACGCTACAGGAGCACATTTATTGAGAGAGAAGAGCAACGTTTCGGTCACTGATGACTTCCTTCAGGCATGCGATGATATATATTTTTTAAAAACATTATCGAAAAAGATTATTTATTATTCTGATTAATCATTTAAGCCCTAGTTTATACTTTGTTGTACAATGTTGTGACGCAAAAATAGCGTAAGAAGCTGATCTACAAGCTTACACCGCGTGGCAATACTTTGCAATTTTTGGAAATTGATCATTTTATTTAATGAATTTTTAAATAATGGATTATAGTGATTAGTTTGATTAACCTGCCTTTGACAGTGAGAAACTTCAATTGACTCTCTCGTGTGTGTGTGTGTGTGTGTGTGTGTGTGTGTGTGTGTGTGTGTGTGTGTGTGTGTGTGTGTGTGTGTGTGTGTGTGTGTGTGTGTACCGGGCCTGCTGCTGATACATAAAGTGTGACCCGTATACGGTATGCGTTCATTCATAAGCAGTTGTCTGTGAGATCAGATGAGACAGATGCTGTAGCTCGACCCAGATGTTTATCAAAGTGTGTATGAGTTACTCATGCAAATGGCGATGCTTTTTAACTCCCTGGATTGATTTTGAATGGAACAGGACTAAGACATTCAGGCTGCTTAAAGCTGTGTGTGTGTGTGTACGTCCAAACACTACGCTCACTTGGAAAAATGAACAGTCAATCCAAACAAAATCCACACGCAAAAGTGTGTCCAGTCAATAATTCAACAATTTCTTTGGTTTGCCAACATTTAACAGTGAAAAGGGAAATAAACGGTCGGATTAATGAATTCTCCCTGTTCGTAATGCTGCGTAATCCTGCATTGTGGCATTCAGCTGTATTACAGACATAGCATAAAGAGATTGCATATATAATAAGGGATCAAACAAATCTGGTTTCACATACTGTAAACTCGCTGAAGTTTTGTACTGGTCTGAACCTTGCTCAGACCTACAAACTTGGCTCCCTGTAGTCAATAAGAATAATAATACAATTATCACAATTTTTATAATATTAATTGGCAAAAAAAAGTGTGTATATGTATGTATATATGTATATGTCAGGTGGAAACCATGTCTAAAACTTGTTACTTTTCAGGATTAAAATCCCAAAATAACTTTTGTTTGATACTGTAGTATGATTAAATAGGGCATTTATTTACAAAAACAAACACAAAAAGTTAGAATATGGAGATAAGAGGTTTCTGCCCGACAGCAACAATATAGTATAACAAACATGGAATGGTGGTGTGATGCTAGATGCTCTCTGGTTGGAGGTGGTGACGGTTCACGGCCAGCTCTGAGAACAACATGGCGGCACAGTGGCGTCACACGACCTCTTCTGAATGTTATTAAACACATAGAGCGAACACATACATTTGAACAAGCCACATTACGTAGCCGGAAGACATGTGAGTCATGACTGATGCAGAAGAAAGCAAGAGAGAAGAGGAACAGATTTATGCAGTACCAACTACAGTATATATCTCTGCTGTCCGGCAGGAACCAGCTAAATCCAAAATGTTCATTTTTCAGGAAATGGAAAAAAAAGTTAGTTAGGAGGTTTTGTTCATCATTGATAAGAACATCTGAATGGACCTCCAAGCTCACAATGAGGTTGGAGGTCAAATGGAGGTGGAGCCTGGAGTCAGCAAAACCAGCTAACTCCACCCCCTTTTGCTGAGTTAGCTGGTTTAGCAGAACGTTTGAGGATCCAAGGGAGTTAGCTGGTTTAGTCAGAAGCGCTCTTTAATACTTTTCATTGGTTCAATATTTTTTTTACCAACACACAGACGTAAAGCGTGTTCAATAGCACTGATTTATGGAAAAGAATGCAAAAGCGGAAAAATTGGTTCCTGCCGGACAGCAACGAGTGAGTGCTGGTCACACAGTTATGTGATGAAGAGAAAAGTACATACCGTATGCAAACTCATAGATTAGGACTACACAGTCATTATTACTAGTTATGTACAGATAACAAGCCAATAATTTGATGACCAGCGGTCTCTCCGGTAGGAGACTCGAAGGGGACTCTTTGAGTCTCCTACCGGATACATTAGCATCTTTTCCGCAGGTCTTCAAATTATTGGTTTAGGAATGTGACAAAAACCAAAAAATCTCCATGAATTCAAGGCTTCATGGGGTGTGTAATTGATAGAAAATAAGTATTTATTTCGGTGAACTATTCCTTTAAGGGTATTTCACTCGTGAAGCGACTTGACGCGCATACTAATTGATTTTCATTGAGAGGAGGTAGGCAAGTAGGGTTGGCGCAGGCAATCCCACAGGTGGAGTGACGAGTGGGCTCACTCACGCACACGGCCGCCCGCGACAAGAGCTGGATTGTGGTCAACTTTTTTTCCACGCAACGCTCACAGGGCAATCATTTGACACAGCTGAAGCAGGCATCGATAGCCTGTTGTTATCCACAGAGTGATTCATGTGTATTCACATGAGAAGCGCAGCGCGACCCCCCGCTTATCCAAGTAAGAATGAAGGTGTCTCAAGTCAATTTTGAATTCCGGACTTTTACTTGTAACGGAGTATTTCTATATTGCAGTATTGATACTTTTACTTAGTAAAATATCTGAGTACTTTTTTCACCACTGCTTAAGACAGTCGTAGACGCGTGCACGATGCTGACACACTTAAGATGGCCGTGTCCAACCCGAGACCATGGTCTCTCTCCCTGCACAGCCACTCTTGAATCTGCGTGCTTGTTTTTATTTTTATTATCCAATGCCACATTCCTGTCATCTTTACGCCATCGGTGTCCTCTACTTCTTTGACGTTCTCATCCCTTGTCCCTCATCTCACCTCCTCCTGTCCTGAGCAGGAGGTCCCACATGGAATCCCTGCCCTGGTCCACTTCCATAAATACTCAGGTGTGATCTTGACGATTGCAGTTGTCTCCTCTCTTCAAGGTGTCCCCAGCAACAACAAAAAAAACATTAAAAGAAAAAAAGAAACCTCCCCAAATAATCAACATTCAAAAACGTCTTAAAGGGCTAATTGTCCCTTTAACCACATGAACCCTAGCATCCCTATTCTGGGGGCCGAACATTCAAACAACACATTAGGAATGCACTGATGTTTAATACCGATGTTTAAAATAACAATTTGGCCTATAGCCGATAAGGATGTTTGTTTGTTTAGTTTTTGCTGCTGTTAATTACCCATTTTGTGCCAGGGAAACGACTAAATCTTCATTATGACAAATAACTGCTTTAAAGTCTTTAAGCCCTTCATTACACGTGAGCACAATTTCCATCATTCATAGATAGATTTATGACACAACCAGATAATCGGCCACTGAGATCGATAAATGTCTTATTTACCGATAACACCGATGTTCTGCCGACGTGTTGTGAGCTTGTAGATTGAACAAAAATGCCTTGAAAAATATCGCCGGCGTGCATAAAACACTGGAACTGTTGCTTATCATGTTGACAGGCAATAACTAGATTTGGGACACAACTTCTCTTTAAACCTAATAACACAGAGTGACATATTAAACTAAAATGGCATGTTGTGTCGTGTGTACCCTGGCTGTGACCGACCACCTTCATTCTTCCAACTGCCATTAACGGGGTCTTCCAAAAAAAGTCATCAATTTAACACTGTGACAAGAAGTAGACCCCTGCTATTTTCTCTGTTCAGGACACCCCGGGCCCATTTAAATGCTAATCCTGGACACTGCACTATTTACTGGCTATTAGGAGCTAATGGACTTGTTGTAGTTTGCCTCTCCTGGGAAAAACCAACATGCGCTTGTCGTTAGAGGACGTGTGTGGGTTTTCGCCCACTTTGCATTTCATGGTTAGTAGTCAGTGGCAGTGAGCATATTACTTCCTATATGGCACATTCTAGAGAACTGATGCATAGGTCCAGTGTTGGAAAAAGTACTCGCATTTCTTTACTCAAGTAAAAGTATCAGTACTGCAATGTAGAAATACTACAAATTCAACATTTACTTGAGTAAAAGTACAAAAGTATTGGTATCAAAATATAGTTCAAGTACAAGAAGTAGAAATTAGTCCTTATGCAGAATGTCCCATTTCGGGAAGTTTACAAATGTATAAAATATATAAAAATCAAATAGCAGATCTGTTTATTTTTAATACCATATAAGTGAAATATAAACTTTCATCAAATCTAAGTCTTTCAGATCTATTTCTTTCTTATTTTTTGAACGAGGTCAAAACAATGACAATTTGTGGTCATATTGCCTAAACACATCTCACCCCCTTCACCTTGCTGTCGTTCAAAGCATAATTTATTCTGCTTCTATTACATCTGTTTATAGCAGTCTACTAGATCGGTATGTCACCAACAGATTAACCATTAAGCGGGCAGCATACTTTGTGGGAGTAAACAAACACATTCCCTTGCTAAAGTTCTTTTTCAGGACTTCTTGCACCTCCCAATATTTTGTACAGTAACTCGACAAAATCAACGCAGACAACACCTTTTTGCCAGGAGTCTTCACAACGTTTTTCAGGCCAAGGACGGGCTTAGCTGAGAGAGAGATGAAGCAGGGGGGACCCCCTGTTGAAGACCCCTTGCCTTATGCAGGGGTCAGAAACTCATATCCCATACTGAAAGCCTCAAGCATATTCAGCACCAAAGTTGAAACCACTTCGAGTAAAACAACTTCTTCGGTTTTTCGTAAGCCAAAAAAAAAAACAGCAGCGTCTGTGGCGTAAACAGGGCTCTCATAAAGAATGAAACAGGAACCCACGACTCAAAACAACAGTTTGTCTCGAGCTGATGCATTAACAATGAATTAGAAAGCTTACATTTGGGTCGGGGTTTCCACTGGGAGAGACGGAGAGTTTTTGAGAGTGCTGCTGCTTTGTTGGCACAATTGTCCAAGGTTTTTACCTCCCACCTGAACTCGGCTTGCAAGTTACTCTGCATAAATCAATACAACAAAGCCCTTAGTGTGTGTGTGTGTGTGTGTGTGTGTGTGTGTGTGTGTGTGTGTGTATGCATGTGCATATCTAGTAACTATGCTCTATTAACCCATGAATACTGTGGATCAACATAAAGCTACTGTACTGCGGTCCAGCTTTTTCTTTTTCAGTAGTGTGTAGCAGCAAATGTTCCTGCCATATGATGGCACTCTGCCCATTCTGCTATAAACCACTCACCTCGAATCACTCCTGTGTGTCTGTGATTGATTGTGTGTGTGGTGTGTGTGGTGCTAAAGACAGTATAGAAACAAAGTTTAGCCATGTTTGAATAAAATACCTAGACTAAACGTCGGCAAAACTTAGGCTACCACAATGGCATAATGCTAGTTGTGTTTTCCATCATTTAGCTATGTGACGCCAACTCAACACGAGTGCATCCTCAACAAGAGCGCGTGCAATCATTATGAACATGCAATATATTAACCAAATCCGAGTTGCAAAATTGAATGATATAGCCTATAGGGCTGTGAATCGTCTGCTATCTCACGATTCGATTCCGATTCTTGGGGTCACGATTCCGATTTTTATCAATTTTTTCAAAGCAAACTATTCTCGTTCAAAATCGATTCTTGATTCAAAACATAGGATTTCAGGATCTACTCCAATCTGCTGGCATGAGAACAGAGTACATTTATGTAGCTTTTATAATTGTAAAGGTTTTATCAACTGATAATAATGTAAACACACAAAGGTAAATCCAAGATCCTCCCCAAAAAAAAAGGAAAATCGATTAAAAAAAAAAAATCGATTCTGAATCGTCCAACAGTAGAATCGCGATTCGTATTCGAATCGATTTTTTCACCCCTAATAACACCCCTAATAGCCTACTGTAGATGGACACTGTCCCGCTTGCCCTACTTTTAGGCTACACATACCTGAATGCAGCTTATAAAGCCTTCCGTATATGAAATGATTGACTCTTTATGTTGGCTCCTTATGTCACATTCAAAACGTCTGTTTGTAGTGTTATTGTCGTTTGTTTATTGAACGATCAGTCAGTGATCAGCACAGGATAGTTATGTTCTTCAGGTCAGACCAACGTAAATATTTGACTTCCGGTCTTCGGACTTCAAAATTAGAGCCATTTGTCAATCATAGGAAAGTAAATATTTGATTTCTGCTCTGTGGAATCACAGAGCAGAAATCTTAGATCACAGTTGACCTGTAATATGCTGTTTTTTGAACAATGCTACATTTTTACAGCTTCACTTAAAATATAAGTACACTTAAAATACACTTAAAATATGATATATAAGTGTGAACCCATAGTCATTTTATCGCTATTGACATATTTGGCATATTTGGCATAGATATGTAGGTATGAATTTTTTTTGTACTTATCGTGTAGACCCAGTGCGCACGACATTGCAGACAGGCGAAATGTTAAATATTAACGCGAAACCAAATAAATTAATGTAATTATGAATGGCTATTCATGGATAATGGCTATTAACACATTCCATGCCAGAGTTTAATCTCATAATGTACTCGGCGTAGATCTACGCGATTGGCATTCAATGTGTTAACACTTTACCTGCCAAACACGAGTATAACCGTTGATGAAAAATACACCCGTTTACTGCCATCAACGAGTATAACCGTTTTTCAAAAAAATTTATCCACACAGAACCAGAGATATCACGATCCAAAGATTTCTAGCTCCATTCACTCCTTGGTTAACTTATTACTTTAAAATCTCGGCTCCTGTGTAAAAAAAATGTAAACACTGGCACTGGGGGAAGTAAAATAAAAAAAAACCTCTGGCAGGGAATGTGTTAATAGCCATTATCCTTGGTGTTCAAAAATAGCAGAAATAACAGATCTACAAGCTTACAACACGTCACTTTGTGACACTATTTAAAAAAAAAAAAGCATTAAATGATAAAATGTGACCGTAATTTCTTACTATATTTAAGTTATTTGTCATGTCTGCCTTGTGCAATTTGTGATTATGAAGCCTAAACCAAACGGAAATAAAAATGTGTATTCATAATTATATTCCAATGCTCAATGCAAACAAAAAAACACAATTAAATCGTTAACCGCAATTGTTTTGTGTGACACTAAATCGTCAACTTCGATGTGTAATCGTGACGGCCCTATTCTCGGTGTCTCCTCATAACCGTTGGTAGTTCCTTCAGCAGCTCATAGCCAACGTCTTTGACAGAGGATCCTGTGATCTCCATCCATTTCTTGGGAGATGAAGGCGAGAACTCTCGCAAAAACGGTGCGTCGTCATCAACACGACGAGTTGAAAGCTTCAAAGAGCCAGAGATCTCCGCACCGGCGTCACCCTCTGCATACCGAATGTGCATCTCAAACGGTGCTTTAATGTGTATTACTTAGAGCTTTCTATAAGGTTGATATATGACCTCCACATACACCCCTATACCTACATTAAAACCCACTCACGTTCACCCTCAGAGATATGCATTATCCTTGGCGTGCGTGCTCTCTGTGTACCACGCACATGCACTTTCTTTAAGCCCTATACGCGAGCTCTGTCAAGATACAAAAGAAAAGAAAAGTAGGAAGTGACCCCATAGGGAGCCGTTGGCTAATCCACTTCGTATGCACTCTCCACTAGGAGAACCAGCAGCTATTCAGCGGATAAACGGTGTGTACGGAGAGAGAGGCATTTCACACACTCAAGACTTTGACCCCTGATGACCAGTCATCCCACTCAGCGCTACAGCTAGCGCTTGTCGGCCAATCTGTGGTGTGCCTCTGTGTGATTGGGAGTCTACATTATGGTCACCTACCTATTAAGAGGCACTAAAAGGTTGTCGGGGCCAATGTGGATCGAGAGAATTTTGGTCTCAAGGAGGGGTGTGATGGAGTGTTGTGCTGACCTTGCACTGTGTGTGTGTTTGTTTTGTGTTGTGTTTGACCAGGTATCGAGTGTCCACGCAGCTCCAGAAACATGCCGGGTGGCATTCAGGTGGCAGAACCCTTCAGTGACGAGGCCATGCTGTTCACCAAAGAGCTGGTGATGCAGAGAGAGGTAAGGAACAAAGACCGCTTGACGGCCGATCACTCCCGCTTTAGTGTTCATTTAAACCACTTGAATGACATGTTGTGAGTTTGTGTGTCTTCTATTTTCACCGGATGCTCTATTTTCACCGACTGTTCTTCTATTTTTGCGTACCGTTCACCTATTAAGCCATGTCCAGAATAGATGACACGTGACAGCATATTATGGCATGTGGTTAACTCTCACTCTGAGATGCATCTTAGCTCAGAATTTAACAGGCATTTGGCATCTATAGTGCCTGCTTTGATCCAGACTAGTTTTTTGGAATTTACTAGCTTAGTCTTGGTCTTAATGAACTATTCTAACCCTGCTGGGAACACACCAGTTGTTACAGTTGATGTCAGTTGATCACACCACCAGCTGATGTCAGTTAATGTCAATTGATCACACCAGTTGATGTCAGTTGATTATGCCAGTTGATGTCATTTGATTATGCCAGTTGTCAGTTGATCTCGCCGGTTGATGTCACTTGAATTTGGGACGCCTGAATAGTTTAGCAGTTCCCCTTCAACAGTGAACTACTGTTGAACTTTGGTGACAACTTTGGCTCTGGAGAGCCTGTTATGTCTCCTGGGTACATTGCGTATTCTGCTTGTAGACTTGTCTGGCAGCGGAGTGGTTCTCCACTAAACTGTGATCCATCACCTCAGCCGGGGTTCAAAACCCAACCCAACTGAGTGAACGCCAGACAGGGGGAGGACAGGCAACATTTTAGTCACCTTTTTAAAGAAGGCCCCGGTAATGGTCGCCCTCAGTAACCTGGTTTTGTCCTCTTTCTTATTTTGTCTACGGGAGGATGCCATCAATAACCTCCGTTAATAACATGATCTGAGCTCCGTGTTGACTGGATCAGGGTCACAAGAAATCTTGGGTTCAGGTTTAGAATCCAGACAAGACAATTTCTTTTTATTATTACCAACTACTCGTAAGTTATTTGTTATTTATTGAAACTGTATTGTTTACCATGCTCTGCTGTAGCATGGGAAACTGCAGATTTTGAGGACTGCACATTGACGTTGTGGAGTTGTGAGTTGGAAAAACAGATTTTCATGCCGAAATCAACCATCACAGTGTATTTAAAAAAAAGAAAATCTATTTGTTACGCAAGCAGCACAAAGCGATCCTTGGTATCTGTGAGCATTCGATCCTTCAGCTTTGAGACTCCAGTCTAAGCTAAATTGTCAGACATTCTTTGTCAATATGTCCCAAACTGTTACTTTTCAGGATTCAAATTCCAAAACGGATCTACAAGTTCACCATACATTTTGCAAAAACCCAACATAATTGTGAGCTTGTACATCAGTTATGTTCAGTGGATTTAACTCCTTCCAGGTTTTTTTTGCGTGTTGTAGATCAAGTGCCCCAGGGCTTTCAGACAGCACCATCCACTGTGTGGCTCTTCATTCACATGCTAATAGCTTTTTATAGAAGGCAGTGAACTGACCAAAGCCGTGATGGAACTACTCATAATCCTGGGACCACTTATCCCAGGTCTCTCTCTCTCGCTCTCTCTCTCTCTCTCCCTCTCCCCTTATCTCTGTAGAAGAGGGTTTTTTCCTACGCTGGGTGCTTGACTCCACCACCGTCCTGTGGTTTTAATTGTCATGGAAATGCAGTTATGGCGTGTGTGTGTGTGTGTGTGTGTGTGTGTGCGCGCGCATGCTGCCATCCAATAGTACAGGTTGTATGCACCACAGCCTGGCTGCGAAATAATTGATGCTGGTGACAGGAGATGTTGAGTGACAGGGACACACATCACACACACACACACACACACACACACACACACACACACGCGCACACACACGCACACGCACAAGCGAGAGCGCTGCACACAGCCGCAGGTACACACACTTATTAACTTTATTCATTTTTAAAGCACATACACGCACGATCACTCACACACACGGGCGCGCACACACACAATCGCTTTGGCCTCGTGCAGCCAGTGTCACAGTGGTGTCAGCAATTTTCCTGGAGTAGGTGGGTGTCAGCCAACAGGATAGAGCCATCTAATGAGTCCAGAGTGCCTGCCTGCATTAACCTACTGGTGTGCGCGCTCACACTCTCACACACACACACACACACACACACACACACACACACACACACACACACACACACACACACACACACACACACACACACACACACACACACACACACACACACACACACACGCACATGCTTGGGCTGTCATTTTCTCCAAAAAGTTACATTTAGTCCATTTCTGTTGTAGCAAAACCATCAACAGCATAACTAGTTGTTGAAGATTTGCATTCTGGGAAACCCTTCAGGGAAGAAATAATGACTTAGACGTGTGCGTACACACACACACGCACGCACGCACGCACGCACGCACGCACGCACGCACGCACGCACGCACGCACGCACGCACGCACGCACGCACGCACGCACGCACGCACGCACGCACGCACGCACGCACGCACGCACGCACGCACGCACGCACGCACGCACGCACGCGCGCGCGCGCGCGCGCGCGTATATAAACTGGCATTACAAGAAATCATTAAAAATTGGATCTTAACTCAACCTGCTGCCCCAGCCTAACCATAACCTCAGCAACCATAACCCTGACGGTAATAATCTGCCTTGTCCCTTCTGATTCTGCTAGCCTCGTGGGGTTGACACACACACACACACACACACACACACACACACACACACAGAGAGAGAGAAATGATGGTGTAAGATTGTAGGAGTGATTGACGGTCTAGACAGTTGCAAATGGGATGGAGTTGGAAGTGAGGTCCATGGAATGAGAGAGAATAAAAGATGTTAATGTCGGAGTTAATTTGATTCTGACAATTTGGGTCGTTTTCACACGGCCTGGAATGAAATTAACACTTAGGCTTTTTACTGTGCGGTGGTTACATGAGTGTGATGGGTGCAGAGGAAGAACATGTTCTTGTCACATCCTCTCTCTCTTTTTCTCCTTCCCCTGCTGTTCACACACGCACACATGTACTTAACTCAAAGCATTTATGCAGTTCAGTCAAATCAACGGTGCTTTCTCAGTGCGTAGAACCGGCTCGAAAAAATGTCATCGCGACCTCCCGTAAAAAATTACATATTTCGGCAAAAATACATTAAAAAAAAAAGAGCCGAGATACAGGCTTTTTAAGTAATTAGTTAACCAGTAAGTGGATAGGAGTCTAAATCTTCAAAAAATATATATCTCCTGGTTCTGTGGGCCAAATTTAAAAATATATATATTAAAACAAACAAAACAAAACGTCCAAAAAGTCGTTTTAGTCGTTCTTGGCACTCTGGACCTATGGGGGAAAATGTCGTTTTAGTCGTTTTTGGCAGTGAATGAGTTGTTTGACAGTGTCCAGTTTCAAAGTTTGTTAACAGTTTCCGGGAGCTTCCATGCATTATAGGGGAGTCCATCGTGATGCAATGACGCTAGTGACGATTCTCCCTGACCAATCGGTAGTCTGCAGTGTTTTCACGTCACCTTCTGGTATCACCTCAACTCAATCGGTATCTCGACGGAGGTGTTGCCAAAAAAAAAAGTAACCGGTACTTATGCCATATCAAAAACCATAAAAAACCCAAGTGTCAAGTAAGCACAAATTTCAAGCACCACTTTGAACATCCATGAATAGGGTTCATCGGATCTCATTTGATCTACATTGTGCGGCTGATTGAGCTGTGAATGGCGCTTGATTGCAGGAGCTCTGGGAGACGACTCAGCCTTCAGTGAATGCCCATGGATTTAAATTCTTTGGTTTGTGTGTCTTGGTGTGTTTTTTGTTTGCGATCGCGGAATCACAATGTGTTTTCATGCGTCAGTCAGATGCTGACGCTGGGCCTTTTTTGGTTTGATGTTTGTCCGCCGTCTTTCTCCTCTGTGTTTTGAGACTGGAGGCAGTGGTATGTGACTTGAGGCTGAGCTCTCTCTCCATATCTCATGGATTAAAGTTTTCAGTCGCCACGACTGGTTTCAGTCATTTGGATTCCATAGAGGCTTCTATGGAAGCATGTTGCACCGAGAAAATAGCCCATCTACAAGCTCTCAATGTGTTTCACAAATCGCACATTAGGACTTGGGTCATATTTTGCTTTCATTATATCTCTCTCCATGTCTCTCACTCTCCCCCCCCTTTCTCCATCTATCCCCCTCCATCTGTCTCTCCCTCTCTCTCCATCTCTCTCTCTCATTTGCTCACACCCCGTCTTTGGTCTGTTGCTTCTGCAACTTTTTCATGTCTTCTCTCTTAACTAGTTAACACTCATTCTCTCCTCTTTTCCTTATTTTACCCTGTCTTTCTACTGCCCCCCCCTTCTCTCTTTGTGTCGAGCCTTAATCTATGAGTGGCACTTGTCCTCCATTCAATCTCTCTCTCTCTCTCCAAACTGCCAAACAGCCATGTCTTAATTTCTCCTGATGCAGACGCGCATAATTAATGTGGCACGCAGCGAAAGGAGAGACCCTGATTCCCGTCTTCTCTATTTATAAATCTCTCTCTCTCTCTGTCTCTGTCTCTCTCTCTCTGTCTCTGTCGGTCTTTGTGTCAAGGTTTCCTGTTTCGTGTTCTTGCGTTCCCTTTAAAAAAGAAAGCGTTTAAACCTTCCGCTAAGCCGCTCTGTATTCCTCCGTTTATCTGGATACCTTCCTCTACCTCCCTCCTGCTCATCCTTCCATCAACCCCCCCCCCTTGTCTTTCACCCCCCCCCCCCTTCTCTTTCTCTCTCTCTCTCTTTTGCTCTCTTTCACTCTCTCTTGCTCTCTCTCTCTGTGTGCAGTCTTAACCCATTAAGACCAGGAACACATCTGTCATTTTCCTTTAGGCTATTAAAAAAATTGCAGATATACAAGCTCATAGCGCGGCACTCGTGCCGCGCTATGAGCTTGTAGATATTTTTTTGAAAAATCATGAAAATGTGTGCAAATCTTTGAATATATATATATATCTTTTAAAGCGAACATTTGTAACTCAAATCTTTGCTTCTGGGGGATTCTACAAATGTCTTCTAAATCCTAACACATTTTTGAAAACTTACGTTGCTATAATCAGTGGTTCTCAAACTGTTTCATGTCAAGGACCCCCAAAATTATATGTATTTGGCCGCGGACCCCCATCTCAAAATATTTTGTTCCAGTGACCCCCATAAAGCAAAAGATTTGAGTTACAAATGTTCCCTTTAAAAATATATATTCAAATATTCGCACACATTTTCAAGATTTTCTTTTTTTTCTATCTACAAGCTGAGTGCCGCGCTATGAGCTTGTAGATCTGCTATTTTTGAATAGCCAAATAAATCTTAAAATGGCACAGATGTGTTCCCGGTCTTAAAGAGTTAATCGCTGTCAGACATGGCTTCCGCACCCAGCATGTGCTCTGAAATAAGCAGCAGCACAGAGAAATCTGGGGGGGGGGGGGAATGGAATCCGCAAACGCCCCTCCGCGGAAATCCTTGGCTTTTTGATGTCTTCATTTCATTTCTATATCCCGGCCCTTCCATCTCAGCCCCAACCTCTGTTGATTTAAAAAACACGCTTCCAGCCTCCGCCAAACATGACGGGGTGCTTCCTCCTATGATGACGTTTTTGGTGTGTTCTGAGCATGTTTTGATGGAATTCCATCGCGGTGACTCGCCAACTATATCGCGTATCGCGTCAATGGGCTCCGCGGAAAAGTGTGTTTGGCCCTTTTTCTTTACTTCTATAATTTTTATCCCACGCTTTTTGTAACCCATTTTTTCACCCAGTGCCAATTGCCTATGTAATCCTGGGCGCTACACTCCCTCTTCCAGCCTAGGGAGAGCCTAGAGCCGAGCTCATGCCTCCTTCAATGCATGAGAGCTAGCAAGCCGCTTCTTATCACCCGACAGGGGGAGGTTCCCTGGTTAGACGTAGCGCGTGGAAGGAACACGTTATTCCAACCAGTTCCTTTCCCCTCCATCAGGCGCCCTGGCTGACCAGGGGGAGGCAGTATAGAGACCAGGATTACTGCATGTTTTTTTGAGGGTACCTACCCTAGGAGTACACGGGGAGAACATGCTAAGTCCACACAGAGTGTTTGGCCCTTCTTAACAAGCCAAATTAATGCACCTGATACACATAGGCTTACTTGCTCCGTCCTCCATACATGCACACATGTGCATGTATGGAGGACATCTTAGGTTACTGTCTGTTATTTCACCTACAGTATGTTGCTACATAATTGTCAGGCCTCCACCTTGGATATAATCAGCGCAATTTGTGCAATGGGGATCATAATACAAACCAATCTTTGTTGGAATGTTAATATAACTAGCACATCTGCAGTGGTTGGAGGTGATGGTGGTGTCCCCACTCCTCCATTGCTACATTTAGACCCTGGTGGTCAGCTAGGACAACCAGGTTATTTGAAGTAGACATTGAGCATTGCGTCGGACGCTAAGATGATACATGGGCGGACAAAGGAATTCCAGATCGTAGAACGATTTGAGAAGCAATGTTATGTATCACTGTTCACTGTTTTATGTATCTCACTAAAGTGTTTCAGTTAGGAATGCAGCCTTCCAGCCATCAACATTGGTAATTCCCATATTTTTTTTTCATTTACTTGGGGGGGCTTAAGTCATCAGTTGTCTGGGTTGCATGAGTAATGGATGTTTTTTGCATACCTAATCTGAAACACACACACACAGACACACACACACACACAGACACACACACACACACACACACACACACACACACACACACACACACACACACACACACACACACACACACACACACCATTGCATACGCACATGAATGAAGTGAAGCAAGGTCATGCCACACGCTGGCGAAGAAGCTCGACCACTTAAGTTCACCTTTTCGATTCCCGGCACTGAATGGAGGGTGTATTCCTGCCGTAACTGTAGGTCAGTGGTTCTCAAGCGTTTTCATGTTAATGTCGTAATTGATAGATATTGTGTGAGCTTGTCGATCTGCTATTTTCAGCGAAAGCTTTCCCCACAGTAACAGAAAACGGAAAAGACACTAGTATAGAGCCATGAGGGACTCCCCTCAACCATATGGGGTTTAAGGCCTGGAACATTTTTTGATTTGAGCTAAAAAGCATTATTTTACACTTTGGCTATTCAAAAATAGCAGATATACAAGCTCGTAGCGCGGGTACGAGCTTGTAGATCTGCTATTTTTGAAAAATCGTGGAAATGTGTGCAAATCTTTGAATATATACTATTTTAAAGCGAACATTTTTTACTCAAATCTTTGCTTCTGGGGGGGTCCCTGGAACAACATATTTTGACATGGGGGTCCGTGGCCAAATACGCATCATTTTGGGGGTCCTTGACATGAAAACGTTTGAGAACCACTGATAAAAAAATCATTTTTTGGGGGGGATTTGAAGACATTTTGTAGGATCAGCCTCAGGTCCTAATGGGTTAAGTGGTTAACGGAGGCCATTAGAATGATTGACCTATCCCTGTCTCTTTTGGTCTGCGTTAGGCTGGGGTGCGCATGCACGCACGTACACACGCACGTACGCACAATGCATCCTTCATGCACGTGAGGGTCTCTAAACGTCTTAGGATCTCGGGCCACAGGATGGCCTTGGATTCCTCCGCAGTCACCATGCTCCCACATTGATTTCCAATCACCGCAGAATTATTTTGGCGCGGGGGGGGCGATTACACACAAGTGCTGCGTATCGCAGTCTTACACCATCCCTCTCCCCCTCCCTCTCTCTCTCCCTCTCTCCCTCCCTCTCTCTCTCTCTCTTCCTTCTCTATCAACATTGGCCTGTTAGTCTGTGAGAATAGGGCTGCAATAGTTAATCCAGTTGATTTAATATATTACGAAAATTATATTGATTTTAATAAAATAATCATCGATTATATAACAAAACATCTATTAGAATTGTTTTCGTGTTGATTCATTGATAATGTGTGTATATATATATATATGTGTGTATATATGTGTGTGTGTGTGTGTGTGTGTGTGTGTGTGTGTGTGTGTCTGTGTGTGTTTATATGTATGTATATATATATGCTTTATTATTCGAATAGTCTGGAAAAAGTAATCGATAAAATAATCGAAAAAGATGATCGATACTTTTTTGCAACAGTCATACGATGAAGAAGGGCGTGTCGCATGCAGGTCTGCTACTTCTGATACATGTGTGTGAGGCATGTGGTATGATCACGTAGAGCGTTAGTTTACGTAAAAACACAAAAGTTTGAAATGTGGAAATGCCAGGTTTGTCTGCCCGACAGCGACGGTATGTTTGTGTGCGGGATTAGAGTAGTCATACTGAATTATGCATGGTGAGGCCCAGTGGACACAGACAAACCGATAGATGTACACACACACACACCCACACACCCACACACACACACACACACACACACACACACACACACACACACACAGACACACAGACACACAGACAGTGGTGGACGGTGAGCTGTCCCCCAGGGGGAGGTGCTGTTCCCACAACACAGTGAGACAAAACATTGATACTGCTGTTTGGAGCTGTCCCAGTCGCTCAGTGGTGGAAAGTACATTTACTCTAAGCTTATTTGTTTATTTAACCCATGCAATCCGGGATCTGTCATTTTAGATTTATTTGGCTATTAAAGAATTGCTGATACAGTATACCAGCTCAGATCTGCTATTTTTGAAAAATCGTGAAAATGTGTGCAAATCTTTGAATATATAGATATCCGATCGACAAGCCCACATTAGAATTATTAGTACAAGACTTTTTAGACGAAACGTCTTGATCCAAAATATGTATTCGCTTTTTAAGCCAATAGGCAAAAATACATGAGGTGGCCAGGTTACACCCTAATCTTTCACACAAGAAGTGCATTCCATAGAAGCACATTTTGATTGGAAAAATGTCGGGATATGTCTTTATCCTAAATTAAAGTGCAGCCTTTCACAAGCTTGATAATGGACCCATTAAGTTAACATGGCTAAGGGCGTTGTCATACACAATTATAGTAATTAAGCAATATCACACTGGATAATGTAGGTAGGCAAGATGGTAGAAATAGCGAACATATTTCTACAAGCCGAGCTTGAGGATCGGCTCTTTTCGCAACAATCTCGTACAACGATGTAGGGCAGTAATGAATGAAAAAAAAAAAAAAAAAACGTAAAACGTTGAAAAAGGGTTCTGCCTGACATCAACGATATACAGCCATGGTTGTAATACACCAGGAGTCTGTCATACAGGTACAGTTTAGTGCTTTCAATCCAATGGTTGTACTGTAAACTACTCGCCATGTTTTGAGAGACCACAGTTTTATGTTTTTTTCCTTCTATGAACAAAAACTGATATATATAATATAATATATAAACGGTAATTATCAGGCTGTTAATATCATTCCCAGGTGTCAGATCTGGTCACAGTTGGCCCCTAAAATGTGTTTATGTAGAGATGACATAATTTCCTTGACCTTCCATATAACATTGTAGGTGAATGATGATGCAAAAAAACATTGAACGCACAAGGGCTGTTAAAAATAAGTTTTATCACTCCATCGTAGGACAAAGCCCACCCATAAAACAACAACACAAAACAAACTGTGAACCTCACATTCCAGTAATGTGTGATAATTGGATGTGCCCTGGGAAAACGAGCTCAGTTTTTACCACTTTGTCTTTGCAATTCATACCTCAGCTGTTATTGTTCCGTTTTGTAGCCCCACTGAACGGCAGAGGTGTAAAGTAACTAAGTACATTTACTCAAGTACTGCACTTAGGTAAAATGTTGAGGTATTCTTTACTTTACTGGAGTATGTCCAATGTTCTCTACTTTTACTTCTACTCCACTACATCTCAGAGGAAAATATTGTACTTTTACTCCACTACAATTATTTGAAAACTTAAGTTACTGTGCGTCCCCCGACCCACGAATGGGTCCCGACCCAGTGTTTGCGTTGAGTTGCTGCCTTGCAATTGGCCTATTATAGAAATTGCGATAATGTGCATAAACAGGAGTGCCTAATAAAGTGGCCTGTGTGTGTGTGTGTGTGTACAGTATGTCACAGATCAGAAGTAGTACAATAACCTCAGTGTTAATGTATAGAATAACACGTAGTGTGTGTGTGCATATGGAGGTTGTGTGACAGGACTGTCAGTGTCCAGTAAAACGGTGTACGTTTTCCCCTTCTTAGACTTTTGAGTTATGGCCTTAAGGCGAATGGAATGGCCCACATAAACTCTGTCACAGTCATCGTATAGAGAGAGAGAGAGAGAGAGAGAGAGAGAGAGAGAGAGGGAGGCCTGAGGGGGAGAGATGGAGGGACAAGAGAGGTGAAGAGAAGATGGCTGGCTCCTTTATTGGCTTCCGTTGTTCACAAGGACGACCTTGCAGCGTGCAGAGAAAGTGGCGATACGACGGAAAGATGATCAAACCATGGCTTGTGATAGGTGGACAGACGCACATAGGCACATACGCACACACGCACACACTCAAACCTGAGTCATTCCTCAAGTGAAGGGCACTGCAGCAGACTTGCTACTGTAAATGCTCTGATGCACCTTTACTGTACTCTGCACGGCCCTCGCTCACCCTTCCTTCTCTCTCGCTCTCTCTCTCTCTCGCTCTCTCTCTCTCTCCTTACCTTATACCGGTTCATCCAGTTAGTTGAACTTGTCCACAGTTGTAGACTGTCAGCTGCAGCGCTGAAGAGTGTGAGGAATTGACAGGGCGGAGAGGAGAGCACGGTGAAAGGTGTATCTCACACACACACACACACACACACACACACACACACACACACACACACACACACACACACACACACACACACACTGTTGTTAGAGCTAACAGATGTTTCATCAAAAATGTACACTGTCAGACAAAGGAGAGACAACCTGACAACCTATCCGTCTAAAGGAGCATTTCTCTCTCTCTCTGTCTCCCTCCCTCTCTCTCTCCGTCTCCCTCTCTCTCTGTCTCCCTCTCTCTCTCTGTAACTAGAAAGAGAAATTATATTAGTGCTGCTGTCAAGTGGTTTAGCGCAGCGGTTCCCCAAGGAACCCCACTTTTTTGAGAGCCACTGATTTAGCAGACCGCCTTCCTGCCACTCTTTTATTCTTCTCTCCTCTTCTGTCTTTCGTGCTCGTCCTCCTCTCCATCACCTGGGTGTTTGTTTTTTGACTTGTTGTTATTTCCCACGGCGGTCACTAGATCTTTTCTTATAGATCCCTCTACCTACTTTTACTCTTGGCAGGTTTTGCAAGTTTCTTCCTTTTTTGTCTCAGCAGATGTACAAGCTTGTAGATCTGCTATGTTTGAAAAAATCTTGAAAGTTTGTGCAAATCTTTGAATGTATTTTTAAAGCGAACATTTGTAAAAAAAATAATATATATATATCCAGGGACCCCCAGAAGCAAACATTTGAGTTACAAATGTTCGCTTTAAAAAAAATATATATTCTAAGATTGCCAAAAAAAACCTCACAAAATAGCAGATATACAACGAGTGCCGCGCTGTGAGCTTGTATATCTGCAATTTTTGAATAGCCAAAGAAATCTAAAACAACAGATGCGTTGATTGAATGGGTCAACTTATTTGACCGGGGTCCCTCAGGGCTCTATTCTAGAGTTCCGGATGCTATACAGTGCTAGTGGGTTTGTTGCTAAGTGACTGAGGGGCTGAGTGGGCCGTAGACTGGAGTGACACTAATGACATGCACACACGCTGCATGACTTAGGAAGAGGCGTCAGAAGGCTGTGTGCGGTTCACACTACGCTGCTCTCTGTCTTGTTAATCTGGCTATCTCGCATCGTGGTGCTTAGTTTGCACACTACATGACCGCTCTTCTGTGACAGGGGGGGGGGGGGGTCATAGACGCTACAGGATCTTTCACCAGGACTCTGGTCTCCAGAAATACATGTTGTCAAAAAAAAAGAACACGAGAGGTGACACAGGAAATTCTGCTCTACCATACTGTGGTGGCCTTCTCCCTGTGTCCTGCGCCCTCGTTGGTAGACATAGGGCGTACGTTGTTAATCTATCCTTTAATAATTATATAAAACTATAAAATAAATAATTTAAAAGTTTGCTTCTCTCGTTTAGTCTATTAACCCATTAAGGCCCGAGGTTCCGATTCTACAAAATGTCTTCTAAATCCTATACGTTTTCTGAAAAACCTATGTTTTATCAGTGGTTCTCAAACTTTTTCATGTCAAGGACCCCCACAATGATATGCATTTGGCCGTGGACCCCCATCTCAAAATATGTTGTTCCAGGGACCCCCCAGATAAAAAATTTGAGTTACAAATGTTAGCCTTATAAATGTATACGTTCAAATATTTGCAAACATTTTTCCAATTTTCTTTTCAAAAAATGGCAGATCTGCTATGAGCTTGTAGATCTGCTATTTTTTTATAGCCGAAAGAAATCAAAAAATGACACCGATACGTTCCCGGTCTCAATGGGTTAATCTAAAAAGCAATCGACAGATTAATTGCTAAGAGAATCGTCGATAGTCACAGCCCTACTCGGGGTCATGAACATTGACACTAGGGGTGGGACGATATATCGATATATCGATATATCGCGATACTTTCTCCCGCGATAAATAATCGATATCCTCCCGAAAAATATCGATATTAAAAAAAAAAAAAAAAAAAAAAAAAAATCTTTTTTTTTTTTTTTTTTTTTTTTAATGTTTGTGATACGTTGTTTTTCCTACTCTGTATTTGTGTAATGATGATTTTGAACTGTTTGGTGCTATTTTATGTGTTTATGAATTGAATACAAGGACTATCGTGATATATCGTTGGTGAATTTTCATGCAATATATCGTGATATCGCAATATATCGATATTTTCAGATATCGTGATATATCGTTGGTGAAATTTCATGCAATATATCGTGATATCGCAATATATCGGCATTTTCAGATATCGTGATATATATTGTTATCGTGGGCCTAATATCGTGATACATATCGTATCGTGAGGTACCCATATCGTCCCACCCCTAATTGACACGTAGCAAGCGTGTATAAGACGAGACGGGAATACGGTTCACGTACTGTAGACCCATTTCTCTTGTGTCAGGTTTGTCTTTGCCCCACGCTCACTGTGCGCTCGGTCTGACCTGATTTAACCACTTTAAACCCGGGATCCTTATATTAACGTCACTCTAGGCAAAAAACCTAGGTTTGATATTAGCAGACCAACAAACTGACAACGGGGTTGCATCGTTACCCGTTGTCACCCGTTCGACTGCTACCATTTCTCAGCTTGCCGTCTTTGACTCACTCACACACACACACACACACACACACACACACACACACACACACACACACGCTAGCCCCCCCTGCTGTGCCTCCCACTGAGCAGGTGCCCACCAGGATGGTGTGAACCCAACGTGAACAAGCGCTCCCCGCTGTGACCAAAGGCAATTTGATTGGCTTTAAGAGGTGACACATCACCGGTCCCCACGCTTATTCTCCATGTTCATTACGACGGAGACCCCTGCCCCAAACACACACACGCACACAAACACACACACACACACACACACACACACACACACACACACACACCATCCCACCCCCCCCAACCCTGCCACAAAATGTCACCCTTTACATGTTAACAGTTGTATACAGTTATATTTATTGATGCGTCTAATAGCAGAACAAGGGTTAACCCATTGAGACCGGGAAAGAATCGGTGTCATTTTGAGCTTGTATATCTGCTATTTTTGAAAAGTTTGTGCAAATCTTTGAATATACTGTATGTATATATATGTTTTAACGCAAACATTTGTAACTCAAATCTTTGCCTCTACAAATGTCTTCTAAATCCTAACAGTTTTCTAAAAAAAATTACATGTATGTTGCTATAATATCAATGGTGCAGGACCACCCAAAATAATATGTACTTGGCCACGGACCCCCCATCTCAAAATATTTAGTTCCAGGGACCCCCACGAAGCAAAGATTTGAGTTACAAATGTTCCCTTTAAAAAATATATAAATATCCAAATATTCGCTCAAATCTTCAAGTTTCTTCAAAAAAATAGCCAAAGAAATATTAAAATGACACACAGATGCGTTCCCGGTCTTAAAGAGTTAATGGATTGTTAGTGATGTGTTCAGTGGAAGAGCCAGACGTCGAGTAGAGTTGCGTCCGCATGGCGTGAGGATAATGATTATGTATTTACGTCGTTAGTGGCATCTCCGATGTTTCCGTATGCCCAACCGCCAGCTTCCGACACTCGGATCAATCATCTGCCGACGACATCGTGCAATTATGTTGTAGGTTTTTTTGACGGGTTACAAGCACACGTCTGTGTGCGGGCGCAAACACACGCTTATAACATCTGTCTCTCTCTTGTCTCGCTCTCGCTGTACCTTATTCCATGTCAGTTGGACTCAACCACTTAAGCCATACGTGGGCAACTAGCGGCCCGGGGGCCAAATGCGGCCCCCACCTTAATTTAATGCGGCCCCGCAGGTTAATATCGGAATTCAGCTGTTACAATTCCAAACATGCAAACATGACCCACTTTAATTACTTCAGTCTATATTAGTAGCTTAACACATTGACTGCCAATCACGTAGATCTACGCGAACCTATTTAAAGCCGCCACGTGCCAATCGCGTAGATCTACGAGAAGTGGTGTTTCTTTTGTTGTTTTTTCAAAAAAAAAAAAAAAACGTTTCGAAATTTTGTATCCATTTCCGGTTCCGGTAGCACCACCGGAAACGGAATTATTCGGGATCCGGTTTTGCCGATCGCGTCGGCCTCCATTCTAATGACGAAACTGAAACGCCATTTTCTCTTTGTAGTTGTTCTCCTCGCTGATCACTGTTTAACATAAACCGTTCTAACTACAACATGGAGGCACCGTTTGACACATGGTTTTCACTGGTAGAAGCAGGGAGATCTCCGCGATGTTTACAAACAGTGCAGAGCTCAATCTTAAGGATTTTAACAAGGTCTATGGCGACGTGAAAAAAACAAAAACAACAATAAAATGTTGGCACTGGTCAGTACATTATGAGATTAACCTCTGGCATGGAATGTGTTAATGACTAGTATTAAAAATTGTTTTTATATCCAATGTATCTATATTTAAGTTCAAAAAGTTAACACAAGTATAACTAAATGCATTTGAAATATTATTTTTTTTGCAAAAATAGCAGATCTACAAGCTCAAAACGCATCGCGCTGCGATGCGTTTTGAGCTTGTAGATCTGCTATTTTGCTACTTGTTACCCAGTTAAAATATGGATATGCCCGACAGTGACGAGATATCTATACATATACATACACACACACACTCAGTTGACTGGAGTCCCCAGGGCTCTATACTGGGTCCTCTACTATTTCCCCCCTGTACACCAACTCTCTACAAACTTGTTGACAAGTGTTCGCCCCCAGAATAGGGACGCCAGCGCTCATGTGGTTAATGGGACATTGGTGATCATGACAGGTTGATGCATTACATAGTTGCTTAGTAACTGCTTACACACACACACACACACACACACACACACACACACACACACACACACACACACACACACACACACACAGAGTGTGTCCGTCGTTTGGATGTAATTGCCACATGACGGGTTGCATTGCATTCCAGTGGCAGTAACTGCAGCTCCGCTTGATGTATTGTGATGAGACTTGTGTGTGTGTGTGTGTGTGTGTGTGTGTGTGTGTGTGTGTGTGTGTGTGTGTGTGTGTGGCCCCGGTGCCCACCAACATGAACATTATGGAACTAGCAGAGGTGTCATTTTGTGTGTCTGTGTTGGCGTACAGAACACATGAACTCAGAGCGGTTATCAGCCTCTGTGTGGTGCCAATGGTTCCCTTGACAACACAGCAGTTGCTGCATACTGGCAGGATCCTGGCTCTTGGGTTAACTGGCACACACACACACACACACACACACACACGACAGCTGCCATGTTGAGAATGGCCAGCGTGCACACACACACACACACACACACACACACACACACACACACACACACACACCCACACCCACACCCACACCCACACCCACACCCACACACACACACACACACACACACACACACACACACACACACACACACACCCACACACACACACACACACACACACACACAGCCATCCTCTCTTTTTGCTTTAGTCCACCAGCATTTACATATGGAATGGATATAGGGCAGGCCACCACACACAGTACATACAAACCTTAATGCTCCTTAGTGTGTTTCCATATGTTACAGTATGATTGTGACCATGTGTTCTATGTGTGTGTCACAGTGGTGGAAAGCAACTAAGTACATTTACTCAAGTACTGTACTTAAGTACAATTTTGAGGTATTTGTACTTTACTTGAGTATTTCCAACTTTCAGTGCTTTTACTTCTACTCCACTACATCTCAGAGGCAAATATTGTACTTTTACTCCACTACTATTATTTGAAAACTTTAGTTACTTTGCAGGTATAAATTATTACATTATTTAACACTTAAGCCCTATTTTATGCATATGCTATTTGAAAATAGACGATCTACAAGCTCACAACGCGCCGCGAGCTTGTAGATCTGCTATTTTCAAACATTTTAGTACTTTTACTTTCTGTACTTTAAGTACATTTTGATACCAATAATTTTTACTTTTACTCAAGTAAATTTTTAATTCTGGACTTTTTTTTGTAACAGAGTACTTCTACATTGCAGTATTGATACTTTTAGTAATTCTTAAGTAAAACATTTGAGTACTTTTTCCACCACTGTCTGTGTGTGTGTGTGTGTGTGTGAGTGTGTGTGTGTGTGTGTGTGTGTGTTTGTGTGTGTGTGTCATAGTGTGCTGTTTAGCACTGACTATGACTGACACTGTCTAGTCTCTCCTCACTTCCCTGTCACTCTCACAACATCCACGTTTTCAGTGGTGAGAAGTTGACAATTTTATTTAAAGAAAAGATAAACTAATGCCTGGTTTAGTGACGTTCTATATGGTCAGAATCGGCTTTGTTTGTTTGTTTACTGTCTCAAAGAGAGCCTTATCAATGTCTAATCGATGGAGCAATTATCTGTTCTATCTTGCCCACCTTTTTGGAGTTGCATCAAGGCAAGGTAACCACACGATCCAAACCTCTACCAAAGTGTCCTAGCCCTTTAAACCACTTGAACCCCAGCATCCATATTCTCTGGGGTATACATTAGCCAAACGTAGCCGACCTACAAGCTCTCAACGCATCGCTTTGTGAGCTTGTAGATCGGCTGTTTTAGGCCAAGAGATTTTGGTTTTCACTTCACCCACCTTCTGCCCGTTGTCACTCCACTGTTCTACTTGTTCTTCCGGAAGCTCGTAGCGCGGCACCCAGTGCCGCGCTACGAGCTTGTAGATCTACTATTTTTGAAAAATCGTGAAAATGTGTGCGAATCTTTAAATATATATATTATTTTAAAGCAAACATTAACTCAAATCTTTGCTTCTGGGGGGTCCCTGGAACAAAATATTTTAGATGGCGGTCCGCGGCCAAATTCATATTATTTTGGGGGTCCTTGACATGAAAAAGTTTGAAAACCACTGATATAGAAACATACGTGTTTCAGAAAACCGTTAGGATAACGGTTAGGAACCGTTAGAAATAGAAGACATTTTGCAGAATCGGAACCTCAGGCCTCAATGGGTTAATCGGTCAGATGGTCGAGCCCGGCCCGCGCGGTTTCAGAGCATTTTATGATCAATCAATCGATTGTTTTGGATCAGTGGAACTAACATGGTATACTTTCAGTTTTTATTCATTGGTATCACTATGACATCAGAACACGGTGAGACTAGGACTGGTCTCTCTCTCTCTCTCCCTCCCTCCCCCCCTCTGTCTCTCTGTCTCTCTCTCTCTCTGAGCGAAGGACAAGTCTTGCAGAATGTTTTCATAAGCCAACGGGGATGGGACTGGGAATAAAGACAGATAAAGCTAACACTAGAGTTGTCTGTAGAGTGGGCAACAGGGACGGGTGTGTGTGTGTGTGTGTGTGTGTGTGTGTGTGCGCCAGGGGGAAACAGTTGCTGTAGCACTGCAGTTGCTTAAAATGCTTTCCCTGCCAGCCAAATCCCTCTCCGCGTGCGTATACGCGCGTGTCCGTGCGGCGCTAGGCTAGCCTGAACGACGGGCCCGCTCCCCTGCATACTGATCAATACTTTTTTTTCAACGGAAGACGTCGTTCCCTTTGATGGACGGAACGTCTTGAGAGAGTGTGTCCGTTCCCACGCCGCACCCGCATGTCCGTCTCTCCGTCCGTCTCTCTCTACCCCTCCTCGTTCCGTGAGGGGGAGGCCATCAAACGTAATTGCTAGGAGAGCGAGCATACGGCGCTTGCTGTTAATGAGGCTCTCCCGTCGTGTCGCCCGGCTCTTGTCTAACCTCGCCGTAAATGGCAGGGGGCCCTATTTAGACTTCCATAACAGACTGCCACATCATACGGTTAGTCGGCAAGGACATGCTGCAAACGTCTGTATTCACACACACACACACACACACACACACACACACACACACACACACACACACACACACACACACACACACACACACACAGTGAAGGACACTGGTGTGTGTGTGTGTGTGTGTGTGAGACATTATGTGCTTAAGTATGATATGGAGTGTGTACTAGACAATTACACCACAACATTGATTCATTTAAATGTTAAATACTGTATTGTCCTACGGTCCTTTCCTGGGAAAAGTACTCACATTTTTTACTTAAGTAAAAATATCAATACTGCAATATAGAAATTAAATGTATATAGGTTTAAGTGGTTAATGTATGTTTTGTAATAATCAAAATCTACAAAGTAACTAGTAACTAAAATTTTCAAATAAATGTGTGGAGTAAAAGTTAAATATTTGCCTCTGAGATGTAGTGTAGTAAAAGTAAAAGTACAGAAAATTCGAAATATTCCAGTAAAGTAAAAAATACCTGAACATTGTACTTAAGTATAGTACTTGAGTAAATGTACTTAGTTAATTTGCACCACTGGACATAACACACTGAAGTCTAAAAATGCGTGTTGGCACCTGTGAGTTGTTTTCCATTTGTTTTAGTTATTTTCCCCCACTCACGCACAAACGGGATTATTATCTCCTGGAACAATGCTAATAGCATGTACCGCAGTGAGCAAACAGTCAGCGCCTCCACTGCCAAACCCCAGTATGTGTCTGTGCCAAGTCTCACCTCTCCTCCGCCAGCTCTCCTCATGCCCGCCACACACTTGATCAAACTTGTAAACGTCTGCCTCGCTCCGAGCAGTAACTCTTAACACACACACACACACACACACACACACACAACCCCGCAGCTCATCCTTTGATCTGGTATTTATGCGCCATCAATTGTGTACTTTGTGTCTAATTAACCCATTTAAATCCGGGAATGAAAACGGTTTTCTGAAAAAAAAACGTATGTTGCTTTATCAGTGGTGCTCTAACCACTGTATTTTAACCACTGTATGTATTTGGCCGCGGACCCCCATCTCAAAATCTTTAGTTCCAGGGACCTCCCAAAAGCAAAGATTTGAGTTACAAATGTAAAAAATATACAGATTCAAAGTTTTTTTTTGCACAAAGTTCACAATTTTTCAAAAATAGCAGATCTACAAGCTCATAGCGTGGCACCCGTACACTATGATGCATCAACTAACTAATGCCCGTGGATTGAAGTTCATTCTTTTTGTCTCCGCCAGGCCAAAAGGCATGGCGAGAGATGTGTTTTGCTCCGTGTGTCCGCGTGTCTGTGTGTCCATCTGTCTGTGAGCAGCTAATCTCCGGCACCGTTGGCCCGGTTGCTGCGAAACTGTGCACACACACTCCCTGGATGCCAATTCAGAACCTCTGCCCCAACATTTTCACATGGGCCTGTTATAGCGCCACCAGGAGGCCAATTTGTGCAAAACCCTTTTTTTAAATATTACTCCTACAGATTTTATCCAAACGTCATGCAAATCGGTACACAGTATCTCTATAGTCATGTGATCAACCCGGATCTCTCCGATTTCCCATATTCCATCCTCATTGGCTAAGGTTGGCTTCCAAAGTTTGCGGGATTGGTCCGTTTTGAACAAAATGCCTCAAGTCATGAACGCAGCTTGCGATTTCCGTGAAATTTCACACACACACATTCCCACTAGGCCGAGGAAGAAATGCCACCCTTTTCACATTGGCCTGTTATAGCGTCACCAGCAGGTCTAATTTAGCAAGAGACCACAATAACGTACCTGACCTGGCTGGGAGACCTGTGCCACAGGCTGTGAAACAGCCGAAGACTGATGTGTGTGTGTCTGTGTGTGTGTATGTGTGTGTATGTATGTATGTATATATATATATATAGATAGATAGATAGATAGATGGGAAGGAAAAGTGACGTTTGCGCGACCTTTTGATGATTGGCAGATTGACAGCACGTAACCTCGCCTGCTGGCGTCAGTGTGGGGAATGAGGTCCGTGCTAATCTAGTGGGAAAGTGGAGATATTTTAATAAATGCACATTTTTAGCCACTATTTTCTGTCCCTCGAAGAGTTCGTTAGAGTAAGCAAATGATTGCTGTAAACTTCATGCCAACTTGACATAATCTAACTTTTAATTGTACTTGATTGCTTTAATGTGATGAATAACGTTAGACACTGAACCACACATCTTGCACTAAAACGTGTGTGAACAGTGAACACACAGCAAATTGCTGTCATCATTAATTCCTCTACATGTGTTCACATACTGTATAGAAAAGGCACAGAAGCCATTGGCATAATGATTTATTCAAATCATTTCTTGTTTAAAGATGAAAGAGTATTACAATGTGTCAAACTAGCAATAGAATACATGCATGTTCAGAAGCATCCTCCATAAAACCCTACAGGTTTTGGGTATTACATAAAAGCAAAGTCCTCAATCAGCAACTTTTTGTATCTGGCTGTATGTAGAACGGCAAGAATTTAGGATTAGTATGATAATGTCTAAACATTACACTTCTACATATTGTGCTAATTGTTTAGGGAACAGATCGCTAGTGTGGGCCTGTTTTTTTCATGCTGTTTCACAAGTCAAATATTGAGACTTGAGAGAGTCCCAATATGTGAGAGAGATTTGTTTTTTTCCCCTTTAATCCCTGAATACCTCTCCCTATACAGTACCTCTTCAAATACATAATGTATTATACAGTATTAGCAGTCACAAATGCCCTCTTTGAGATGACGGTGCTTTAATTTAGGCCTGGGGAAATAATCTATTATTATTTCAACATTCTGTAATGAGACCAGATACTGCATCTTGTGTTTTGGTGGTTTTAAAGGCTGCATTACAGTAAAGTGATGCACTTTTCTGAACTTACCTGACTGTTCTAGCTGTTCTATTACGCACGTCACGTATACCCCACATACGTTATTAAATGGGCATTATTGATTATCATAGAAAATCTTTTTGAAAATGTTGTCCCTTCCTTCTCAGTCACCGTGGGTGATTAGCCCCCCCTTGTGAAAAAAAAGAGAGACTGATAACACGGTTTTTACCGTGTTCGGCACCTATGCGCCTTTCTCTGAAAACACGTTTTTTTTACCGTGTTTGGCACCCAATGTGGTAACTGCAGGTGCTTGTTGGGAAATGTCTCCATACGGTATATGCGAGGTTCTGCATCTGAAGCACCACCCAGGGCCTTCACAGGGGTCAGAAAAAGAGCAGTGGTATCTCAACAGAACTGTGCCTGATTGACACGCGCACACACACGCCTACACACCTTTTTGATGTGTCCTGTCATCTTTTAATTATCTGAAGCCGGGGATGAAACGGCGTTCTGAGCGAAGGTTGTCAGATCAGAGAATAAGCGCCTCGTCTGTCTGTCTAATTACCAGCACCCCCCACTGGGCAGGTTCATGTTTCCATTACCATATCAGTTGCCATGATGAGACGAGGTATAAAAAAAAAAGAAAGGAAAAAGAAACACCACAGGAAACCACAGGGCATTCTTCTCATCAGGTGCAAACCCTGGGATCGGCATCCAGCTATGGTCTACTACAAGTGGTTCTCAAACTTTTTCATGTCAAGGACCCCCAAAATTATATGTATTTGGCCGCGGACCCCCATCTCAAAATATTTCGTTCCAGGGGACCCCCCAGAAGTAAAGATTTGAGTTACAAATGTTCGCTTTAAAATAATATATATATTCAAAGATTTGCACAAGTTTTCACGATTTTTCAAAAAATAGCAGATCTACAAGCTCATAGCGCGGCACTCGGTGCCGTGCTATGAGCTTGTATATCTGCTATTTTTGAATAGCCAAACTATAAAATATGGTTAAAGTGGTTAAAAAGATGAACACATTTTGCTGGGGACCCCCTGGTACCCTTCCAAGGACCCCTGGGTCCTTGGAAGGGTTTGAGAATCAATGGTCTACTAGACCTCGACCGAAGCGTCCTAATCAGGTTCCTCGTCCATGTCTGAGAACCTATGGGCAGTGGTAGATAAAGTACCTCAAACCCAGTACTTGAGTCAGTCAAGTAATAGATACTCCTGGAGTAAGTTTTGGGAGTACCTGCTTTTAAAAAATACTCATACTTATCGTTGCTGTCGGACAGAAACCTCTCATCTCCATATTTTAACTTTTTGTGTTTTTTTTTCGTAAATTAACATGAGCTTTTAGATCTGCTATTTTTAGAAAAATCGTGAAAAATTTTTTTTTATATATTTTTTTCAAAATGTCTTATTAGTATGTCTTGATCATACTACAGCGTCGCACAAAAGCATCCAAAGTCGCAGATCCACAAGCTTGTCCATCTGCTACTTTTGCTATTTTTGAATTTGAATCCTGAAAAGTAATAATTTTGAGAGAAAATGAGATTTCCACCCGACAGACGATATTTTTTTATTCTCAAACTACCAAACGCTGCGTAATTGTTGCCGTGACGCAGAAACCTTGTATCTCCCTATTTCAACTTTTACCATAAATGAATTTTATGGTATTATTTATTATTTATTATTATTACTATTTCGGCGTACAAGAATGTGAAACATTTAGAAGGTTTAACAACTCAAATCTGGCATCTGGCACAAAAAAAGAATCCGATGGAACCGGGTCCGTGGGCCAAATACTTATACACAGATAGATGCTCACACAGTCACCCTCAGTTCCCCTTACACCTCCACACACACACACACACACACACACACACACACACACACACACACACACACACACACACACACACACACACACACACACACACACACACACGCGCACACACGACATGCATGTGAGCTTTCACCAAGGCTTTATTTATCATTCTGTCAACGTGCTCTTTACCTTTGTCGCATGGGGACCGGACACACTAGTGATCCTGCAGGGCGTTTAGGCACGGACGTGCGTTTGCATGCGCTCACATTTGCACTCACTTTAGCAAAATGTCTACCCGTGTCAGTCCAAAAGGTTTAAGGCAGTGGTTTTCAAACTTTTTCGTGTCAAGGACCCCTAAATTAACGTGTTTTTGGCCACGGACCCCCATCTTAAAATATTTCGTGCCAAGGACCTGCCCAATACAAGATTTGTGGTGTTAAAAAATTCTGAAATATGCAAATATTTTTCTATCTCCGCCGTCTACGGCACAGGGGCTTATCTATCCATCTAATCTACCTAATCTTATCTATCTACCTAATCTGTCTTTAACATTAATGATCTGGAAGACGGATTTATACTTGGTTGCGCACCAAAAATAGTTGCTCTACAAGTTCACAACGCGTCGAAGCTTGGCACGTTGTGAGCTTGTAGATCTGCTGTATGTGCATGAAGTATGTCAAGCCCTTAGAAGTCAATATTTCATTCGAAGCCTTTCCCCACTATACCCCTGTTCTAGCCTTTTCTTAAATGTGTGTGGATGATGGACTTATATTATTGAAACACATTCCTGGTACATTTAACAAAGGTACAATATATACATTTTAAAACATGTTTAAGCCATCTCCCCCTGCATTACGTCAAAGTGCCACCAGATTCATTTCAACTGGAGCATCAGAACTGGAGCATATAAGGGCAAGGGCGACGCTTATAAATAGACCTTTTTTTCCTTCTTTTTTCTTGTTCCACAGGCGCTGAATTACCAGCAGCTAAACCCCTCATTTCTATTAAGGATTCACTGTATTTCAAGCAGGCACTCTTGGAGGCCATTTTATTTGGGATCCATTAAAACGTGTGCCCGAGATCACCCTCGCCATCTCATAAAAGTAGTGTTTCTGAGTTATCCCCCTTTCCACGCCTGTCTTGATATATTGAATTTGAATCCATGCTTTTATCCCATACATTAGGTAATTATGCGCAGTCCGATAGCTTTCCAAATGGCCTCTACTAAATAACGAATGCTTAGCGGGAGAGAAGAAGAAAATATACTCCATTACCCATGATGCAGTTAGTGGAGAGGCATCCTACACACACACACACACACACACACACACACACACACACACACACACACACACACACACACACACACACACACACACACACATTCCATAGTACTGTCACTACTCTATGAAAACTATGTCAAACAGCTGACTGATTCAGGTCAAATGGTTCATCTTGGCTTGACCGTTTACAACCTCTAGACTTTATGAACTGGACCAGAGTTTTTTTTTTTTTTTTTTTTCCTGTAGTTTCCTCGGCAGCCTCCCGTACGTTCAGGCCCTTGACATTATCTCATAGCTCGTCATGGCGGAGTCCAAATCAATCTAATAAACTCTATACCGGCCCTCATATAGAGCTAATGCGATGTGCTCCTTAGTGATGTCACTTATAGGACTAGTGTCTGCAGCAATCGCGTCTTCATCATTCATCTCTACTTCCTACTCTCTCTCTATGTCTCTCTCACACAGACATACACACACACACACACACACACACACACACACACACACACACACACACACACACACACACACACACACACACACACACACGTTGGTATTACTATACTTGTCAAATTTTAGTATGGCCATTATATAAATGCCATTTTAACCTTCTAACCGGCTACTTTTTGGTGCATAAGTGCATAAAACAGGCATAACCCTTAACCCCAACCCTGAATCTTTTACATATTTTGAGCGTAGCTTTAAAATCTCTGTTTAACGATAGTATACTTGCATGGACATTTTGTCCTCACAAGCATAGTTTCTCACACACACACACACACACATACACACACACACACACACACACACACACACACACACACACACACACACACACACACACACACACACACACACACACACACACACACACACACACACACACACACACACACACACACATTGCTTGAAGGATTGTAGCACCCCTGTTGTGTGAAAGTGAATCTGGGAGTCTACCTTGTTCATCATCTTACCTGTCTCTCTCTTTCCATATCCCCTCCCCCCAGCCACATTCGACCTCCCCACCCCAAAACAAATGCACCTAAATTTGTCATTTTCAAAAATAAATAAATTCCATATTCCTTATTTGGCTTCTTTTGTCGTCTTCCGTGTCGCAAACATGGCGTGAAGGCAAAGATTTGCTCATTTTTTCTTATTAGCTCACTCTGCAGGCATATTGTGCATGATCCGTTTCTCTTCAGCACACAGATACATGCGCGTGCGCACACACACACACACACACACACACACACACACACACACACACACACACACACACACACACACACACACGGGGGATGGTGTTAGTGGAAGTTGCGTTTTGGGGTTTATTCTCACCACTGTGTGTGAGTGAGAGATATGGAATGTTTTATTTATGGATACAAAGTGTGTATGTGTGTGTGTGTGTGAGAATTCTCTACGGCCCATGAATCTGAACAAAAAGCAGTGAAGTTAACGACCAACAACTTCATTCTCCGCAGTATTCGTGGTTGTTTTGTTTTGTACATGCACCTAATTGAGGCTCCTCCTCTTGAGTGAAAGCTCCCCCACCTTGCCCGACCCCACCCCGCCTCACCCCATCCCAACAGCTTGCTGCTCTCACTGCACATGATTTAGGACACACACACACACACACACACACACACACACACACACACACACACACACACACACACACACACACACACACACACACATACACACACACACTTACTTCGATCTCAACAGCTAGACACAGGGTCGTAAAAGACAGGCTCACATCTCTGGTTGCTAAGAAAACGGACACATCTTTCACCCTGTAAAAGGGGCAATAAAGCCCCTACCCCCCCCACCACAGGGAATAATACACTCTGCTACTTCCCTTACATGACAGAAATAGCTCACAAGCCCACCTGACGTTGGATCTCATCCTCTGCTGTAGCAACAATCGCTACTGGAAACTCCTGTGCAGTTTTCCTATACGCCATTTCTCTCTCAGCATTTAATGCCCTTCACTCGGCACGAGGCTGTTTTAAAATGGCAGCTCACCAAGTGTGTGTGTGGACCTACTGCATATCTACCAGAATAACTGCTATAAAATAAAAATCTGCCTTTGGCAACTGTTGACCCCAGCAATAACAAATCATAACAGCGGTTGGTCCATTGACCTCATGGGAATCGATGTGAATAGCCATTTTCAATGTCTAATGTAGCAGCAAATATCAATACTTGTACCTCTTATAACACGCGTGTGTGCGTGCGTACACACACACACACACACACACACACACACACACACACACACACACACACACACACACACACACACACACACACACACACACATTCTTTCTCTCTCTCTCTCTGTACTTTGATTGATTCATTGCATTTGACCGTTACAGAAATGCAATAATATGTAATACACAACCTCCCCATCACTGCGGATCCCACGCGGATGCTAACAGGGTTATTTGTGGCGGACTGTAGTCCTGAATGTGAAGACCGGAGCCCTTTCTCAACCACTTTAACCCATTAAGACCTGAGGCGATTCTTAAAAAAAAAATCCACTTAAACCCTGTATGGTTGACCGGAGTCCCTCACGGCTCTATGCTAGTGTTTTCGATTTACATTAAAGGGATTGTAGGAGAGTTCAGAGATAAAAAAAAGAAAAACTATTGTCAAACACCGCACATCCACTCCCCCGCCCCTAAAATAGGTTGCTTTATTCGGATACAATGCATGTCACTGCCCGCCCCTGCCGGTTCTCTGAATTTTTATTATTAAATAGGCTCTTTCATGATAAATAGACCACATATGTGAAGTTAAGCAACTAATTTCTATACAAACGATATCTTAAAAGTAAATTCCGTGCCTCAAAAAAGAAGTTTGAGAGCGTTTTAAAACCGAAAGTAAGAAGTATAAACTGCCTACAGAGAAAACAATGGCGGCTCGTTCCATTTTTGACGGCTGCACTCGGTCCCATTCGGTTTCACCCGAACACTTCGCACGGACGCGCACGGACACGCATGGACGCGCACATGCGCGTCCATGCATTTACGTCCCGGATACCCGGATGTCAAAACATAAATTGTAGGGAAAATACGGATTTCAGAAAGAGGACTGTGTTTCAATGCAGGAAAACACCCCAGCATCATTATATAGTGGCTGATAGAGGGGAAAAAATGCTAAATATATATATATTTATATATATTTCGGTTGCCTACAATCCCTTTAAATATCTTGTTTGCTGACAATTAGCCTGATTGTGAGCTTTGTACGCCTTTCCCCAGAATACGGATGCTGGGGTTTAAGTGGTTACTAGATAGACTGGATATGTATTATCTGTAATTCAATTATTCCAATTTTTTTGTTCCCGATATCCACAATGGCGTGCGTTGGCTCGACTGTGGCGCGAGGGCAGCGTTGGGGCACTCAACGGCCTCTCGGTGGCATCGTGGCTCTCTGGCCCTGACTCACGTTGGCTCACGCTTCCAGGCCTGCTCAGAATAGCCTCTGATGCCCCGCTCCACTGGCACACTGGCTACTACACATGCACGCATGCACACGCACACACACACACACACACACACACACACACACACACACACGTAGTGGTGGAAAACGTGTTTTACTTAAGTAAAAGTATCAATACTGCAATGTAGAAGTACTCCGTTACAAGTAAAAGTCCGAAATTCAAAATGTACTTGAGTAACAGTACACAAGTATTGGTATCAAAATGTACTTAAAGTAAAAGTACAAAAATATTTGAAAATAGCAGATCTACAAGCTCACAACGTGTCGCAGCGCGTTTTGAGCTTGTAGACCGGCTAATTTCAAATAGCCTATGTATACAATAGGGTTAAAGTGGTTAATGTATGTTTTATAATAATGTAATAATCTGCAAAGTAACTAGTACCGGTAACTAAAGTTGTCAAATGATTGTAGTGGAGTAAAAGTACAATATTTGCTTCTGAGATGTAGTGGAGTAGATATATAAAGGTATAGACAATTGGAAATACTCCAGTAAAGTACCTAAACATTTTACTTAAGTACATTACTTGAGTAAATGCACTTAGTTACTTTACACCACTGCACGCACGCATGTATCCATGCCACCACGTCAGACACACACACACACACACACACACACACACACACACACACACACACACACACACACACACACACACACACTGGAGAACACGCACCCTGTCCTTCAGGAACAATGTGCAATTGTCGATGCGACAGGGCGAAGAGAAGCTTTGACGACAAAAGAGCCATCTTTTATCATCTTTTAACCCACCGCTCCTATTTTCTGGATGTCATTAGAGGTAATTTTTTTTTGTATATACAAGCTGTCAACGTTTAACCATGTGACACGTTGAGAGAGCTTGTAGGTCGGCTATTTCCTATACGTCCGTCGTACGCCAAAGTTTTATAGGCCTTATATTACCGACTGTGTAGCAGGTCATTCTAACGTAATACATCAAACTACCACAGTCAGACTGTAGTTTGCTGTGTAGTACAGCAAAACGACATGTCAACAATTAGCTTTAATCCTGGTGCAGTAGTTCTGTTACTGCTGTGTTCCACATTTTGTTCACTGCTGCTGAGCTGCTGAAAAAACATTAGGGACTGACTTTGACCCCTTTAATGCAGTGTCCTCTTGATCACCACCACGCACACACACACATACACACACACACACACGCACACACACACTATGTCGTCCCTACGGTTCCATTTGCTGTGACCTCATGATTCCCCCACGCTCCTCCTCATCGCTCCCTTCCTCAAGTACACCCAGTGGTCCCGTCCATTACTGGTATATCAGCAGTATCTACTGTAGAAACACCCCCTCCTCCCCCCCCGCTACCCTCCACCCCCCACCTAACCACCACACTCACCTAACCACCCCCCCCCTTCTCTATTCTCTTCCCATTGTGTTCTTCTATATCTCCTAACTGCATTGACTAGCCTGCACAATTAAGAATTTCACCCACCTTGCTTGTAATGTGATGTGACAATAAAGATTGATTCTAGTATTTCTCCTTTAGTATTTATCTGAATAACGCCACTAGTATCTTATATAAATACCATAGGTATGTTTATGTAACACAACATATCTATCTAAACATAACTAGTATCTATCTGAACATAACTAATATCATCTAAACATAACTAGTATCATCTAAATACCATGACTAGTATCTATCTAAACATGACTAGTACTCTATCTATCTAAACATGACTAGTATCTATCTAAACATGACTAGTACTCTATCTATCTAAACATAACTAGTATCTATCTAAACATGACTAGTACTCTATCTATCTAAACATAACTAGTATCTATCTAAACATAAGTAATATCATCTAAACATAACTAGTATCATCTAAATACCATGACTAGTATCTATCTAAACATGACTAGTATCTATCTAAACATAACTAGTATCTATCTAAACACAACTAGTATAATCTAAACATAACTAGTATAATCTAAACATAACTAGTATAATCTAAATAACAACTAGTATCATCTAAATAACATAACTAGTATCTATGTTGTTTCAGAAAACTGTTAGTATTCAATCAAATCGTAATGTTTTGCTAATTATTTGGGGGTCCCACTTGCAATATCGCAATATCCTCCGGCCCCCCACAGGCTGAGAATGGCTGCTCTAAATACCTGACTAGCATCACCTCCCCCCCACCCAGCCTGCAGCCTGAGCCTGTCCACCAATCACACGGGAGCCATGAGATGCAGGTCTATATATCCCCAGTTCTATCTGTAGCTGGCAGTCTTGCATCACGTTCTGCGTCCCTCTCCTCAGCCTGCGTCTCTCTCTCTCTCTCCTCTCTTTCTTACTGTCTCTCTCTCTCTCTGCTCTCGCTTGCTTCTTCATTTCTCCTCTCTCTGCATCTATAATATGCACATTAACCCCCTCTCTTTCACTCTGTCTTTTACACGTTGTTTGCTGTCCTTTTTGCCCTTATTTTAAACAGATATACAAGCTTGTAGATCTGCTATTTTTGAAAAGCCAACGCTGAAATCTACAATGACGGATACTTTTCTGGTTTTAATTCCTGGTTAACCCCCTTCCTTCCTTCCTTCCTTCCTTCCCGTACCTCTTTACCGGGTGTCCTATGGTGGTTGTTGTTACAACTAATGGTTTATGTCCCATTTCATCTCACATGAACTCTCTTGTCTATTGTCACTCGGCTCCTACAGCTTCAACACATTTTCCATTTACCTGTCTTGATATTTGTGTGTGTGTGTGTGTGTGTGTGTGTGTGTGTGCTTCTCAGCCCTTCCCTCTTCTAGTTTTGTGTCTCTCTCACTTGTATTGGATTCCCTCTGTCATCGTACCTCTCCCAGGCTTGTCCCTCTTGCTTTCTCAGCCCTTTTTTCCCCCCTCCTGTACACTTCCCAGTGTTCCCCACAGCTCCTCTCTCTCTTTCTCTCTCTCTCCCCCTGTCACTTGCTTTTCCTTTCTTTTCTTTTCCTGAACTGTGACTTTGTTCCCTCTTTCCAAATGGCTTTCTAACTGCAAATGAAATGGTAAAGTGAGGGCAGAGAGAGACGGGGGGGGGGGGGGGGGGGGGGTTGGTTAGTACCAGCGGTGGAAATTACCTAAGTACATTTACTCAAGCACTGTGCTATTACTTGAGTATTTGAATTTTCAATACACCACTGCAATCATCTGACGGTTTTATACTTAATTCCTAGATTTAGATGATTTCAAAACATACATTTTATACTGAGGCTATTTAAAGATAGATCTGCTATTTTCGAAAAAAGTTGGAATTTTCTTTTGTTCTTTTAATTTGGTACTTTAAGTACATTTTGATGCCAACACACTTCTTTTTTTTTTAAATGCATGCCTATTACTCGAGTATTTTTTTTTATAGTGGTACTGCTACTTTTACTCGAGTAAAAACTCAAAGTACTTCTTCCACCGCTGCATAGCACCTGTACTGACAGAGTATGGGGAACATTACGTTTTCCCACAGAGACAAAGCCTTCCTGTCGCCACGGACACGCCGTCATCCTGACATCCCGCCCGCCTTCCCTATCAGACGGGCCGTCTGACTGACCATCAGTTATCCAATAACGGCTCCCTATTAATAGCGTACCAATAGTGTTGAATTCACACTGAGTGACTGTACTTTATAGATTGGCCTCCCAGCCAGGGGTGAAGAGTTCATAGCAAATGGGGATCTGTGACCAAAATGCATATCAAACCCGGGGTTCCTTGAACTTGACCACTTAAACGCTCTAGACCAGTGGTTTTCAACCACCAGTGGCCCTTGAAGGGGTTCCAGGTGGTCCCCAGCTAAATGATGGAGAGTTGGTAACCAAATGGACCCTTATAGATCTTTAACTCTTGAGAGCGTAAAATGAAACCAAACGGACCCGTTTCATTTTACGCTCTCAAGAGATAAATTATTTTTTAAACATCTGCATTCCTGCATCTGCATAATTTTTTTCCTGTTATCTCTCCTAATGATAGCAACATCAATACAGCATGGAATTGTGGACAAAATCTTACCCAACGACAACAAAATATTCAAAGTCTTGGGTCTGAGAGTCTAAATCTCTGTGGCTCAAATGTCGAACAAATAATGGACCTTGATATATGAAAAGGGTTGAAAAACCACTGCTCTAGACCTAGTAAATTGGACCTGAGTTGTATCTCAAGGTTCAAGGGTTCAAGCTTGTGTTTTATTGTTACATCTTGTGTACAGGTACATAAGAGTAAAACGTGTTTCCGTTCGGCTTCCTTCAGACAATGCAGCAGCATAGGTAATAATATCAACAATAATAATGATGATAAAACCGTAAAAGAGTGCAAAAAAAAAGAACATCAGCGTGCGTGTGTACACACGTGCACATGATCTTGGTATATTATATTCTTACACCAACAGCATTCTTTTCTGTACTTGGACCCCTGTTTTCTGTCTACACCAAACATCTTTGACAAAAAATAGCCCACCTACAAGCTCTGAATGTTGTTTTTGAGTAAATGTACTTAAGTTACTTTCCACCTCTGATGCTAGTCATCATCGTGAAGCAGCCCCCCCCCCACACACACACACACACACACAGCTCTGTCTTTCCCCCCTTCCACTTCCATCCCTCGTTCACCGTAATGTGCCCTGAGAAAACATCACTCACTCACACACACACACAACCACTAGCTATACGTGCACACTGCGTCTCGTCTCTGCCTCGTTCTACCTGGAGTACGGCGTTCACGTTGTCAACGCGGCCTGTGCTGCTGTGAGATGACGATGACAGTGGCGAGGGGGTACGCCTGATTGGGCCCTTGTCTCATTTTGGTATGTTTTATCCTAAGTGACCAGTTTTGATGGCTCTGGGTGCACTGCGGTGGGTTATATTTATCCCAGTAGGATATATGAGAGGGAGAGAGAGAGAGGGAGAGCGAGAGAGAGAGACCTTCTAGGCTACCAGTGACTCTATAACACAAGAAAGTCACTTCACACATGCATAGAAATACACTTGGTGCTCATCATTTTTAACTGTGCACATAAGCATAATATTTGAGTGTCTGTAGCCCTGTTCGTTAAAATATTTTTGCTTTTCTGTTTACTTTTGTCTTCTTGGTCAGTGTGTGGGAGTGAAAAAAACATAAACTCTCCCATCATCTTGTCAGCCTTTTTGGAACTCTGTGGTACGGGTGTGGGTGTGTGTGTACATTAGTGCCTGAACTATGTCTCAACTGTGTTTACTGTGACTGCATGAGTGTGTGGTTTGCCCTGGCCATGCAAAAAACGGAAAAGCCTACATCTATTTATTTTTTGTTGTTTATCTCGGTACCTTTGGCTTTATTTCTTAGTAACAGTTTTAATGGGCAACATTGTTATGTCTGTGTGGGAGTGAAAAGAACACTCGTATGTCTGTCATCCGTCTGACCTGTGTGTGTGTGAGAGTGGTTGTTTAGCCCTGGTCATGAAAGCAATTTATGGTTTGTTTACTTTTGGTGAAAACAAAAAAACAACTTGTGTGTGTCATCATCTCAAAGCAGTGTTCATTTGTGTTGCGTTCACTGTCCTGGACTGCTGTGCGTATGTGCATTCTCATCTTTCTAGAACAATATTTCACACTTTCAGCTGTTGGCATGCTGTCTTTTGTCGTGTGAGCTTGTTCGACACCCGCAGCGATTTTTGATTTCGAGCCGCGTCATCATATTCTTCCCCAGCTGTATAATGCAGCTTAAGGGACAATAAAATATAAACTTTTAACAAGTGCCATCCCGCTTTTACAAGATTTGACCCGCGTCCAAGGAAACTGCAAAAACAACTTACGAACCCACCACACCCCTCCCTCCCTCCCTCCCTCCCTCCCTCCCACCAACAGCACCTAGCCAACTGTATACGTGCCGTCCTGGTGCTTTCTCTCTCTACCTCAGTTTTTCAATCTCATCTTTTCCTCCTATCCCTCCCCTCCCTCTCTAATTTGTCAGAGCCGGGGGTTTGTCACCCGTCACAAACACGCACATAACTCTTCCCCCCCCGGCTGACAACTTGGGTACTGCAGGTTAAGTAACGTCCTAAGCCCTCGGAGCTGTGCATCTAACCTCTTGTCACTCCCACCCCCCCCCCGGTCCAGCCTCGGTGTCTCTCTCTCTCCTTCATACTCTTTCCATCCATCCGTCCGCGGCCTCTCCATCACTACGCCATTAGAGGGACCATCGCAACAACAGGGGGGAGTGGTAATAATGCTGCCATGGCTCCGGCATTCTTTTGACACCTGTCTTTTTTTTCTCTCCCCTCTCCATGCTGCCGGCCCGTTAACCCGCTTATAAAGCCCTGTTTTGTACTTTGGGCTTTTCGAGAAAAAATAAAACAGCAGCTCTGCAAGCTCACAACGTGTCGCGATGCCACTGCTTTGTGAGCTTAGGGATCAGCTGTTTCTGAAACATTTCGGGGACGCTTTCAGGGTGGAATGGCGTTAAGTAAAACCAGTGAGTGAGGAAGGCTGGCACAGGGGGGCGGGGCCTGAACTGGTCAGGTCATGACATCACACCTCTCCCGGCAATCTGTCTTATTTATATATATATATATATATATATATATATATATATATATATATATATATATATATATATATATATATATATATATATATATATATATATATAAAATATATTTCTAAGCGTTTGGAACACATTTATGTGAGGGGGACGTCCGTAATAGGTCAAGCAGCAAGTTACGGTCGCATCAAGCACCTAAAAATGCTTCCCTCGAACCTGTCAAAAAGCCCCCCCCCCCCCTCCTCCCCGGTACCCTGCAAAAGCTTAAAGCAACGTTAATGCCTTTCACTGCTCCCAATCTGCCTCTCTCTACCTCCCCTCCTCCCTCCCTCCCTCGCTCGTTCATTTTGTCCTTTATGTTTTTGCTTTTTTCTCCTCTAATGTTTTGCATTTCAATGAGCTGGAGGCAGCTTCCCCTCCTGGGTGGATGCATATACTTGTGAGACCGCTCTTAAGCACAAGGAGAGAGAGAGAGAGAGAGAGAGAATAACAGCGGTGTTGGTGTCACAGTCTGTCCCTTTTTCGGAGACAAAGCGTCCCCACCTGTCCGAGGCTGGACCTGCCGACCACCGCCTCCTCTCACATGCCGGCCTGCACACCGTCGCTCTCCATTAGACGGAGGTGTGATTCTATATTATGATTGAGGGTGCTATTTTGTCAACGATGAGGAATGCACAGTTAACAGTGAGACCTGCAAACATTTGTCACCATAAAAAGCCCCCTTACCGTACCCCCCCACCCCCCCTCCCCAACCCCACTGATTGATGAAGGTACAGCAGCTGGGGGAATGCAATGAAAAGACAAATGGGGCTCTATATATTTTTTTGGGCAAAGTGTCTGTGACAGCCTTAATCCCAAACCATGTTTCAACCTGAATTTGTCACCACCTTTCATTCATTAGTTGCACGATTAATAACACCAGTTGAGGACTTGGAGGGGAGAAAAAAAAGAGCCCATGTGTCACATGATCGGCTTGCATCGATCAAAAAGCATAGTGCAGCCCCCCCCAATGTCTCAATTAATTAACATTAAGATGCTATGACAGCTGTGCTTGTTCTAACGTAAACACTCGGCTACGCAGCAGCAGCAGCCCCTCTAAATCAGTTAATGCTGTTCTTGACGCATTTGTTGGAACTTTAAAGATGACCGTTCGGGGGCCACAAGCCCTTTTTTTTTGATCAGCCTAACACTGCGATAAAAACCACCATGTCCACCGACTTAAATGGCACGAGCCCCTCGTCCCCCCCGTTGCACACAAACATGCATCGGAGGTGTTAAAAACACCGCCAGCACACGGGCCACTTCTGCACCATGATTCACTCTGCCTGAGTCATCCAGCACACGGAGGGTTAAGCATAGAGCTGCAGCGTCTTGCTGCAGTGTCTAAAGCGTTTGGCTTATCACTAGCACGCCAGGAGAAAGGAGAAAAGGGAAGAAAAAAAACATCTCTCTAAAACGTTCCTTTTTTTTGTTTTTTCTTCCAAAAATCCTTTTTATTGCATTTATAACATTTGGCACAGTACAAATTCATGGTGCTTTTACAAGATAAACCTGTAAAGATCCTTTTACTGTTTTTGATAAAGAAAGTCTTCTCGGTATAAATGTTTTTATCTTTTCACTGCATTCTCTGTAGCATCATGGGTTAAAAATCACACAGAATGCCCCCTTTTTTTTTTTTTTAAACAAGTCTACCCTCATTTGTCAAAGTCAAGACAGCATCTTAAACAACTCGTATTTTTAAATAGAAGTTACAAGTTAGAAAATAGTTTCAATTTATTTCTTTTTAATATAATATGCTTCTCTATCACCAGCCCATGGTAGTTTCAACTTCTCCATATATATATTTATTTATAAGCATGTACAACAAGAAATCATCAGTCTCTTTTAAGTTTGCACTCTGTACAAAAAAAAGTAGTTCCTGTCCTTTTTTTTTTCTCATTTTTTTTTGTTGTGCATTCTATTGCATGACTTTATGAGAGAGGGGGTAGAGAGGTAATGGGGGCAGGGCTGGGAGTGAGTTGTGGGGGGTGGGGGGGGGGGTGGGGGGTTGTCCTTTTTGGGGGCAGTTTTCTAAATCTGAGTCTCTTGGACCTTTTCCTTGGTGTGAGTTTTTATGACAAAGGGCTCAGGCAAAGCAGTGGCGCTGCTGGGCAAGGTTCGAGGCAGAGAGTTCCCCACGCTGTTCTCTGTCCATTTCGCCCCATGCCCCGTCGGCTTGTAGGTGTTGTATTTGGGCTTCAGAGTGCTATAGTCCGCCTTGTGGGGGCTGTAGTCCACTTTGTGGGGACTGTAATCCATTTGGGGTTTCTGAGTGTGGGGGCTGAAGTCAGACTTGAACGCGCTGTAGTCCGGTTTGTGGGGGCCGCTGAAGTCCGTCTTGAAGACGGTGTAATCTGCCGTTGTCTTATGGGGGGCATATGGGTCCGGGGGCATGTAGCCACTGCTGTCGGGTTTGGATCTCTGAGTACTGTAGTCCAGTTTGGGCTTGGGCTGAGTGCTGTAGTCTGTTTTGAATGGGCTGTAATCCAGTTTAGGTCTTGGGTGTGTGCTATAGTCAGGTTTAAAAGGACTATAGTCTGATTTAGGTTTGGGCTGTGTGTTGTAGTCTGATTTCAGCGGGCTGTAGTCATGTTTGGGTTTTGGTTGGGTGCTGTAATCTCGTTTGAATGGACTGTAGTCAGTTTTCTGTCTCGGGTGAGTGCTGTAATCTGGCTTAAATGGGCTGTATTCTGGTTTAGTTTTCGGCTGAGTGCCAAAGTCCGGTTTGAATGGGCTATATTCTGTTTTAGACTTGTGAAGGCTATAGTCTGGTCTAAATGGGCTGTAGTCAGCCTTTCTATGAAGGCTAAAGTCTGGAGGGGATTTGTGGCCACTGAAGTCCATAGTGGGTTTGTAGGTGGTATATTCAGCCTTGGGCTTGTGAAGGGTGAAATCGGGTTGGGTTCTGTACTCTGCCTTGGGTTTGTGAAAGCCATAGTCAGACGTGTGGCTGATATAGTCCAGTTTATGGATGCTGTTGTGGTCCCGGATCTCGGGCAGTGAGAGGGCTGTCTCCTGGGTGGCAGAGGCCGGCGGGGGTAGGTCCTCCTCATCAACCTGGATGATCTCCACGGTGCGAGCAGCAGCCACCGTACTCCTCTGCTGGTGGCGCTTTCTGAGTTTGTAGAAGGCAATGAGCATGATGGCAGCCAGCAGCGTGACCGCCACAAAGCAGCCGATGATGATCTTTGTGGTCTTCATCACCTCATCCAGACTTGGGCCCGGCTTGGCTGGCTTGCCGGTCGCTCCTTTAATCGTTGGCCCAGCAGACGGCTTGGCGGCACCCGGGGAACTGTCGGTGCTCTGTAGCAGCACGGTGGGTGTGGAGATGAAGACTGGCTGGAAGACAGAGGGAGAGGCTGTTGTGGTCGTAGTCCCTGCGCCTCCCCCTCCACCTCCGGCCACACCAGCAGCAGCAGCGGCAGCACCGGTTGTGGGTTTGGGCATCTCCGTGGTGGGCCCCAACACCTCCACAGTCACTGTGGTGAAGTAACTCAAGTTTGACGTGTTTAGCTCTGCCGCGCTCACGTTAAGGTAGGCCGAGGCATTGGAATTTCCGGCGGCGTTGGACACCATGCAGGTGTAGGTGCCCGTGTCGCCCGCCAGGACGTTGGAAAAGTTCAGGGTGCCATCGTTGAGGACTGATATTCGTGGATGACCGGAGGCGTGTGTCAGTATAGTTCCATTGGGTAGGAGCCAGCGCACCGAAGACATGGACGCTGTCCGGCACCGGAGCTCGGCCACCCGCTCGGCAGAGATGTTCAAGTCTCTCGGTGCATCGCCAATGAACGGAGCTGAACATTGAAGGCTGTTGCCCTCGTCCCGATCAACGTCCACCAACTGCCGACCTCTGGTTTGGGCAGGTGTGTGGCAGCGTCCACAGCAGGTTGAGTTGGTGGGGATGTACTCCCTTAGCCAACGGGCCAACCACACAGCCTCACAGCCACAGTTCCAGGGGTTGTGGTGGAGATGTAGCTCCACCAGGTACTTGAGTGGAGAGAACAGGTCATGGGGCAACGCACTCAGGTTGTTGTGGGCCAGGTTGAGCTCCACCAGTGACGACAGGTCGTCGAAGGCGTTACGCTCTATCACGGTGACCTGTGAGTTCATCACCCACAGCTTTTTGAGAGAGCGCAGGCCCCTGAAGGAGCCTGGCTTGATCTCTGGAAAGAGGTTCTCTGAAATCTCCAGCTCCTCCAGTCCCTTGAGAGGGCTTAGGTTGGGCATTTCGCCTTTTATGTTGCACATGCCCAGGTTTAGGTACTTGAGGTTCTGCAGGCCCTCAAAGGCCCCCTCCGAGATATACTCCAGTTTCCTCAGCTCGCCCAGGTCCAAGCGCATGAGCGAGGGCACCCGGTTGAACGCATAGGAGGGGATGCTCTCAATGGGGTTGTTCCTCAACCACAGTTCCCTCAGTTTAGAAAGATACTCAAAGGCCCCGCTGGGCACCACCGTCAGCCGGTTGTCGAACAGCTCCAGCGTGTTGAGGCTGGTGAGTCCGTTGAACGCCCCCACCTCAATCTGACGTATGGCGTTGCGCCCCAGCTGAAGCACCTCGAGGTGGTGCAGGTGCCGGAAGGAGTCGGCCTGCACCGCCTCGATGGCGTTCTCCATCAGATTGAGGTGGCGCGTGTTGGCCGGGATGCCCGGGGGCACGCGGCTGAGGCCGCGGCGGGTGCACACCACCTTGCCCTGTTGACTACTGCAGGAGCACTGCGGCGGGCAGCCCTGGGGCCCCGGAGCCGCCGCGGCCGCCCCTGCCAAGGCCAGCGAGGCGCTGCTCCACGCTCGCGCCATCAGGAACACCACACAGAGCAGGGCGGCTTTCCTGGCTCGACGCACAGCTACCCGCCCCAAGAGACTCATGATGTGGCACATTCATAATTCAGCATCATCCGGGGGGGGTGGATGGGGGGGTGTTGGTGGGGGAGAGAGAGAGAGTGGGGCCGTTTTGGGGCTCTGGGGGTTCGGGGGGGGAGATGGTAGGGTCGGTCAACCTTTTTGTGAACCAGGGGAGAGAGGGTGGGTGAAGGTGGCTGGAGAGGGACAGCAGGAGGCAGATTTTGAAGCTTACTAGAAGGCAAGGGGACTTGCCCTATCCTGGATTAAGCTATGCTTTTTTTTTTTTTTCTCCCATGGACTGCGCTCAAGGGCGGGAGGGGATGGGAGGGGGGAGTGGGCTGGTTTTTCTGAAGCGTGTGCATGAGCAGGACATGATGGCAAATTAAGCAACTGAAAAACCGGATTACAAGACGGAGGAGGGTAGGGTGTTACAGATTGATGCAAATAGGGGTTGAAACACTAGACACCTACCTCAAGTTAATTTTTTTTTTACAGGTCCTTGAACTGAGATATTTAGCTTTCCTCCTGTGTGCAATCACAGAAAAGAGCTGTGGTGTTCAAATCAGCTGCGTGTATAATCCCAAGAGCAGTAAAGAAAGCCTTTTTAATGTCTGCTCTGTCAAACAGAAATCAATGCCAAAGCTTTTAACCAAGACGAAGCCTTTCTTTTTTTGTAAATCCATACATCCAAAGAGAAAGATCTGAAGGCCCACTGTGATTCCCGTTTTTGTTCCTTTCCTTATATCAGGAAAAAAAAGAGGAAAAAAAAAAAACTGGTTTTAGAGGTAAAGAATCCAGTCAGGCTCCAAGCAAGGATGCGTTCCTCTGCTCGCTCGCCATCGGCTCCTGTTCTCTCGCTTGCCCTTGGAATCCGACAGTCGATCCTTCTGCTAGACGCCTTCCCCAAGTCTCCATAGCATAGGCGACCGCACAACACACACACACACACACACACTCACACACGCACGCACTCACACACACACACACACACACTCTCTCACACACGCACGCTCACATGCACGCTTCTCTGCACAGCGAAACCCGAGGCAGAGGGAAAAAACAAAAAAGGAGATATGAGAAGAGAGGGGGTGGGTTTGTGTAACGAGCTTGAAGAATGGAAATTCCACAGTCCTTTTTCAAAATGTTCTTTGCCTTTTTGTTTGCTGGCGGGGGGGTTGAGAAAGAGGAGGTTAAAAAAAGAAAAAGAGAAACGAAAGCAGCCCCCTCCTCTCCTTTTTTCTCCGTTCACTTTTTTTGGTGGTCAATCGCCCGCTCGCTCGGTCGGTCGGTCAGTCCAGCCCCCCTTTTTTTTCCTCTCAGTTCTCTCTCGCTCTCTCCTGTCTTGTCTCTGTCTCTTGGCGTTAGTGTGGTTAATGTCCACTCGTGGGTATTTTGTCCGACCCTTGCTCGTGTGGTCGTCCTCGTCGGTGGAGCCGGTGGTGAAAAGGCTCAGGCGACACGCGCTGCTGTCATATGCGTCGCTTTCCTCTTAACTAGCGCTGTGCGCTCTTCCTCTCTTCCTGCCTCGGCAGCGGCAGTGGCAGCAGTAGCAGCGGACGCGCGCACACGCCCGGCGCACACACACACACGCGCACGAATGAACACGCGCGGACCATCTCCCGTGCACCACACCACACCACGCAGCAGCAGCAGCAGCAGCAGTACTAGTAGCGGTCGCGGCAGCAGTGCACTGCACACACAGCGGCAGCTGCAGCCTGCCTCCCGCACACTTCCCAATAATCCGTCAATTTCTTTGGGGGGGGGGGGGGGGGAGTTCGGGGGGTTGTGGCAGGGTTGAGTGAGGTGGGTTGGAGGAGGAGGAGGAGGGGGGGAGTTGAGCGAGAGGCTCTTCCAGAGAGAAACGCGATAGCGGCGTTGTAGTTATAGCAGCAATAGGAGGAGAAAGAATGAGCTCTCTTCTCTCTCTCTCTCTCTCTCAGTGTCTTGTTCTCCCCTCTCCCAGAGACTTTGTCTTCATTCCGCTTTTATCTTCTTATTTTCTCTTCTAGTTTTTTTGTTGTTGCTTTCCAAGCGGATCCCTCTTTGGTCCTTTATCCGTTTGTTTCCTTCTTTCTTTTTTTCCTTTTCGTGTGGATTGATTGACTCCCCCCTGCCAGCGTAGTGTGGGACTGGGGGAAGAGGGGCGCGATGCGAAGCAGCGCGGCTTAGAGGCGTGACGTTAACAGCAGCGTCGGTGTGGAAAGGATCCGTTGTAGCAGCAAAACAGAGAGAGAGAGGGAGAGAGAGAGAGAGAGAGGGGGGGGGGGAGAGAGAGCGCACCGGGGCTTGCATCTCTCTCTCTCCCCCCCCCCCCTCCCTCTCTGTGTCTCTCTGCAGTGTCCTGAGGTAGTTGGGTGAGCTCAAAGCACTCTCTTTTGAGCCCTAGTCCTTCAGAAACCCCCTTCTTTTCTCCCACTCTCTTTTCTGCTCTCTCTGTCTCCCCTTTTTATTTCATGTTTGTGTGGGTGTTCTGTGGCATCCAGGGGGCTTCCTACAGCTCAGGGGTTAGTGGACAGACAGACGGAGGACTGACTGGGCAAGAGAGAGAGAGATAGAGAGAGAGGGGGGAGATGGACAGCAGCGTCCCCACGGCAACCACGTTTTTTAACCCCCGTCGCCCCGGTGATCGCGGGGTCGCTCCGGTATTTCCTACACGCTCTCCGGATTCACCCTACTTCCGCTCTCTCACCACCTCTCTCTCTCCCTCTTTCTCCGCTCTCTCACACCCTCTCTCCCTCTTTCTCCGCTCTCTCACCCCCTCTCTCTCCCTCTCTCTCTCCCTCTTTCTCCTCTCTCTCACCCCCTCTCTCTCCCTCTTTCTCCTCTCTCTCACCCCCTCTCTCTCCCTCTTTCTCCTCTCTCTCTCTCTCTCACCCACTCTCTCTCCCTCTTTCTCCTCTCTCCCACCCCCTCCTTCTCTCCCTCTTTTCCTGCTCTCTCTCTCACCCCCTCTTTCTCCGCTCTCCCTCTTTTTCCGCTCTCCCACCCTCTTTCTCTCTCCCTCTTTCCCCTCTCTCTCTTTCTGTTTGTCTGTCTGTATCTTTTTTACCTCTCTTTCTCTCCTCCCTGCTCTGTCACTAGTGGTGGAAAAAGTACTCAGATTCTTCACTTAAGTAAAAGTACCAATACTGCAATATAGAAATACTCTGTTACAAGTAAAAGTCCAGAATTAAAAATGTACTTTGAGTAAAAGTACAAAAGTATTGGCATCAAAATGTAATTAAAGTACCAAAAGTAAAAGTACTAAAATGTTTGAAAATAGCAGATCTACAAGCTCACAACACGTCGCGATGCGGCACATTGTGAGCTTGTAGATCGGATATTTTCAAATAGCCTATGTATAAAATAGGGCTAAAGTGGTTGTATGTTTCATAACCTTATAATTTATATCTGCAAAGTAACTAGTAACTATAAGTTTTCAAATAATTGTAGTGGAGTAAAAGTACAATATTTGCCGCTGAGATGTAGTGGAGTAGAAGTAAAAGTATTGGAAATTGGAAATACTAAAGTAAAGTATACAAATACCTCAAAACTTTACTTAAGTAAATGTACTTAGTTACTTTACAGCACTGTCTGTCACACTCTGCTTTATTGGCACGGATGTTACAACAACAGTATTGCCAAGCAGTGGTGTACTCACATTTTTTTTTACTTAAGTAAAAGTACTAGAGTAAAAGTACATTATTATTGGCATCAAAATATACTTAAAGTATCAAAAGTAAAAGGTACTCATTATGCAGAATGTCCCTTTTTCAAATGTATACAATTCCTAAGAAAATAGCAGATCAACAAGCTCACAACGCGTCACTTTGTTTTGAGCTTGTAGATCGCCTATTTTCAAATAGCAAAGTATATAGGGCTTAAGTAATTAATGCATTTTTGTAATAATAATTTAAATCTACAAACTAACTAGTAACTAACGTTTTGTAGTTGAGTAAAAGTAACATTTTTGCTTCTGAGATGTAGTGTAGTAAAAGTATAGGATATTTGAAATATTCCAGTAAATTACACGTTCCTCAAAATTACAGTTTTTAAGTAGATGTACTTAGTTACTTTACACCACTGTTGCCAAGGCATCAAGAACGAATCAAACAAAATGGTAAAAAAAGAAGAAGAAAATAGTTGCACATTAATGTTTGAACGTGTGTTCCAATGTTACAAAACTGTGTTTGTGTTTGTTTGTGATATTGTAAGTGTTATACTTATGTTATCGAACACAATTAGATCATAAAATTATTGTAATTCAATGTATTTGGCATGTTTATCTGACAACAAACAATCACAACAATCATTGTTCATTTCATATTCATTATTCATCATTATTCAACTCTCTTGCGTGCTCTCTCTCTTTCTCTCTCTCTCTCTCTCTCTCTCTCATATATAGTTTAATTCAATATTCTTGATTGAGCCTCTGTACTACACAGTAGTACAGAGAATGTTGCTACATATTCTCAAAGGTTAGTGTAATTAAACAACTAAAAATACACCAGTATTATGAACACAATTCAGAGAAAATATTATTTAATTATGATACTCGGAGTGAGACTCGCAATAAAATATTCACAATATTTATGTCGGTAAGTATAATGCTTTGGCAATATGAGAATTATTGTCATGCCAATAAAGTTTATTTTAATTGAATTGATAGAAGAAGACATTAGTAAAAACAGACAAAATATTATGTTAATTAAAATATTATGTTAATTAAAGGCATGTTCTAAGTAAAGTAAGTGATATTGAGAGAGATCTAACACAATTTACCCAAATAAAGACACACAGCCCAATCGACTTCTCTGCCATCAATATCATGAATTTGTGTTTAATCAAAATGTGTTATCTTAGGTTTTGCTGTGGTTAACTACCTAAAACCTATATACTCGGTTGACGGGCGTTTCCCCCATAGCTCAATGCCAGGGCTGCTCCTTTTTTTCTCTCCCCTCACTACCAAATATCTTTCCCAAAAAATAGCTGATCTACAAGCTCACAAAGCGTTGCAAGCTTGCAGATTTGCTACTTTCACCAAGTGTTTACCCCAGAATAGGGACGCTAGGTTTTAAGTGGTTCATCTTATATTTAGTTTTCGTTAGACTTATGTCTTTTGGGATAGTTATGTGTTGTGTGATTTGTGTAGTCTTATGGTTGGAATTGCTTGTCTGATGTGTTTTTCTGCTACTTTTGATTGCTTTTTTTGTGTCTGTAGTATTATGTAGTATAATAAAGTAAGTAAAAAGTTAAAACAAAAAGATAAATTATGGAGATGAGCTAAACTCAAACCTGGTGTGGTTTGAGTTGAGTCAGTCGAGTCCTGTTTCAAACGACGAAGCAATCGTGGTTTACAACTATATTCTCTCTCTCTTTCTCCCTCTCTCTCTCTCCCTCCCCAACCTTAGCTCACGTGGGCCAACTCTTCACATTCCCTGTTCATCTTTTATTTCACTCCCCTCCATTTCACATATTTGTCCCCTGTCGCTTCTCATCCCTACAGCTCTCTATGTGTTTTTATGTTCTCTCTGTGTGTGTGTGTGTGTGTGTCCTCATCTAACCTCTACTATTTTCAGTTGTCTGTTTTTCTTTTTTTTTGGGGGGGGGGGGGCGTGGGGGGAGAAAGTGTTAGAGAGTGGAGAGCGAAGGTTCCAGTGATCAACACACTCCCCTCATGAATGATTGCACTATACGAAGCACCGCCTCTCTCTCTCTCTCTCTCTCTCTTCCCCCCCCCCCCCCCAGTAGTCTTTTATCCAGACAGACTCAATCCGTCTCTCTCGTTCTCACTCTCATCCAGTGGGGGTCTACTCTATTTTTGGGCGACGAGCCAAAACGGGCTTCAGATCAAGCTGCAGTCGTCCTGAGATGACTTGACATGGTGGTACGCGCTGTTGGTCTACGTTTAACTCGGGTCGGACAGGCGGGTCCATTTGGTTCCATTTGCACACTCTAGTATATGGCTTCGCCAGACGTTTGGGTGGACAGAAGGAGATAGACGACCGTCTGGCTTATGCGAGACTATTTTTGTACACTTTGAGTTACAGAGGTCAGTTTGGTTCATATATCTATCAGTCATTTTACAAATGGTTACTTCAACACTGAGGATGTAACTTTACTGGAGATGTGATTAGTGCCAAATCAAAATAATAACACATTTTGTTGGTTTGTTTTTCAATTAATTTGAATCTCAGTGGGAGATTAGATGAAAACAATAAAACAAATCAATAAAACAAATCTACAAAGATTAAATAAAAACTGCACAGACTTTTTTTTTTTTTTAACTGACTAGTTGAAATCCATGTATACATAATTGAATAAAAACAAGAAAATTAAGCAGCCATGATTCATGATTACTATAAAATATCTTGGAAATAATATTAGTCACTTTCATGTCTCTTTTTTATTTGTATTTTTTGTTTTTGAACTTTAATCAGTCTTTGTAGCAGTATATCATAACTTGAAACTTGGCGCGTCTGCTTTATACATTGGGTGATAAAAAGCAGGCTGCTCTCGTTGAAGCCATGAGATGGGATAGATATTTCACAAAATAAGGGGTAAAAACAAAATGAAAGGGAATCTATTCCTTTGATGACTAGAAAGATACAAATAAAAGCTCATTGCTGGAGGCACTTGATTTGTGTCATCAATCTTCCACACTTTTTTTTTGCTCAAATGCTATTTTGCTCGTCCTCTCTCTCTCTCTAACTCTACCCACTGTCAGTGGTGGAAAGTAACTAAGTACATTTACTTAAGTACTGTACTTGAGTACAATTTTGAGGTATTTGTACTTTACTTGAGTATTTCCACTACTTTTACTTCTACTCCACTGCACCTCAGAGGCAAATATTGTACTTTTACTCCAATACAATTATTTGAAAACTTGAGTTACTAGTTACTTTTCAGATATGAATTATGATATAATGAAACACACATTAACCACTTTAACCCTATTTTATACCTAGGCTATTTGAAAATAGCCGATCGACAAGTAGATCGACTTGTAGATCTGCTATTTTCAAATATTTAGTACTTTTACTTTTGGTACTTTAATTACATTTTGATGCCAATACTTTTGTACTTTTACTCAAGTAAATTTTGTATTCTGGACTTTTACTTGTAACAGAGTATTTTTAATTGCAGTATTGGTACCTTTACTTAAGTAGATAATTTGAGTACTACTTTAGAAGTCTCTAAGCAGGGCGAACTTTGACCCTCCGTTTCTCTATAAACGGCTCCCGCAAAGGTCACGTGGAAGAAGCCGCCAAAACGAGCGCCATCTCCCCTTTACCTTCCTCAGCCTCCTGTCGTAGGAGAGGCCAAAGGAACGCACCCCCCCCCTCCTCCTCCTCCTCCTCCCGCCCTGTCACCTCCTGCACCTCCCCTTGTCCAATGAGTCGTACGAAGCATCTCCTATATTAGAAACGGGAAGCATTGTGGGTAATTCATGGATGGTAAGACCAGCCATGATGGTGTTACTAGGGGTGTGTGCGCGTGTGTGCGTGTGCGTGAGAGCGAGGGAGAGAAAACACACTAGCTAGGGGAAGGTCATCATGCCTGTAGCGCAGTACGCTATTCCCACCAGCACAGGGGTACGGTGCACAGCCCTCTATCTCTCACCCCCCCCCCCCCCACACACACACACACACACACACACACTAATTCAGCGCAAACTCACACGGAGAGCACACACACACACACACACACACACACACTAATTCAGCACAAACTCACACAGAGCGCACACACACACATACACACACACACACACACACACACACACGCACACTCACACAATTTTCCAGCTCACTTCACAGCACACTGCCACAGTTGAATAGGAACGGGCTTCATTGAAGCGCACGTAACGAGCAAAGCATGTCTGCAGAGAGGGAGAGGGAGAGAGAGAGAGAGACAGACACAGGGGGGTTTTCCTGCTTTCCTCTGCATTGGTTCCACAGGGAATTCCCGCTATCAACCAGTACCCGGCGCCTCGTCGGGGATGCCACAACCAAACGAGAGCATGCAACTGTGCATGTTTGATCATGCACACTCTAAGCACTAAGTTTGCATACTGCTTAACCACTATATACTTTGTTGGCCGGATTCTCTGTACTTGGTCAACCCCCCCTACACACACACACACACACACACACACACACACACACACACACACACACACACACACACACACACACACACACACACACACACACACACACACACACACACCAAACTGACCCGGTGTGAAACATTGTGAGCTTGTAGAACGCCTTTTTTTGTGGAACGTTCGCCTTATTATAATGACATGCTCAGAATAGGGACACAACGCACACACACACACACACACACACACACACACACACACACACACACACACACACACACACTCTTAACATGATGTTTGAATCTACCGGACTCCGACTGAAGCTCGTTCCTGCTTCAGAGTCAGCTGACATAGTGTCGACTCCAACTCTATAAAACATGGACTTTTATTTGCCTGGAAGTGAATAGAATCTCCTGACAACCTCTCTGTCAGGACACTTTTGAGTACAATGGCACATGAGAGTGTCAGGTTCTCTCTGTGAGCTGCAGTGTGTGTGTGGCTATGGGCTAGTGACCCAGAATGGGTTTGGGTCTGTCCACAAAAAACGGACAGAAATGGTCCATTGACCCTTAATGGGAGCATGCCTGGCAGGGCGTCTCTCTCTCGGTTTCTCTTCAGACTGTCTCACTGGTTCTCAACAGTTTCAGGCTGTGATCCCCCAAAATAATCAGATTTGAACTGGGGACCCTCCACCCTGACGAGAACCTGCTCTTCCACGGATAAATATTGTGAAAATAGCAGATCTACAAGCTCGGTTGTGTGAGCTTGTTGATCTGCTATATGTATATATATATATATATTTTTTTGCCTCTTTCTTATATTAGACAGTTTTTATAGTATAGTTTGTTGATTACTTTTGCAGTTATGGTCTTTTTTGTTTTGTTTTAAAAAGGTCTAAAAAAGTCGTTAAATTGTCACCTCAATCTCATCTGGGGAACCTCCAAATGATGTGGGGACCCACATATTGAGAATCACTGATGTATCTCTCCCTCCACCTTTTTTTTACTATCACTCCTTTGTCTTTCATTATCAGGGGACATCCTCGCATCCTGCTTATTTTCAGTTATGCTGTCCAGCCGAGCATCCAGGTCCTCCTAATAACGCGGCACATATCCAAAATGGCTGACCTCTCGCGTCGTAGCTCCGCGTTGACCTGAAATGGCCCGGACGTTTTTTGTGTGTGTGTCAGCACCTTGTGGTCTCTGCAAGGATTTGCCAAGGTCTTCTTGCCCAGAGGGACGTGTGTGTGTGTGCGCGTGGTGGCTTGTGCTGCATTCCTGATATTGTCCTAACAAGCCAGCCAGAATCACTCTACCTACCTGGTAGCATTTTTTCCCATGTATTTATTTTATGTTGTTTGGAACATAACAGCCCCTTACGGGTCCGTTTGGTTCCATTTTGTACACACATTGTTAAATGACACAAAACATAAAATGTGGGGACCGTGGTCCTTAAAAAATAAATAAAAAAAGCTTATCACTGTGGTAGGAGATTGATGGTTGATGCAACCAATCAAAGCTTCTGATCAGGACTCCAGCACGGTTAGGGGAGGGTCATTTGTCCAGTATGTTAACCCATTAAAACCGGGAAAGCATCTGTCATTTTAGATTTGAGTGTTGGCTATTAAAAAAAATGCAGAGCGCTGTCGCCTCACAGCTAGAAGGTCCTGGGTTCGATTCCCGCCGGGGACGCTGGGGGCGTGTCTTCTCCTCCGCGTCATCAGCGCCCATACCCTAGGTGGGGTTGGCGAAAGGGCCCACTCTGTGTGGAGTTTGCATGTTCTCCCCGTGTCTCCTAGGGTAGTTAATACCCTCACAAAAACATGTAGTAATCCTGGTCGCTGATCGCCTGATGGAGGGGAAGGGAACTGGTTGGAATAACGTGTTCCTTCCACGTGCTACGTCCAACCAGGGAAACTCTCCCCTGTCAGGTGACAAGAAGGTCAGTTGGCTCTCATGCATTGAAGGAAGCATGAGCTCGGCCCTGGCCTCCCTAGGCTGGTGGGGGACTGGTGTAGGGCTGTGTAGCGCCCAGGATCACTTAGGAAATTGGCACCGGGTGAAAAAAATGGGTTACTAAAATCGCGGGATAAAAATTTGGATGAAATTTGGATTGAAATGCAGATCTACAAGCTCACAGCTGCGAGCTTGTACATCTGATATTTTTGAACATATTCTTTTTGAAAAAATCTTGAAAAATCTATCAATTTGGGGTCCTTGGCACAAAAAAAAGTTTTGAGAACTACTGATTCAGAAGTCATTTGTAGAATCGGGTCTTCATGGGTTAGGCAGCGAGGCGGGTCAGAGCCTCCGGTCCTTGCGTGTGTCACCACGCTGCCACACGGGGCATCCTGACAAGGAGAAGTCTGCACGGTCACGCCAGGGGCTAGGATTTTTCTTACCTCCGGGACTGTGTGGCGGGCGGATGATGGCTTGGTACGTGCTTGTCACATATGTGGCCCACTCGCCTGCCCGCCTGCTGTGCTGCTGGCTCCTGTGGCAGGGATTGGGAGGGTTGGAGGTCAGTCGGCACGTTCTAGGGGGGGGGGTGAGCGTTTGCACGGCTCTGTGTGTGTGTGTGAGAGCAAACCGTACGGAACCGGGCCCCTAGGGTGATTGCGGGCAAATCTGGGATGCGGCCAGTCTGCATGTAGGTCAGCAGCCCGCGTGCGCGCACTCGTTTTCCATTCCGTTTGGGGGGAATGGCCTGAAGTATGGTATAGCAGCAGCGCTAATCAGATTAGAGGAATGTACAGTAATTATACACTGATAGATCTAATGATAATGTCATCGCATCTGACATGGCCAGGAACCAGGATTTACAGTATGCGCTGTCTGTCCTTGAAGCCGTCAAGATATCGTAGCCTGTCGGGCAGAAACATGGTCATGTCCAACAAACTGTCACTTTTCAGGAAATGTCAAAATTAACCTGTGTTCCAATAGATCCAATTTAGTTATTATTTAGTTGCAAGCTCTTGTTTCTACTTTTCCTTGGTTCAGTATTTATAAAAACCCACACTTTCACTTTGAAAACGTTTCAAATATCTACTGAGCTTGTAAATCGGCTATTTTCACTACTCTTGGGCGACACTCTTGAACAACAGTAGGGCCTTCATTTACGAAAAAAAACATTTCTGACGATATGCTTGTGTGTGTGTGTGTGTGTTTCTCAAGGAGACAGGAGGTACACTATTTTGGGATTTGGCTTGGGTTTGTGTGTTTGCACATGCATGCACACACCTGCGCTCTGTTCTGTTCTGTCCTCAACCTACAGTATGTATATAGACTACCGTACTTCTATAGTAATTATCCAGCGTTTGCTTATTACCATTTGCTTGAACCTTTTTTTAGAGTACTCTAACATGCACGCACGCACGCACACAAAACAAACACAATGATGACCTTGAGGGAGACGACTTTGTTCAGACATTTCAATTCCACTTCATTTCAATGTCCAATAATAATTCTGCAAGAGATTACAAACACACGTGCATGCGCGTACACACACACACACACACACACACACACACACACACACACACACACACACACACACACACACACACTACAAATACACACGCGTTTGCTATCAGTGTCCCAGTGCGAACTTTCATTGCTTGCGAGGGTTTTTTCTGTTTATCTTAATTCTCATCTCTCTCTCTGTCTCACACACACACAGAGACACACACACACACACACACACACACACACACACACACACACACACACACACACACACACACACACACACACACACACACGCACACAGCAATTATTTGCCAGTTTGTCTAGAGATCATATGGAGTGATAGGGGATATTAGTGATGCCCGTCTGGCCCTGCTCGAGTTTGTTTGATTCAGCTCGAGTTTGTTTACTTCAGCTCACCTCCCATGAACCTCCGTGGTTTTGTTGTTAACAACACCACTGTTACACACTGTCACTTTGTACATTTGAAACACATACGGCTCGACTCCAGTACAATATAACACTAAATCAAATTAGACCTATTTGATCCCGCGGGGGGAATCCAATTTTCAGCTTCACCCAGCTGATTGCTGCCCAACTAGAGCCGTTTAAGGCTAAGTGTCTTGCTTCAGGGACACATTGCTGGGGGGCTGGGAATCGAACCTGGGACCTTCTGCTTGCTTCCCAGGCGGGCTCTTTAACCCATTCAGCGCAACCCGTTGTGGAGCTTGTAGATCTGTCATTTTTTTGTTGAAATACTCAAGTAAAGGCAATATACCACAACAGTATGCAGTACTTGAGTAGTAAATATACTTAGTTACTTTACCACTGCACTGGAGTTGCACAGCTTCCTATGTGGATCCTGGAATCATGTCCACATGATTTGATGTTTAAACTACATTATCTACTTTTGATGTGTTTTTTCAGTTATCGGCAGTAGGGCTGGTTTCATTCCCCCTGGCTCTTGTCTTCTTGCACTTTGTGTGTCTTTCCCTTTTTCCTTTTCTCTGTCTTCACCTCTTATCTTCCCTTTTTGTCCTCTTTACCTCTTTAATTTGTCTTCTATTGACCTGCTTATTTCTTTTCATCAATTTCTCAGTCTAGCAGCCCTCTTTAGCTCAATATTTCATACTGTGTATCCATGGTCTAATATCTGGATAATTGTGTTTGCTCATTGATTGCATGCGAGTGCGAATGTTGACACACACACACACACACACACACACACACACACACACACACACACACACACACACACACACACACACACACACACACACAGGAACAATCAGGACACCGCAACCTCAAGGTTGACTGTAAAAATAAAATAAAAAGACAACGACAACATCACCATTGACTTATGTCCGTCTGCATTTCTCTTCTTGAACTGTTCATCCTCATTTCTATTCCTTCGCATCGACATTGCAATAGTATCAGACCTAAAAGCACACCGCGTGTTGCTGATGTCACGGCGTCGTCGTTGTGAGCTTGTAGGTCGGTGCTACGCCGTCGTGCAAAGCCAAGTATCTGGGCTTTTGTGGTTTGTTGTGAATCCATCCATGTTGAGGCTCTGCTGAGGCTTCAGACTAATAGACTCCACCGTGTTGACTTGTTTGTAGCAGCTCCCAGAGCAAGGATTAGCCTTAGCTCCATGCTAGCTGGAAGCAGCGTTGCCAGATTTTGTGAGGGAAATGAGCCAACACCAGGTCCATGACAACATTTGAAAATAGCCGATCTACAAGCTCTCTTCGTAGATCGGACACATGCATATTAACGTGTGCCATGAAAATGTTTAAGAACCACTGGTTTATAAACATTAGGAAACGAGCCCAAATAAGCAACTACACTTTATAAAATGCTACCTGCAACTATCAATATTAAGAGAGAGAATATAAGCGACTTTACAGAAAAAAACAAGCCCAAAGTCTCCCATATAAGCAGACATGGCAACACTGTCTGGAAGCAGAAGAGAGGTGTTGTTAGCTTAACGTAAATTTCCTTACTTGACTCCCTCAATGCGTTTTCCTCCTTTGGTCACCCCTATGTTATACTTGACCGGAGTCCCCCGGGGTCTAGGCACCCTACTTTTTTTCCTTCTGCACCAAATCGTTTCGCCACAACAAGCTCACAACTTATCGCGATGTGTTATGAACTTGTAGATCTGCTATCTTTGCAAAGTGTTTGCCCCAGAATAGGAACATTAAGGTTTATGTAGGTAACATCCCCGAGCACGTGGTCTCTCTCTCTGTCTCTCTGTCTCTCTGTCTCTCTCTCTGTCTCTCTCTATCTGCCAGAGCAGGGATTAGCCCTTGTGCCATGTTAGCTGGAAGCAGAAGAGAAATGTTGTTCAGCTTAGCGCAGTTCCCCCCCCCCCCAAAACCCAATCAGTGTTGAATTAAGTAAATCAAATAAACACACCAATTCACTGCGTCATCATCCATAATTGAAAATGAGACTGTTTAAGTCTGGCAGCCACTTTGCTTGCCGTTCAGCTTTGGGCTTTGTCCTAATTGTGTGTGGTTGATTTCAAAGTTGTTTTCCTCCAAAGTGTATTAATGGTGTTGTTTATATATTGGGTTAGCCGTGCAATCGCAATAATGGCGCTGTAATGGAGAGTTAGCTATGTTTATGTTCCCCAAACCCTCAGTCAATTCACAGTTTATAGGATAAGGCCTTGTTCTCTAATCCAGGATGACACATCATATCTGTTGGGTGGAAACCTCATGCGTCCAAAACAGGCTACTTTTCAGGATTCAAATTCAAAAACCGCAAAAGCAGCAGATCTACAAGCTCAACATGCGTCGCTTTGAGCTTTTAGATATGCTACTTATGATGCTTTTGTGTGACGCTGTAGTATGTTAGTATGATCAAGTAGGCCGTTGATTTATGAAAAAAACACAAACAACATTGAGATTGGAGGTGTCTGTCCTACAGAGACGATATGCCATAGTTGTTTATAGATGTTGTGATACTATCATATACTGTACGTACAGACCCCCCCCCTTTCCAATTAGCCCCACAGTGTTTATCCCTCCTGTAAATATGAACTCACTGCTTAACAGAAACAAACTTTACAGTATCACCCGTATTGCCTCCAAAATCATCGGACTTCCCACACACACACACTTGCTGATATGAACAATAAGGCCATCACACTCTTAGAACTTTCGATAACAAATGACACTAATCATCCCCTGTATCGCTACTTCGACCTCATGCCATCTGGTCGGAGATACAGAACCCTAAAGTGGAATAAGGTTCGTTTTAGCAGGAGTTTTGTCCCCTCAGCCATCGCAGCATTAAACCAACTGCCCCGTCCATAGGAGGGTTTTCTGTGTACAGTGGGGACCTCATGTTTTTGTCTTGTGATATGTTGTTTTTGTTGTTATGTTGTTTTTTGTTATTAACTCATTCAGTGCCACTGGACGTCTAAGACGTCCGTCAATATAAGCCATGAGTGCCACTGGACGTCTAAGACGTCCCAAAAAAAAAATACAAAAAATGTTCAGAACCCAAGATATGATGATTTGAAAATATTCTGCTCCATTCACTCTTTGTTTAACTTCTTACTGAAAAAGGCTGTATCTCGGCTCCTAAGCACTTTTTTTTAACAATGAATTTTGGCTGTGGCACTCAGAGCCAAACTGCCATAAATAAGCCGGGCACTGAATGAGTTAACGAACAGACCTTGTGAAGACAATGTTCCCCTTGGGCACAATAAACATTATTATTATTATTAGGTTTAAATATTCAATCATTTTGCTGCCATCCCAAAAGTGGGTGTGTCCTGCCTAATCGTCTTAATGGCGTCTTTCTCTTTCTCTCTCTTTCTCTTTCTCTTTCTCTCTCTCTCTTCTCACTCCCTCGCCATATGCTAATGCCCCCTTTTCCTGTCCCGGTCGTGTCATTGGTCAGCAGGCCTCATTAGGATTCGCGGCGCATCGGCGTGTGTGCGTTCATCACTATGTCGCCTTGCCAACCGCAGCGCCTGTAGGAAATGGATGTCTCTTTTGCTCAGCAATGTGGAGGTAAAAACAGAGTCATTCACCGCAGTGAGAGCAACTAAATCTCCCCGACTTTTAGCTTCTAACGGTGCAGGTCTTCTCTGAACCCCCCCTCCCCTCTCTGCAGCTCCAAGTTAGTAAAACACCAATGTAAATTGTACAGCAAGAATACAAAACAATCAATTAAAAATATTCCGGGTTTTCCGGGTTGAAAGTGGATAATACCAGACCAGTGCCAACAGTGCTTTTTTTTCCTTCTATCTCCAGCGGCTTCTTCCCATATCGGCGCACACCATCTCAGTTCAATTCCATTTCTCAGCGCTCGCATTGTGAGAGCTCAAACAATGATTCATTGTGCCCGTAATGGCAGCTTTGTATTGCCTTGATGCTGACACCGTCATATCGTCACAGCTCTTTGTTTAGCTTTTAGATAATGACAAGTGTGACAAGTGGTAGCTGTTGGAGGTAATTACATTGGTATTGTAGTGCATCAAAATGCCTCTTGGCTTTGTCTTCAAAAAGGCATCTTACACGAATCGACGCTACGAAGCCTCTTACTGTTAAAGGGCATGACCACTGTGGTAGAGGTTTGGGTTGTGTAGTTACCTTGCCATGATGTAACTCCAAAGATAGACAAGAAATCAAAAATAATTGCTCCATTGATCCGGATCTTCAAATAGTAAAATGAACAGGAATTTAACATTTTTCTTAAAAAAAAAAAACAGTACTGGGTTTGGGGATTTTCTATATTGTCTCAATCAGGTTTGTTTGTGTTTGTTTACGTGCGAAAAGAGCTCACCGTACAATATAAGTCAATGAGGAGCATATTTTGAATCATCAATTTCTAATCAATGGAGCAATTATTTTTGATTTCTTGTCCACCTTGGAGTTACATCATGGCAAGGTAACTACACAACCCAAACCTCTACCAAAAGTGGTCTTGCCCTTTAAGCTTTCACAGAGCAAAGTTGAGGCTTTAATTGGCCTCCCCAGTGACCACTACTTCATGTTAAAATCGCATCATGCTAGCGTCATGTCCAGGGGGTGTGCTTGCATATCAAGCCGCCTCACCCCACTGAAACAGGAGATAGTTTCCTGACCTACTGGGCCTCATGGCTCAGGAACTGTTGGTTCCTAAGGCTGCTTACTTTGTTTGTCCTGTATTTAAAATGTCTTCCCCATGCCTTTCCCAGCATGAAAAGCCTGAAATGACCATCTTCTCCAAGATGGCGGCTTCCATCACCTGTCTCACAGTGTGCCTTTTTTTTCCATGCAGCTGTACAGTAAATCCCAGAATCCCTATCGGGGCTCCATGTAGCGGGATTAGCCCCACTAAGGCCTGCTACATGCCCAGGGACGGAGCGAGAGAATGAAACAGCTTTTCATCTGTCTGAAATCCACCAGGTCACACCCCGACTAAAGGCATGCTGTCGGTCAGATGGAGGTTGTGTGTGTGTGTGTGTGTGTGTGTGTGTGTGTGTGTGTGTGTCGTCATACATGTATGCAGTGATGGAAGAAGTACTCACACGTTTTACCCTAAGTAAAAGTATCAATACTGCAGTGTAGAAATACTCTGTTACAAGTAAAACAATACTGTATTAAAATGTACTTGAGTAAAGTACACAAGTATTAGCATCAACATATACTTAAATTACCAAAAGTAAAAGTACTCATTGTGCAGAATTTCACAAGTTCAAATTGTATACAAATCTTTTGAAAATAGCAGATCTACAAGCTCACATGTGTCATATCATGGCACATTGTGAGCTTGTAGATAGGCTATTTTCAAATGGCCGAAATATATTGGTGGTTAAAATCTACAAAGTAGTAATTAAAAGTAAAAGTTTTGAAAATTGGAAATACTGAAGAAAGTAAAAATACCTCAAAATTCTACTTAAGTACAGTACTTGAGTAAATGTACTTAGTTACTTTACGCCACTGCTTGTATCAGCATATTGCTACAGTAACACTGTGTATACTCGTCGCTGTCTGTTGTAAAACCTTGCATTTCCAAAACTGTTACTTTTCAGTTAATGAAAAAAACAGTGTTTCTGGTAGAAAGTGAAAAACAAAACAAAAACCAAAAAAACTCCTTGGGTTCCAATCGATCCAATTCTGTTATTAGTCTCTAACTCTTGTTGATACTTTTAAATTATAAAACCCACAGACTTAAAGGTATCATGACATTCACTTTTACACCACATTCAAAGTCTTTGTCCTGGTCCTTCAAAAGTGTACAAAAAGTTTTAAGTGAATATTCCATTCCAGTGATCCATGGCAGGTGTTTTTCTCTCACATTTCTAAAGCCTTTTCAACTGCAATGAAAAAATAAATCTTTGCCTGCGGGTGTCGCTGGTGAGGGATTTTGCCTGTCAATCATCGCCTCTGCTCCGCCCCCCCCCAAAGGAAAGGATAGGGGAGGGGCGAGGAGGAGAGTGGGCGGGATTAATCGACTGTGACCTCACTGTCGAAGGGCCAAGCTCAGATTACTTTTCAGCCTAATTATTCAGAAAACCCCAGACCACAGAAAATCCACTGAATGTTCTAAGTTCAGGTTTTTTGGGTGTAATTGAGGTCATAAAACCCCAAATAAAACATTGAAAATAAAAAAAGTGAAAATGAATGTCATGATACCTTTAAAGGTATCATGACATTCACTTTTACACCACATTCAAAGTCTTTGTCCTGGTCCTTCAAAAGTGTACAAAAAGTTTTAAGTGAAAATTCCATTCCAGTGATCCATGGCAGGTGTTTTTCTCTCACATTTCTAAAGCCTTTTCAACTGCAATGAAAAAAGAAATCTTTGCCTGCGGGTGTCGCTGGTGAGGGATTTTGCCTGTCAATCATCGCCTCTGCTCCGCCCCCCCCCAAAGGAAAGGATAGGGGAGGGGCGAGGAGGAGAGTGGGCGGGATTAATCGACTGTGACCTCACTGTCGAAGGGCCAAGCTCAGATTACTTTTCAGCCTAATTATTCAGAAAACCCCAGACCACAGAAAATCCACTGAATGTTCTAAGTTCAGGTTTTTTGGGTGTAATTGAGGTCATAAAACCCCAAATAAAACATTGAAAATAAAAAAAGTGAAAATGAATGTCATGATACCTTTAACCACTTCCAAACTGGCCTCCCTATGTTTGGCATGTCATTATATAGGCCAAAACATTCCAAAGATCTTCAAAATGTTCTTAGAAGCAATTTGTTGTGAGTAGGGCTGTCACGATTACGAATTTAAGTTGATGATTAATTTTCTCTCAAATAATTGGTTTAATTGTTTGTTTGGCATTGTTGAACATTGGAACATTATGAATACAAATTAAATGTATCTTTGTCTTTTAGGCTTCATAATCCCAAAAATCCACAGGGCAGATATGACAAATAGCTTAAATATACAAAGAAATTATTGACATATTTAATAATGTTATACATCTAAAAAATTACAGAAATAGCAGATCTACAAGCTTACAAGCTAGTAGAACTGCTATTTTTGCTATTTTTAATGTTTGATAATGTGTGTACATTTTTCAACATGGAAACGATTATAGCGATTATGCGAAAATAATTGCGATTATCTCAAATAATTGCGATTAGACGATTATGTTCGATGCTTTTGCCAGACACTGTGAAACTTTAAAAAAGGTGAAATATGGAGCACGAGGCGTTCTGCCCAACAGCGACGTTATGCATGCGTCTGTGTGTCTGTACCTTGCGACTCATAATCTGATACAGACACATTTTCAAAACGTGCTTTTTGTGAGACTTTGTTAGAAAGTGTACGCGTACAAGGCAGATAGCGGCCTAATGTGCTTCACATTTGGATTCCATTAACGATAGGTCTGTGCCTCTACCTTATCTGAGGCACACACACACACACACACACACACACACACACACACACACACACTCACACTCACACAGAGCAGTCTAATCGTTTCCGTGGAGCCTTGGTCCCAGCTGTGATGTCTGTTCAACAATGGGAAATAACTACGTTTAATAAATATGTTTAATCATATACGGGCAGCCGAAGCTTAGTGGCACTGCTACCCGCTCCATCCCCCCCTATACCCCGAGCGCTCGTCATGTCCATCAGCTGGCTGAAGCTGAAACTCAATTCTCCCCCCCCCCCCCCCCGTGGGATTAATCAAGGTCTACCTTTTTTTTTTCATGCATATTGTACGCACATGGGTGCACATGAAACCTTCAGAGACGAGGCTGTCATAACTCACAAAACACTACTTTCCTTACATAACTTCCATGTTTGCCTCTTTTACTAACACCCCACCTCTCTGTCTCTCTGTCTCTCTGTCTCTGTCTCTGTCTCTGTCTCTCTGTCTCTGTCTCTGTCTCTCTCTCTCTCTGACTCTCTATCTCTCTCTCTGTCTCTCTCTCTCTCTCTATCTCTCTCTATCTCTCTGTCTGTCTCTCTCTCTCTCTCGCTGTCTTCTCTCTCTCTGTCTCTCTCTGTCTCATTCTTTGGGTGTTTCTCCACTGGGGGATTTGAGGAGCCAAGCTAAGTGTGTCTAATCTGTAAGCTCAGGCAACACGGCATCTAATGTGCAGCACGGATCTACCTGCAGACTCCCAACAATACAGCACTTATACAGCTGACCACCCAAGCAGAGCGAGGGGGGGCAGGAACAGACAAATGGAAAAGTATAAAGTCAGCATTGTATGGAGAAGGGAAGGAAGCAAATGGAGGGCGGCGGTGTACGGAAGTAAGAACGTAAAGAACCGGAGGTAAACAGAGCGGAGGCCGCGAAGAACAAGTGAAGAAGGGAACGTGAAACGGAGGGAGAGAGAGAGGGAGAGCTTGGTATAAAGGAAGGTTCACAGCAGGAACGGAAAAGTTAAAAAGATCACAAAAATAAATCTGCCCGCAAAACCCCAGGCCCCCCTGACCTTTCTTAAATGTGCTTTCTGTAGCACCACTATCGGGGGTTATATCCCCCTGAGGTGAGCTGCAGCCAGGGGCCAGCAGGGGGTCCGGCCAATGAGAGAGGAAATGTGGTGGAGGGGGGGGGGGAGGGGTAAGCAACATGCAGCACTTTCTAAATTGAAGTCAATAACACAGTCCATTGTATCACAGCCGGCCCTCCCACTCACTGCTGGATCACAGCACTGAGAGCTGAGGAGGGACTCGCGTTGATTGAGTCCACAAACATATCACCACACCACACCAACACCGGTACACTCTACCCCTCACCTCACCCAGTGGTGGAAAAAGTACTGTTTTACTTAAGTAAAAGTATCAATAATGCAATAAAGAAGTACTGTTACAAGTAAATGTCCGGAATTCAAAATGTACTTGAGTAAAAGTACAAACGTATTGGTATCAAAATGTACTTAAAGTACCAAAAGTAAAAGTACAACATTTTTTGAAAATAGCAGATCTACAAGCTCACAACGTGTCGCGATGCGACACGTTGTGAGCTTGTAGATCGGCTATTTTCAAATAGCCTATGTATAAAATGGGGCTGAAGTGGTTAATGTATGTTTGAATGTAATAATTTATACCTGAAAAGTAACTAGTAACTAAAGTTTTCAAATAATTGTAGTGGAGAAAAAGTACAAGATTTGTCTCTGAGATGTAGTGGAGTAGAAGTAAAAGTACTGAAAATTGGAAATACTCCAGTAAAGTAAAAGTACCTTAACATTGTACTTAAGGACAGTACTTGAGTTAATGTACTTAATTACTTTACACCACTGACCACACACCACACCAACAGCGGTACACTCTACCCCTCACCACACCAACAATGGCCCACTCTACTTTGGTTCCAATTGATCCAATGTTATTATTTAGTAACAAGCTCTTAATATTTTTCTTTGGTTAAAATATAACATTTCAGAGTTACAGACCCATAAGGGACAGTTTGGACCCCTGGTGTTGAGAAACGGTGTGTACTACAGTGTACTGCACTACAGTATACTGTACTGCATCATGCTGTACTACAGTATACAGTATACCGCATCAACACCAGCTGGATGAGGTTTGGCCACACACTCGTGTGGGTGAACACCCACAAAGAAAAAAATTCTCTCTCGCCCCCATTTCTTTCTCTCTCTCTCACACACACACTCGCACACGCACACACCACACACAGCGTGAGCGCACGCATGCTATACCGCACACTTGACGACTAAGCAGCAGCACGATGGTACATGGCAACTGAGGGAAAAAGTGCTAGAAAAAAAAAAGCTGAGCGACCGAGATGACAGGAATGAATTGAATTAAACAAACAGAAGCACACACACACACAAGCCCAGGCTCCTCACTGGAGACCTTGCCGGGCTTTTATTCTTCCACTGGCTGTTGTTTGCAATCCTGCTAATGCAGGCAGATCTGAGACACACATGCACACACAGCCCAATTTCCCCTCAAATCCCCTTTTCACATGTTAGCATTTCTACACAGCTTCAGGGGATTAAAGCCGGCGCGTCTATACGCTCTGCCCTGAGCCGAGAGCTGTACAGCAAAATGTAGAATTGAGTTATCGGTAGACACGAGACGTGCGTACGCGTGCGCGCGCACGTGTGTGTGTGTGTGTGTGTGTGTGTGTGTGTATACTTATATTACTATACCTGTGAGGCCAAATGTCCCCACAAGTATAGCATAATTTCAGAACTTAGACAAGAGAAAGGGTTGTTTCATGGTCATAGGTTTAGAGTTATAGCTGATTTATACTTTACACCCAAAATAGCAAAATCTACAAGCTCACAATGCATTGCGCTCTGACGCGTTGTGAACTTGTAGATTGTCTGTGTCCGCTATGTGAAACTGGTACACTACTAAATATAAGTAGGATTTTAGTGTTGGGGTTAAAAATGCTCCCCCCCAAAAGATTGAAAAAACTGCATTAATAATAATTATGTCCTCGTAAGTTTAGTAATATCAACGTGTGTGTGTGTGTGTGTGTGTGTCCGTGCGTGCTCACTCATGCTAACGTTTCCTGCACGTTCTACCAGAAACACTGTTTAGCTAGTGGAAAAAATAAATGAATCTGATGATGGCTGCATTAATGGTTTTGGGCACATCCGTGTGCACGGTATGGAGCATGTTTTGTTTGGCGCTAGCACTTTTTCAGCAGACCCTCACTCACTTTTGCTGATCCAAATGCAAAAGAACACGAACTGGAGACTCTGCAGTTTCTATACTACGCTCCTCTGTCGTTAGTGCGTATAGGGTCTGTAGATCGTGGATCAGGTCAAATATCACTCATCGCACCAAGGTGATGGAAGCTTATGGGCTTTGATTTATTTCCTGTCGCTGTCGGGATGTTAATTTATGAATGGCAAAATCCCCCGCGCCATATGTCCCTTTTTCCCACCGGGCACCTTTGCATGCATGCGTGCGTGTTTGTGTGCAACAGATAACGAACAAATTCCGCACAGTTTTCATGTCTACCGCTGCGTCGTGTGGCGTAGAGTGTTCTCCTGTCTGGAGAATAAGGCACACGCATATACATGTATACCTACTCAGATGCATATCTGTGTATGTGTACTGTAAGGAATGGCTTAAATATTACATGGAACCAAGGGAATTGGCTAAATGAAGCGTAAACCTCTCTCTCTGCCTCTGCGTTTCTCCCTTCCAACCTCCTGTTATACATTCCGTACTGCTTCCCCTCATTACACACACTTAAAACTGCAATCTGGAAGCTTTTTGTTGATATTTACTTTGCATTTGTCATAACAGGTGGACAGAAAGATGCAAGTACTGCATGCACGAGTTTATTTATTCACAGGCACTGTGCCTTTGATAGGAACCGCATTTACTCTCTGTGATAACGTCATTTTAAAATGTTATCGTGTTTGTGCTCGTGGCAGATCTGACCACATCGTATAAAATGTGCTAGGCCAAGGACCCCTTAGCTGAGAAAGAGAGAGCTGAAGCAGGGACCCCCACTACATGTTGGATTCATGTTGATTTGTATTTTCAGACATTTAACCACTTAAACCCTTACTAGTTTGTAAACTTGACCTTTGGCAGTGTGTATGGTCTGCTCTTTGTTTCCCTGTACACCAATCCTCTTCGCCGAAAATAGCCGATCTATAAGCTCGCAACGCATCTGCGTTTTGAGCTTGTAGTGTATTTTTGGCTAATGTTCCCCCCAGAATAGGGATGCGAGGTTTTATTGTTTATCAAATGGATCCCCAATAGCTGACACCGGAGCGACAGATAATCTTCCTGGGGTTTAAAGGGATTAATTAAAAGATCACACAAAGATTTGCCCCCCCCCCCTGCAGTATCCCTGAGGACCCACTAGGGGTCCCGGACCCCCTTGTGGAAGACGCCTGTGCGAGGTAGATGCGACCGTATGGTGAACGATAGATGTGACCGCAGCTCGCACGGGGTCAGCCATTCACTCTTTCCTCTTTATTCCCCACCCTCTTCTTATCTCTAATTTATTGGTTCCTTTTTCTAAACCTCTCTCTCTGCTTGTGTGTGTGTGTGTGTGTGTGTGTGTGTGTGTGTGAGAGAGAGGGAGAGATGAGGTCTATAGTGAAAGCCCATCATGCCCAGCGGCTATGTGTCCTGCCCCCCCCCCCCCCCCCCACACACACACAGAGAGAACATCAGAGACTCCTAGAGATGCTGACGACAGCATGACTCTCTCTCTCTCTCTCTCTCTGTCTCATCTCTCACCTTTATTTTTCACTCTGCACTGAGATATATTGCATTTTTTTTTTTTGCCGCTACTTTGTCGTGTTGCTGCAATGTCGAGGAGTCCAATCTCAGGAATGTTCTGCTCATATTGTTCCTGTATATTCGGTGTAACAATCCAAATCTTGAATTAATACACAGACTCACACGCTCAAGTCTCTCAGACAGAACAGGGGAAATGCAGAATTTCCATAGCGTCCCTATTGTGGTTTGAACATTCTGCGAAAATAGCCGATCTACAAGCTCACAGCGCATCGAGATCAGCTTTTTCCACCGGAGAGATTTGGTGTAGTACTAAGGCAGGTACTATAACGAGAACAAATGACATAAATGTCATGTTGTGTCTGGGATACCAGTCTGAAAACAGGGCGGGACATATCACAGATTGATTGCCATTTGCAGTAGCCAATGGGACGAAGATAACCGTGGCGGTGTGAGCTCTGCTCTGAGTTCGCCTGTCGGGTCAGGAAAATAAGGAAGTAACCTCAACATAATTGTGGCTTATTTGTAAATCTGTGTATATTAAACATGTATCCCCTATCAAATCTCTTAACTCATTAACACATTGACTGCCAGTCGCGTAGATCTACGCAAACCTAAATAATTGCGCAGCGTGCCAGTCGCGTAGATCTACGAGAAGTGGTATTTTTTTTCTTTTTTTTTCCCGGCCTTAAAGGGTTAAACCATTCAAACCAATCACCAAAAAGTCAACGCTAAACGCCCACATCTTGACAAAACGCCCACGTATGCCAGTAAAAAAAAACAATCCTTCTTGCCCTCCAGAGAGAGGGAGGACCGTTTTTGACTCTTGCTAGCCTTTACTTTACACGACACGGCATTCATTTATTTTTCATAGCTATGTTAGCCAAAGGCAACAAAAAGGTCAACAAGACGTCATATAAAGTAAATCCCTGATTTGTCGGGATGGAAGTAAATGATGTTTGTGTTTGAGCACATCTGTTTACTACAGTCTGTGTCTCATTTGTGACATTGGTCCAGGTCACCGTCACGCTCCAGTTGTTTTCTCCGTTTTCGTGGCTTGTTTCAACACACACACACACACACACACACACACACACACACACACACACACACACACACACACACACACACACACACACACACGGGAGTGGCATGCACACACAGATTAAACCAATGTAATTTGTCTTCCGAGACAGTCCTTGGTTTCCCCTGTCATTTGGTTGCCACTCATTCTTTTGACGTTCTACTAATAAATGAGAACCGACTTCAAAGCTTCAAAGTTTCGTGACATTATTACCTGTATTTCCCAAGAGTTACCGAATAGGAAACTGTCTCCTATTTATTTACTCCTCGTCCTGTTTCCTATTTGCTCCTCATCATCCATCACCCCCAATAATGAGTGAACGAAGATACGCATTAAGGCTGCACCCTTCAATTATGTTCTTAGCCATTATTCTATCGATTATATGTTTTCGATTCATCTAATAAAAATCGATATGGTCATACAAAGTTACACACACACATGTCGTTGCTGTCGGGCAAATTAACGCCCTGCTTGATCATACTACAGCGTCACACAAAAGCATCACAAGTAGCAGATCTGCAAGCTCAAAACGTGGCGCGACGTGACGCATTTTGAGCTTGTAGACCTGCTATTTTTTTTCTTCCCACCCCACAGAGACGAGGTGTGTGTGTGTTTGTGTGTACTTATAGACTAGATTGATTACTGTGAAACAACTTAAGCCCTAATTTATACTTAACAGATTTTCTACAAGATCACAACGCACCGCCTCACGCTGCGTTGTGATCGTGTAGAAAACATAATACATTACAATAAATAATCGACTTATGCATGTATTTATTAAGTCCATTAGTTTGATTAACAGTTGCACCCCTAATGTGCATACACACATACTATACTGTATAGTGCATACACACACACACTATACTGTACAGTGCATACACACACACACACACACACACACACACACACACACACACACACACACACACACACACACACACACACACACACACACACACACACACTATACTGTACAGTGCATACACACACACTGACCTTTTCATGTGAGACAGTCGGGAACAAAACGTACCTGTACTCAGAAAGCACTTTAGCCAGTCAAACGGGAGACGTCTATCACTGATAAGGATTCAATTCAAAACACTGGACGTCTTTCAAGCCAGACTATCTCTTCCACAATCTTACCAATGGTACAGACAGTGTGTAATTCCACCCTGTAAAAAAAGTTGGGAACCGGAAGCTGCCATCTTCCCGATTAATCGAAGTTTTACCTCGAAGAAAGAGGTTATTAATGTTGGTTAGCCAGTCAGTCAGTCAATCCGTCCATCCTACACTTGAGTCCTAAACGAGATATCTCAACAACCGCTGGCTGGATTGCCAAGCCGTGTGCTGGACCTTTTTGTTCTACGCACGATGAACCCAACAGCACCTTTGCTCTAGCGCCACCCCAAAATTATAATTTGCAGCACACAAGATGTATTATGACGTAATGGGCAGATTGCAGTATGAACCCTTCTGATGTTGGTTACCTCATGGCCCACACATGCACGCACGTGCACGCGCGCATGCACACACATACACACACACACACACACGCATGCACGCGCACACGTAATTAATTGACAACTTAATAATGCAGAAAGCCAGGAATTTAATCTTGTACCCAGTCCGTGTTAAATATTAAATGTTTCTTCTAAGTATATGGGAATACTGTCTCTAAGCATTTCTTCAGGGTGATTGCTCTCTCTGCCACCTTGCTTTACCAGTTCATTGAGGTTCTTCTGCACGTAATGGTGTGTGTGTGTGTGTGTGTGTGTGTGTGTGTGTGGGTGTGTCTCTGTCTGTCTTTATGTGTTTATGCGCACACATTGAATGTCTCCTGTGTTCCTATTCTTGTCTGGGGATTTGCTGACTTCGGTGTCTATGTACTTTTCCTCAAGGTTGGCCATTAGTTTCTTCTTGTTCTCCTACTGCGGTCCAGATATCTATTTGTTAGTGGAATGGCTCCACTGTGCAACAGCAGCAAGCGGTTCAAGATCGATGGAGTCACAGGGGTCCAATGTTGGCCACTCTGTTCTGGAGGAAATGGTTAAGCTCTCTACTTGCTCACCGATATGACAGTGGTTCCCACTTCCCAGCCTTTTCTACTGTGGACCAGGGCCCACTTGCACATCTCGAAAGTGTCCACATTTCAGAGCACGTTTACTTTAATGACCAGTCAATCGATTGTGTTCCAGGTTGGATCAATGGAACCGACTTAAGTATTCTTTAAGTTCTGATTGATTCTTTTTTTTCAAGGTTTAAAGAAAAATAAATGTATTTAAATCTTAAGCGGTTTGCCATATGACATCTTAAGCAGCCATTCAGGCTATGTTCATGGCAGCACACATCGATTTGTGTCCTGTTCAGAACCACGGTAGAACAGTGAAGCTGCCGTCGCCTGGTGGTCAAATCTGGGATTGCAAGACTTCTGCATTTAAAACGCTACTGCACATGCTTCTACCGTTTGAAACCCTAGTGCGTCTGCTCGGTGCTCAAGTCTTCCGTATGTGGGCACCAACATTTTCGGGCTCGTTTCTAAAGTGTAGTTGCTTATTTGGGCTTGTTTCCTGAGGTTGTTGAACCAGTGGTTCTTCAAGATTTTCTTTAGACATTTTTGAAATAGCTGATGCATACACAATATAGGTTTAAAGTGCTCATGGGGCTTAGTCGCTTCGTTTGGGCTTGTTTTCCTAGACCCGGTTGCTTATTTCACTCACACAATCTGGCGACAATGTCTGAATACACTGGTCCGCGTGATCACTTGCAAACAACGGTGTGTACAGTCAATCACTTTTTTGCCTGCCGTATGAACAAATCTTGACGGGGTAGCTTGACGGGGCACTAGGTCTTATCAAAGGCACCCTGCTGGTTCTTCAAGTGAATTCGGCAACAGTCGTTTTTTTTAGCTTGTTAGTTAAATTTGAGTAAGATCAGAGAGATAAAACTAAGATTAAAGCTGCGCTATGCAACTTTCCTCTTCTACCCTGGATTTGAACCTGGTTTCCTGCTTTAAATGAATTAAATTTACCATTGAGCTAATAGAGCCTGTCTGCTTGCTCAGGGGATAAATTGAATCTTGCATATATGGATATACTATACCGTGTATACCGACTATTAGCACCTCATACCTGAGGTAACCGCGTAAAAAGTGAAGTTGATGTGCCTGTAGTAGTAGGTGTGCGAGTCACGTTGGTAAGTCTGGCTGAATGCCTACAGTACATTGTAACTCATTTAGACCTGTGGCCGCTTCGAAATCCTACCAAAATGTTCTGAAAAAAAAATACCACTAGTAATGTTGCTCTATACATAACATGTTAAATTGTGCGTGCATGTGTGTGGGCCTGCCTGTTTATTGATGAAGAGCTCCTCATCTTACTTGTAAATGTGCTCTCCTTCACTCACACACCTGGCATGTGTGACGCGGAACAGCTCTCCTCCCCTCATCATCATTCTTCTTAAATAATGAGCCAGAGGAAAGTGCTGAATAGAGTGCTTTCACTGTGTGTTTTGTCGTTCAGATCCATGGCCCGTTATGGAGTTCCTGTCAAATGAAACAAACGGAATCCACGTGGCTCCAATGAGCCCGTGTTAGCGGGTCATCCATGATACATGGGGTCTTCAACCAGGGGTCCGGGACCCCTAGGGCATTGGTTCCCAAAGTGGGGTCCGGGGACCCCCGGGGGTCTTTGGTGGGGTTCTAGGGGGTCCCCAGCTAAAGTAGTTAATGTAGCATCACAATCATTTTAACCACTTTAACCTTTTATACTTGGGCTATTAAAAATGTGCAGATCTACAAGCGCATAGCACGGCACTCTGTGCCGTGCTATGAGCTTGTAGATCTGCTAATAAAAAAAAACAAAAAACATTTGTGAACACCTTTTAACACAAATCTTTGTTTCTGGGGTTCCCCGGCACAACATATTTTCAGATGGGGGTCTGCGGCCAAATATTTATCAATTTGGGGGTCCTTGACATGAAAATGTTTGAGAACCAATGCCCTAGGGGGTCCTCAAAGTTACTACAGGGGGCGGGGGGGTACAACTTGCCTAGTTGCACTTGTGTTAGAATGGGCAGATTTTATGTGTGTGTGTTTGTAAGCATTCCCTCACATTCACACACTTATTTGTGCGCATGCATGCTTATTTGTGTCCAATCACGCACATGTGCATCCATGTGTATAATTGGCCGACCGCCTTCTCGTGCTTCCCCCATCATCTCATCCTCCTTCCACGTCCGTCTGTCAGTCCGTCCGTCCGCGGTGCACACCCCCCACGGGGCATCAGAAGGCCTCGCTAGATGTGACATAACCCTGTAGTAACTCCCCCCCCCATTCCCCCCCATCCTCTTGCTCGCATGTCCTGGTTATGCAACGCGTGGCGCTGACTCAGCGGTGAATGTGATGTCACTTCTTTTTAATGAGCGGTCGCTGGGCTGTGACTCGACCTCCGACCCCCTCGGTCCGCTGCCACCTTGGTCGCCACACTTCTGTCTCTCTGTGTGCTTACTGAGCACAAAGCCAGTGGGTTCAAACGGAGGCCGGCAGTGAGCTTGGAAGTCAAACCATCTCGGTCCCCCCCTCCCCCTCCCCTCGGTTTGTCTCGGCGCGTTCATCGTGTCACTTCATTTTGTTTGTCATAGTTTTTTATCAGAGGTGGAAAAAGTACCGATACTGCAATGTAGAAGTACTCTGTTACAAGTAAAAGCACAAAAGTATTGGTATCAAAATGTACTTAAAGTGCCAAAAGTTAAAGTACTAAAATGTTTGAAAATAGCAGATCTACAAGCTCACGATGCGACGCGTTGTGAGCTTGTAGATCTGCTATTTTCAAATAGCCTAGGTATAAAATAACCCTAAAGTCGTTAACGTATGTTTTATAATATAATAATTTATATCTCCAAAGTAACTAGTAACTAAAGTTTTCAAATAATTGTAGTGGAGTAAAAGTACAATATTTGCCTCTGAGATGTAGTGGAGCAGAAGTAAAAAATACTGAAAACTGGAAATACTCCAGTAAAGTAAAAAGCACCTCAAAATTGTATTTAAGTACAGTAATTGAGTAAATGTACTTAGTTACTTTACACCACTGGTTTGTATACGTCTGTTTCTCTGTCTCCAAATGGGTCTGTCTGCTGATCTCTATTCCAGTGTGTCCTCTTTGAGCCTCTGTGTTTCCTGCAGTGCTTTTGGGGGGCAGAGGGGAGAGAGAGAGAGAGAGAGAGACTCACCCTTTTGTCTCTTTCTCCTCTCTCTCTCTCTCTCTCTCTCTCTCTCTCTCTCTTTCTCGCGTCCACATTATGTAAGTGTTTGGTGGTTTGCTCTTGTTTTTGACCCAAACACTCGGTGATGAGTGGAGACACATTAATAGCTCTGTGTTTGGACTGAAAGATATTTACACAGAGATACACAGGCTTTGATTATGGAGTACTGAGGAGAGCGTAGCAGTGGGGATCATGTTTTTGTGTAGAGCTTCTTCTTTGGATGGGCTAATCTGGGGCTAATCTGTAGTGTGTAATTGACTGGATTATGGAATAATATATATATTTTGTCTGTAGTGTAGGGCTTGGAAATATATGAATATACTATCTAGATATTGATATCGAGGTGCCTGGTCAAATATATGTAAACGTTTTCTTTTTACTTTTTAAGCTTGCATATCTGCTATTTTTGAAAATAAAATAAATGCCAATAGCATGCCCAAAATAGGGACCCCCCCAGGTTGAAAGTGCTTAACCAGCTTGCTAGCACCCAACCGTATCGTTGTGCGTCTATAGGAAGAACGACCTCACCAGTTAGTGCTTCCCTCAGTCTCCACCAGTAGTGGAAAGTAACTAAGTAAATGTACTCTGGACTTATACTTACAGAGTACTTCTACATAGCAGTATTGATGCTTTTACTTAACCCATTAAGAGCTGGAACGCATCTGTCTGTGTCACTTTAGATTTATTTGGCTATTCAAAAATAGCAGATATACAAGCTCACGCTATGAGCTTGTATATCTGCTATTTTTGAAAAATCTTGAAAAAAAAAAAATCTTTGGTCCAAAACCTCCCTGCTGGCTGTGACTAAACCACTATGGGCCCCAGCACAGCAACATTGGGTCCTTCACACTCCCCTCGGCTGTCTCTCTCTTCGCCTTGCTCCCCCTCCTCCCCCCTTCCCCCCCACGTCAGAGCCCTGTTCCAGGGCCAGCGTTCTTCTCCGGAAGGTGGGTCCGACACGGTGGGGTCTGTAATCCCATTTGGTTGACGCCACGCTCTTCTCCTAGCTGATTCGATTATAGCTCGCACGGGCTGCTATACCGCCGGCGTGAGTCTGGCGTAAACAAACAAAATAAATCCAGTAAACAAATGATATTACCCGCGATGCCAGGCACGAGACTGAGAGGCTCCAACCATAACCGTTCCTAACCATGTGGTAGCCAGGGGTTGCCAGATCTGCTTATTATAATTTCCCCGCGAGATTTTAGCTGATGTATATGTTATATGTTCTTTTGGGCTGGTTTTCCTAGACCTGGTTGCTTGTTTCTCTCACAGAATCTGGCAACACTGGTGGTAGTATGATTGGATCTTTGAATCTTATTGTTAACTTAAAACTTTAAAATTCTGTATCTCGGGTACTTTTTTTTTTTTTCAATGAAAAAGTCTGGCACTGGCTAAAAAAATATGAAAATACCTCTGGCAGTTAATGGGTTAAACAATAGCAGATATACAAGCTCATAGCGCGGCACCGAGTGCCGCACTATGAGCTTGTAGATCTGCTATTTTTGAAAAATCGTAAAAATGTGTGCAAATCTTTGAATATATATATATATTCTTTTAAAGCAAACATTTTTAACTCAAATCTTTGCTTCTGGGGGTCCCTGGAACAAAATATTGAGATGGGGGTCAGCGGTCCTTGACATGAAAAAGTTTGAGAACCATTGATATACATTAGAAACATACGTTTTTTCAGAATACTACTTTTTTTATTTTATTTAGAAGACATTTGTATTGGAGATGAGAGGTATCGGCCCGACAACGACGATATCATAGCAGGGCGGGTTATGCTCCTGTACTCTTACACTTTCCATAAAATCTATTTAGAATTGTAGAATGCTGCAATTAAATTTTTTTTTTTTTACATAATTTCCACTTTCCTAACGGCAACAAAGCAATATGTTATGCCACAAGCCCTGGACCCTTTAGCCCTCTCTTGTGATCGCTGGCTCTGTGATGTAATCGGTTTAGATGAAAGCAATTAACTGGAGAGGTTATGTGTCTTTATGTGTGTGTGTGTGTGTGTGTGTGTGTGTGTGTGACACCTCACTTGGCAGTGTTGGGTGCCTCCGCTCAGTCACCGCTGAGTTTATGACAACACACCGTGGAGTGGCTCTTCAGCAACTCGCCTCCGCCACTTTTCCCACACTTAGACCCTGACCCGCTGCCTAGCGACGCTCTCCAACACAGCCTAGCAACAACCCCCCCAGCCAATGCTTTCCCTTCTTGACAACCGCCTGGGAAATTGACAAAAAGCCATGTTGAGAAATTCCTCTTGATTTTCCTCTCTGCTTTGTTCACCCCCCCCCCCCCCCATCCGTCTGTCAACGCAGGCAGGGTCTAGGAGGACAGAAATGGCTTTTTGAGTGACACGGGCTGGCTGTGCCATTGGCCATGTCAACCCTGCCGATGGAGGGGAGGAGAAGAACGGTGGAGACAAATGATGATGGTCTGACTATGATTGTCTGGCGGCGCGCAGCCCCCCCCCCCCACCACCCCCTTGCCCGCTTCCCGCTCGTATCTCTCCGTCTCTCTTGTGTTTTTTCCCAGTCGGAGGTCTTTGAAGGCCAAATATCATTGCTGCCGTGACACTAGGTGTGGAAATGTCATTCAGAATGTCACAGAGGTTTCCTTTATCTGCCTGTCTCCCACTCTTGCTTCTCAGCATGCCCTTTTTTTTGGTCCAGACAGACAGACACACAGACACAGACACACACATGACAGACAGACAGACACAGACAGACAGACGGTACACTTAAATCACACCTCACGTGGATAGTCTTTATAGCATTTGTAACTGAATTCTCTCCGAGAGCAAACGGAATCGTGTCACACTTGAGACTTGAAAATATTCAATATCAATCTTTAGCAACGTTTTTTTTCGTGAATCAATTTGATCCAAAGAGATATTTTATCCCTTTGATGTATTTAGCTTTTAAAAAAAAAATCTTGTTAATGGGATGGAGATAAGAATTGTGTGAGAGGAAGCAGAATGGTTATTTTCTTTGTTTGTTTTTTGTTTACCAATCTCTGAAACCGTGCAGCTGAACTCCTGTCTAGCTATATCAGAATCCTCTCACAATTTACAATGTAGGTATTTAGCAGACGTTCTTAATCCAGAGCAAGTAAGCAAGGTAAACACAAGGTAATACATCAAACGCATAGAAATAGTCATCTAGGATTTACCTATCATCAGTCTAAACAGTATAATATAACAAAAATAAATAATCTGTACGTTGACACTATTCAGACTATAGGACGACAGGTAGACAAATGAACCTGAAATCTGTCTACATAACGTGCTATCTAAATGACATTTTAGCCGTGGCATAAGCTTGTAAGGTCGTCGAGGCTAGGGCAAGTTTTGTTTGTGATTGTGTGCAGTCATGGCAACTGCACTTGACAACAGCCCAGTAAAATCCCTGTGTTCATTTAATAATTTCTAACTCTTGAGATTGTACGGGTCCATTTGGTTACATGTGTACACTCTCAGAGTTACATTAACATCTTATCGTGCAGTGACTTCCTGTCCAGCTTTCTCAGATTCTTCTCAAAGGCATCTTCTTTAGTTAACCATGGCAACCACATCTGCTTGACAACCAACGCAGTAACAATCCTATGTTTGTACTGTGCAGTGACCGTTTTAGCGGTCAAGCGAGTGCCGTTTGGATTCATAACAAACATCGGGGGCCGCTCTCTCGCTGTTGTGGGAGCGTTTTTCTTCCAGAGCAGAGGAACGTTATTACCGTTATTTCCCATACTTTAATTTTCTCGCTGCCACATCGGCTTGACCCAGCGATGGTGATGGAGTGCCCGCAGGCTCCGTTGGTTATAATACTCCTACTGTAGGTGGAAATGGGATTCATGGGGAAGCGCCGCTGCCATTTTTTGAGGCGTAATGTGGCTTAATGCACCCCCACCCCCCTCCCCCCCACACACACCGCAGCCCCCTCCCTGCCCCGATCCCTTTGACCACCCCCTGAGTGTGCTCAATGTGGCTTGACTGTCGCCGCCGCCGCCAAAGCGTTCCCCCAGCTCCGGGCAGCGATTTTAAAGATTTGGAACTCGCACCTCCTCACGCTGCTTTCCATCCAATATCCTCGGGCCCCCACCGAGAGAGAGAGAGAGAGAGAGAGAGGGGAGAGAGGATGGGTGTCTAAGCTCCACTGCCGGCACCAGGAGAGAAACATGTTTAAAAATCAAATTGTGGTATTTATCCCACGGTCTTCTGAGCTGTGGTTGGAAGAATGGCTGTTTTCTCACCACAGCCGTTGAGATCTGCGGCGATTATGTTTTAACGTCGGATACGTTTTATGAACAAATCGCCGACTATACCGCATTTCCAGTTTGAAATGCCCCTCCTCTCTCCGATGCGCACTAACCACGCAACTGGAATAATAAGTGATATCAGCAATATTACAAATGTAGCTCAATATTCATCGACCAGGGGCGCCATGTCAGCATGCTCTTAAAAATGAGATGGATTGCAGTTATTGCTGTTATTGATTTTAATAACCAGGCTGTTAAGGGCCCTCTATCCGATCCGCGTGTCGTGTGTGTGTGTCCTTTGAGCCCGCACGACAAATGGAGCCCGCACGACAAATGGCCGCTAAAACTAATTTCACCAGACTCCCTAACACCATTACATCTGCTTTGCTTACTATTTATTAGTGAGACTTTGATGTAAATATAGATTTCTTCTTCCTACCCTGCAGTCTCTAGCGGTGACGGCTGGAGCCCCCCCCCCCCCCGTCTCCGCTAGGTTAACCCGTATCACAGCTCGATCCTCCCTCCACTAGCCGCTGCTGCACCATGCTGTAACCATGGCGACACAGATGAATAGTATGACAGGAAGGTCACGTGACTTGGCGGAGAGCCCCCCCCCCCCCCCCCCCCCGCCAATGGACTATGAGATTGGCCGAAGGGACGGTGTATATCGGTTTGCTGCAATAAAAAAAAGCTCCCTCGGTGCCTCGGCGCACACGCAACGCACACGCAACACGCAACACACACACACACACACACACACACGCACACACAAAGGCACGCTATTGATTGGTTGATCCAGAGAAAGTGTGTGTGTGTGGGGAGGGGGGTTTTGACCAGGGGCCGGATCTAGTCGGTCATTACATGACCAGGGGTCTTTCATTACTCTTATGTCATTGGCCCTCGCAGGAGGAGTTCTCCAGGGCCTGGAGCTGGATTGTTGTCCCCCCCCGTTTTGTGTGTGTGTGGGGGGGGGGGGTTTCATGGAGGAAACAGGAGATTGAAACGTGGAAGGCTGGATGAGGTATCACTAAATCAGTGCTTCTCAAACTTTTTTTAACCCATTAAGACCCTGAAGCCGATTCTACAAAATGTCTTCTAAATCCCAACAGTTTTCTAAAAAAAAGCGTATGTTTCTATATCGGTAGCCTGCTGCAACCCTCCTGATTTCGTGTATAAAGGGGCGTGTGTATAGAGCCGGCGAGAGACGGCGCCTGATCCCATTGGTTCACCGATCTGTCCGTCAACCCCCGCCCCGTTAACACAACATTACGAGCGACGCCCACTGCACTCTGGTTGGTTGGGAAATGAAACACTTCCTCATACCCAGTACAGGCTATAGTTGGGCCAGGCTTTTATTTTTTAGCAAAACTAAGCAATAAAAGCCTGGAGATCGAGGCTACTATATCGGTGGTTCTCAAACTTTTTTATAATTGTCAAGGACCCCAAAAATGATATATATTTGGCCCCGCGGACCCCCCATCTCAAAACACTTTGTTCCAGGGACCCAAAGATTGGAGTTAAAAATGTTTGCTTTAAAATAATACATATATTCAATATATATATATTCATATGTTCAGATCTGCTCACATTTTCAATTTTTTTCCAAAATAGCAGATCTACAAGCTCATAGCGTCCAAAATAGCAGATCTAGTGCCGTGCTATGAGCTTGTATATCTGCTATTTTTGAATTGCCAAAGTGTAAAATAATGCTTTTCACCTCAAATAAAAAAATTACACAGATGCGTTCCAGGTCTTGGGTTAATATCAAGGACCCCCAGTTTGGTATGAATTAGGGCCGCGGACCCTTACGGGGTCGATTTGGTTTCATTTGTACCCCTCTCAAGAGTTGCAGACCCTTAAGGGCACTTCTACAATTACTTGCATAAATGCTGATAAACTTAAGCAGACATGTCACCGAAACGCTTCAGAGAATGTTGACACTCTCCTTGGTTAATGAATCATTTAGTTTTTTCTAATTAAAATCTGGCCTTGCCAACTTTAATGAAAAGACAAGGAATACAGTCAAAGAAGTATGATTCACCACCAAGTTTAACTCTGCTGGTGTTGCCGGTTCGCTGCAGCTTTTTTTCCCCTCCCCTTGACATTTGTTTTGAATAATTTCCCTGAAACTGTTTACCTGAAACAATGATTCATATCGTCGCTGTCGGGACAGAAACCTTGCAGGTCCAAGTTCATCAGGAAATGGAAATAAAAGTATACCTGTGTTCCAATGGATCCACTGCAGTTTTTATTTAGTCACAAGCTCTTTCTAATACTTTTCCTATTGGTGAAATATGTATAAAGTCCACAGACAGACTTTGTGAGCACATTGTGAGCTTGTAAAGCGGCTATTTTAGCAAATCATGCACGATAATTTAAATTTAAAGATTTCTTTGGCTATTCAAAAATAGCAGATCTACAAGCTCATAGCGCGGCACCGAGTGCCGCGCTACGAGCTTGTAGATCTGGTATTTTTGAAAAATCATGTTTTTTTTGCAAATATTTTAAAATATATATTTTTAAGCGGACATTTGTAACTCAAATCTTTGCTTTTGGGGGTCCCTGGAACTATACATTTGACAAATGTTCGCTTTAAAAGATATATATTCCAAGATTTTCAAAAATGGTTCACAAATAGCAGATCTACAGTACAAGCTCATAGGTCCACCCACAAATCATTTTTGTTCTTGTTTTATTGTATTTCATTCCATTCATGTGCCACAAACAAGGTCTATCCATTATATCCATGTGTTCATTGGCTTTGAACACTCGTTCGTTCAGGTCCGTCTGCTCTCACGTCCGTTCGAGGTCGTGCGATAGGAGTCGTTTTATATTGCAAACGTCTAATAATAATAATCCCGGCCGCTAATAACGATTCCGCCTCGCGTCTAACATTACGAGTCACTAACTCACACTGACCGACCATTCGTTTCACATTGTCCGCCGTCGGCCGCGACGGGACAAATGTGTTTGCCCCAATTGTTCAGCACAGTTAAACCCCCCCCCCCCCCCAACATGTCTGTGTCTAATTTATTGCTCATGGTCCAGCCTGTCCACAGACTGGCCGCTCGCAGAGGACAAGTGCTTCTGTTCTGATCGACTCAATATTGACCCTCTTTCTCCCTCCCCAGTCTTTCTGAAGGCTTCATAATTCTTTCAAAGCTTTCTTTCTGCACCGCGGAGTCTTTCATCCGTCCTCCATTGTGACTCATCCTCCGCTCCTCTCTCTTGTACTCAACAGGCGTACTTCAAGGCTTCAAAGTGGCTCGCCATCACCGCATGACTTTTAAAATATCAGGAAAAAGCTTCTCTCGTGCATGCCCTAAGCCAGCCAACAGGTCGCCGAATAACTTCTCACCTCCATACCAATTGCCACCCTCGGGTTAAGAATGTGATTGTTACTTCCTAACAATCGCTCCATTTTTGTTTCGGTTTTTGTGTGTGTGTGTGTGTGTGTGTGTGTGTGTGTGTGTGTACATCAAAGGGCCTGAATACGTCAGGCCCAGTTTGTGTTAGATTAAGTGTTTGTTTTTATCCTGAGAGGTACCTCAACGGACGCTGGAGTCATTGGGGGAGGGAGGAGGGAGGAGCGGGTCGGTGGGATGCACAGATGAAAGGCACCTCAGTTCATCTCTCACTCACTTGAAGGAACATTACGTTTGATCTTCTCCTTAAAGGCAACAGAGGCCGAGGCTTCTCTTTTTAAAATGGCCGCCAACGGTTGGTGAATCATCTTGCCTATCCCGTCTTGCCGAACCAAGATGAGGAATGCGTCCTCCTTAATCCGTCCCCTCGTAACCCCCCCCCCCCCCCCCTCCTGTCTTTCTTAACAAAATGACAGACAGGGATAGTGGCACGGGCCAAACATCAATTATCTATTGATGAAGGGAAAAACTCATTAAATGGACGGGCAGGCAGGTTTAATGGTGGGGATCATGCTTGTTTGCCTGACCGTTAATGGCCCTGCCCCACCCCCCCCCCCAACCCACTGACAGTGATGCATGGACCCCCCCCCCCCCAAGTCACATTGATCACCCCGGGAGAGCGAACACACACACACACACACACACACACACACACACACACACACACACACACCCCATAGGTATGGGATTTCTAAGTGTAGGCTAACAATGGCAACAGGCCTCGGTCTCCCGCAGCTGCTTGTGAACAGCAGAGGTTCGATTCCCTCGTCAGTGAAGTGTGTGTCTTCGGTGGCGGCCGTAGCTGAGTACTTTTACCTCTACTCCACTACATCTCAGAGGCAAATATTGTACTTTTACTCTACTGTAATTATTTGAAAACTTTAGTTACTTGTAGATATACACTTTAGCCCTATTTTATACCTAGGCTATTTAAAATAGCCGATCTACAAGCTCTGTTAGCTTGTAGATCTGCTATTTTCAAACATTTTAGTACTTTTACTTTTGTCACTTTAAGTACATGTTGATACCAATACTTTTGTACTTTTACTCAAGTCGATTTTGAATTCGGGACTTTTATTTGTACATCTACATTGCAGTATTGATACTTTTACTTAAGTAAAACATTTGAGTACTTTTTCCATCACTGGATGTAGATCCACTTTCAGAATCTAAACAAAGTCAATGCATCTGCTGCAGTGAAGAGAGACTATTGAACCACACCCATCTGTGTGTGTGTGTGTGTGTGTGTGTGTGTGTGTGTGTGTGTGTGTGTGTGTGTGTGTGTGTGTGTGTGTGTGTGTGTGTGTGTGTGTGTGTGTGTGTGTGTGTGTGTGTGTGTGTGTGTGTGTGTGTGTGGGGGGGGGGGGGTGAGGTGTGTGTGTGTGTGCACGGCGGTCACATTGCCAGTGAGCCCAGTCAGTGGGATTGAGACACGAGGACCAATAAATGTTTATGGAGGAGGCTCTCTGGTCTGTTTTAACGCACGCCACTCCGACTCAACAGTTAAAGGTTGTGGGACGCCTGGTGATGGCGTGCGCCTCCCCGCACGCCCGCCGACCTCTCGACCTCCCGAGGACGTTTATGTGTTTCTCCTCTGCGTTCGGCTCGTACGTCTCCAAACCTGTTTATAGCGCTCATAGACCTGCTGCTGCTGATTTACAGCGTGCACTGCTGTGGACATTAGGTGTGTGAGTGTGTGTCCAGAAGAATCCTCTCACACATGCACTCCTGTCGAACAGTATGTGTACTTTTGTGTTTGTTACTGTAAGTGTAATGTACACCACTGTTTCCCAAACAGTGGGTCGCGGACCGATTTGTGAATAAATATTCACTTTTTTCATTTCCTATATTTAAAAAAATAAATGTCTAATTTAAAATGTTTAAAGTTTAAACAAATACAAATCACAATTTTCAAAAGCATGTCATGAAGGAAACAGAAAACCAAATAATGTCCATAAAATAGATCTACAAGCTCACAACGTGGTGAGAAGCGACACGGTGTGAGCTTGACGATCTGCTATTTTCACTAGTTTGGGTCCCAGGTAAAATGTCTAATTTCTCTTTTGGGTCTCCATAGCTAAAACGTTTGGGAACCACTGCTATACACCCTCAAACACCATACAGTCATTCTGTACCTCCTCTCCTCCGCTCTTATTTTCTCCTCTCCTCTCCCCTCATTTCCTCTCCCCTCCCGGCTTTGATATCACACTGCTAACCTCTGACAAATGTCTGTCCCTCCTCATTGCTCCCATCACTTTACTTATTGGGTCAAACTGATTCAGATTGTTGGGAGCTAGCGGGACGCACACACACACACGCACACACACACACACACACACACACACACACACACGCACACACACACACACACACCGCACACACACACACACGCACACGCACACACACGCCCCGAGGCTGCACACTGGCCTAGGAGAGCAAGAAAGAAGCTAATGATGTGAAACAGCAGCTTGTCCCTCCTCTTATATCATTCACTCCCATCCATCCATCCATCTGTTTTTTTTCCCCTCCATCTCACATCTTAAAGCACACGGTAAATACTGGAGATAATAGTCATACCGTTTCTCAAAACGCCCCCTTTTAGATATTGTGTTAACATGGTAAAAGACCTGACAGAACCGAATAAGCCCTCCGTCCATAGAAAACAAAAATAAAACATACAAGTGATGTTAATGCTTCTCTATCAGTCTCTTAGATCATTGGTTCTCAAAACTGTGGGCTGGGACCCCGAGGTCTTTTTTTTTTTTTTTTTGTGGGGGTGGG